>NW_026571299.1:14344177-14391677 GCF_026225935.1 Boleophthalmus pectinirostris
ATGTTCATAAATTCCAATATTTCTTTACAAATAATAAATTAAAACTATATATGAGGACACGATGATGATTTGAAAATGAATGAAGTCTTATTGGTTTTGCTACAGGACGCAGCATTGTTCTGGCTCAGCACAGATACACAATAAGTCCGCTGGGTGCTGTTTGCATCTAATTATAAAGTGTTCTATTGTACGATAATCAGGAAGTTTGTGTTAGCATGCAAGTTGCTTAATGTTATCTTTTTGCCATGACAGCAATGTCATGGCAAAACTCCACACTGATCTGTAACTAAAATAAAATAAATTATTAATATTAATGCTTTTCAAGACATTTCACAATAAAGTCTAATAAAAGCTCTTATAAACTCATGATGTTGAATAATTAAAATGCTTCAGAACAACTTAGGACCACTGCAAACATTTTAAAATGAACTAGTTCTGTTTTTCAGATTATTAAAACAGTAAAAATCAGGTACAGCACATTTAAGACTAATGCATAAGTTGTTGTTGTTGTTGTTGTTGTTGTCATAAATTGTTGTTGTTGTTTCTTGTTTGTTGTTTTTATTGTTGTTGTTGTTGGTTGTTGATATCAGTATGAACAAAAGAATTTTAGAAGCATTACTATTAGTACATACCACACATTTTTACCCCTTTGAATTAGAATTATACAAACTTCTTGATCCATAAGGGAAATTTCTGAACACAGTAGCTCACACATCACAATATATTATAATAACAAAGAGCAACAATATAAATGGTCATAATAAATGCTAAATACGTAGCAAAAATAGCAAGAGACTGGTGTCAAATAAGGTGTAATTATGTAAATATATATGTACAAGTTAAAATATTGAAATATAGTAATACAAATATATCTCAGCTATATACAAGAGGTCGTATAAATGTATTCAAGAGCAACCAAAATACCATGGCTGCTTTTCTCCGAGTTCACCCAGCGTCTCCCCTCTCTTGTCCCCTTCGGACATGGGTGAGCACACAGAGCGTATGCAGAGGTGTCTGTCCTCACACACTGGGGGGGACATGGGTGAAGAATGTCCCTCTCAGCAGTCCTCATGTATCACAGTGTAGTCCTGTATTGTCCCTGTATTGTCTCAGGACGTCCTTTTGTCCTACACACAAAGACGTGCAGTGTGTGTGACCCCTGCAGTTACATCATGGGTTGTATAGTAACAAAACAACTGTCATTATGTCATAGGAGAGTTATGCACGGGCAGTTCTAAGTAGTTTTCAGACACCATACTGTTACTCCTAATTGATTAATATATTTGACACTTAAAGGTGCACTGTGTAAGTTTTCTGGTGGAGGGTCTGTCAAATGCTTTTTTTTTTCCCTATGTAGATGTTATTGTTTTGTCTTGAATGTTTCACAGTATGGCATTAAACCTTTCTATCTTCATGGAGACTAAACCAGACTAAGTTACAGGTCAGATTTGTGGAGAGGTGATCCGCTAAAAGTCAGGAATGCCTGTTTTTCTAGGTAAATGAAATTGAAATCACAATATCTGCCAGAAGAATCGCAATTAATTTTTTTCTTAAAATCGTTCAGTCCTAGTTCCTTTCTGTCCTGTGAATGTGAATTTTAGCATCGATTCCTGCTCAAATGAGTATCTAGTTTCAATACTAGTTTAAATATTTTTTATACTTTTTACAACCCTAGGAGAAAATCATATAGTTTGGTGTAAAGTTTTACCTATAGAAACTGAACACTTGTAGAAGTAAATGGATCAAACCAGGTTCCAGAACACATTTGACACATTTGAGTGGTAGCATTAGTTCTACTCTGGCTTCTAACCTGCTCTCCATGTGAAAATCTACTATTACCTAAAACACTCCTCTTATAATACTGGTATATTCTTTATAGATCTCTTCTGCGTTCACTCTCTCCTGTTCTTTCAGTGTGTGGGCCCATAGCTAACGCTCTCCATCCCTCTCTCCATCACGCCCCCTCGCTCTCTCCTTGTCTTACACTTAATGCACAAAGCACAGGCCTAATGCAAAGTAAAGTCGTGATGGTCCAGTGTCAGGGTTATGTGAGTGTGATTTGAGCAGCATAATGGGATCTTATGAAGGAAAGGAAAGGCACAGTTTGTATGGGTGGAATATGTTATAGTGGTACTGAAACATTTTGAAACCAAATCATGAAAAGTGAAAGAGGATCGCTGGTATGGTCCAAAAAAGAGCTGAACAGTGTAACTTTTCTTGTGCTCTGTTAATGTGTGATATGGTCTGTGTGTGTGTGTCTGGGAGTGCACAGTGTGAATTGTTCTTATTGTTGACTATAATTGCATTGTATAATTCATTTCGGTAAATAATTAAGTGCAGATGGAAACCAGCTATTTAGTTATAATCTCCTGCGGAACATCTCTGTTTTTTATTGGCTTAATGTCTCTGTGCGTTGTCCATTCAAATAACTACTAAAACTAATAACTACTAAACTAAGCATGTTAAATTACATGCTTTTTATTGCAGTAAATGAAAAAATTAATACATGAAATGGTTATGGGCTTTGGCTAATGACCAAAAGGACGAAATCATGGATACAAGCGGCTGAAATGAGTTTCCTCCGCAGGGTGGCTGGGCGCTCCCTTAGAGATAGGATGAGGAGCTCAGTTACACAGGAGGAGCTCGCAGTAGAGCCGCTGTTCCTCCACATCGAGAGGAGCCAATTGAGGTGGCTCGGGCATCTGTTTCGGATGCTTCCCAGGCATGTACCACCAGAAGGAGGCCCTGAGGAAGACCCAGGATACACTGGAGGGACTATGTCGCTTGGCTGGCCTGGGAAAGCCTTGGGGTCCCCCTGGAGGAGGTGGAGGAAGTGTCTGGGGTGAAAGAAGTCTAGGAGTCCCTGCTTAGACTACTGTCCCTTCGACCCAGCCCCGGATAAGCCAAAGAAAATAGATGGATGGATGGATGAAATAAATACACAAATAAATAAATAAATAAATAAATAAATAGGCCTGTTTGTCGCCTGTTTGTCTCTGTAGTAATAACCAAAATCTTAAAATTACAATAAATCCTGAAAAAAAACAAGATTTTTGTAGTGTCTGTGGTAAAGAAATTCGCTGAAGCTAATATATTATGTTGCCCTATATTTCTACTTAAAAAATTACACGTTATCAACAATAACAGAAGTGAATTCTCTGGAGGAGATCTGAGCCGTGTGATTCTCAGCAGGACCACCCAAACCAGTGCGATGAGACTGGAAGTAGAACGGTGGTGATCAGCGGGGGGTACAGCTGCTGCTAATGTCTGCCAGCTAAAAACACAGGACACAACTAACATACAAGCTAGCTCACAGCCGGAGAGCTCAAATCAACACAGTGTAACAGGAGGCGCAAAGGGAGTTTACTGCCAACAGTAGTTGATGGGACCATGGAAAATAACTGTATACAAGTAATTAGAACACTGCTAGGCTTCAGCTACTATTTCATTTTCGGTTTGCAGCATCTGCACTCCCCAGGAACCTACACCAGGGTCCTGATTGTAAAGTTTGGAAACAGTGGAGATGATGTTCAGGAAAGTCACAGATTCAACTAATGTCAAAGGTTTTCATTACTCATTCATTATCTGTAGGGTAATGAATGGATGCAAAGTTTCCAATCTACACCTTAATCACCAATCACTCACACATAAAACCAAAGTGATACATATGTAAGGTATGGGACGAGACACAATGTTGGCAAAATGAGACAAGACATGAGACTGGGTCTACAAGCACAAGAAAAGACAACATAGTAGCAAATAAAAATAAATTACGAGACTCAGTGTGCAATTTTTGTCTCACATTTTGCATAAATGCATTAATTCAGACATTTTACTTTGTTGTTTACACTTCTTTTGGGAACTACCGCTTCTTAAAAGGTGTAACTCTACAGTATTCACCCTTGAAATATAATTTTTCACAAAATTTTGTAGCACAATATCTTGTCCCAGGCCCTACTTGTGTCCAGAAAAATCAGCAGTGGGATAAGATTTCCCTATTGATCTATTTATAAGATGTGACTAGTGAAAAGTCCAAGCACATGACCGAACTGAGACAAAATCAGTAGGCTGTGTGTGAGACATCTGCCATGGCTCAGACAAACAGCAGGACCAGCTCACACAGGGCTAAGGAGTCTGAAGGTTACTCACACTGTGTCAGGATCTGTAACACTGCTCAGAGTTAAACATGTTTGAACACACTCCACAGAGTTTGAACACATCGGTATTTGAGGTACTAAAACAGAACTAGTACAGACACATGTTATACCAAGTACTTTGATACAGATTTGTTCATCTCAGGTCTAAACCCGGTCTTAATCCAGATAATTTAAACCAAATCCTGACATCACTAAGAAAGGTCTAAACCAGAGCTCAATCCCAGTCTTCTTAAGTAGGACTACACTATGTCTAAACAGGATTATACCAAGAGAAAGTCAGGTTTAAGCCAGGACTAAACCAGGAATCAAGTAACAATAAACCAAGTCTGAACCAAATCCAGGACTATTGGTGTAAAGTGGGACTAAACCAGATTTAAACATTGAAACGAGTAGAAAATCAAATCGAGTCACTCCTGAACAATTTGATATTATATTGAGTATTGTTTCATCTCTAACCTGGACTAAACATGGTCTAAACCAGATCTAAACCAGGACTAAACCAAGTCCAAGATACGCCTAAACCAAGCCTACATCAGGACCAAACCAGAACTAAACCAGGAATCAAGTAACAATAAACAAAGTCTAGAGTAGAAAATCAAAACCGAGTCACTCATGAACAATTTTATATTATATTGAGTATTGTTTTATCTCTAACGTGAACTAAACATGGTCTAAACCAAATCTAAACCAGGACTAAACCAAGTCCAAGAAAAACCTAAACCATGCTTACACCAGGACCAAACCAGAACTAAACCAGGTCTTTCCCCAGCTCTTAGTCGTAGCGGCTGTGTTGCTGTCACCTCCGCTCTGTGTGATGTTCTTCTTTCTGTTGAAAAGCCTTTTATCCTAGGCCTTGTTCGGCTCAGCACGGCTCTATTCTCCAGGGCTCACAGGACGCTTTTAAAATGTTCTTTTGTCGTAGAATTTGACTGTGTCCTGATATAGCTGTGTTATTTCATAGAGTCACGCTGTAATGTGAAGCAGTGGGTAGAGTATTATAGCTTACCCTCTATTAGTTATTGCTTTGCCTTGAATATTCCACAGTATGGTATTAAACTGAAATATTTTGCATTTATTCAAAGATTTTGCTGATAAAAATTCCTTAAAAAGCATGTGTTTTCATTGTAAACAGGTTCAGCTCACCATAGATCTGACCTGTAACATATGGTGTTACCTGATTGTCTGAGATAATGCAAAGTTTAATGTCATACTGTGAGACATTCAAGACAAATTAAAGGGACAGTCCAGAATTTTGGACATAGGACTTCATTTCCTAGTGAGCCAGAGTGTTGGAGACGTGTGGAGACTTTTTTTTTTTTTAAATATTCCATCCAGTCCTTGTATTTGTAAAGGTCACTGGTGCTAGGCTAGTGCATGTCAATGGCCATAGTTAGCCTGCCACTAAAAACAGTCTTACCCACTTACACCCGAAGCAAAACTATTATCACACCAGACTGTTGATGTAAATGTCTGTGTTGATAAATAAACTAACCTTGCATCGCATGAATCGTTGCATGTTGAGGGACTATTTTCTCATATATCAATCCACTGCTGCCAAACTTTCTTTCAGGAAGTACAACTCGCTGCTGCTGCTCAGACATAAATCCTTCAAATACAAGGTTGGTTTTACTTCTAAAATTATTCTATTAACACAGACATTTACATCAACAGTCTGGTGTGATAACAGTTTTGCTTCGGGTGTTTTGTGGAGTGGGTAAGACTGTTTTTAGTGGCAGGCTAACTATGGCCATAGACATGTACTAGCCTAGCACCAGCGACCTCTGCAAATACAAGGACTGGATGGAATATTTAAAAAAGGGTCTCCACACGTCTCCAACACTCTGGCTCACTAGGAAATGAGGTCCTATGTCCAAAATTCCAGACTGTCCCTTTAATAAAGCAATAACATCTACATGGAAACAGTAGGTGTCTTTCCAAAGAACAGACCTTCAAAATTAAAAACTAAATCACATTTAAAGGAGAGACACAAGAAACACAAATGTTCAAATCATATAATCACTATTCATAGTGGGAAGTACAGAAGAAATACCCTGAAAAGTAAAAAAAAAAAAAAAAAAAAACTGAGTATACCCACCTTTGGTATTGTGTCCCTGTCCTCATTTGCTCTCTATTGATCACTTTAATAGGGCTCTAAGAACATAATGAACAGTCTGTAGTAGTTCATTAATATTGTATAATAAATAATGAGCTTAATGAATTCAAGTGAGCGTGTGAGTAGAAAATCAATTGGAAAAAAACAACAAACTAAAATGTATAGAAGAAATGTTTACTTTTTAAAGAAAATATTACAAAAATCAACTTGTAGATGAGTAAATTTTCCCACAAAATTGCAACCATATATAAAAAGTAATTGAATTTAAGCTAAGTTAAGTAAAATATTTGTTTTGTTTCATTTGTGCACACTGAATGGGCTCTGCTTTGAATCTGTGTATCATTTGTTCATTTGTTTTTCAAAATAAAACCAAAAATAAGAAAATGAAAAAACAACAATTTTCTTCATTATTTGTCTCCAAAACCAAATTGACAAAACAGATAATGACTGTTTTTTCAGTTTTTGATTTATTGTTTAAATGAATAATGGAAAAAACGGATAACGGACATTTCTCTTTTCTGTGACTTAAACTGCGATGCCGGACTTTTGCACTGTATACGGACTGAACCAGGACTGAACCAGGACTAAACCAGGACTAAACCGGTCTCAGTTCTGGTCTCAGTCCTGGTCTCAGTCCTGGTCTCAGTCCCGGTCTTAGTCCTGGTCTCAGTCCCAGTCTCAGTCCCTGTCTGGTCTCGGTCTGGTTCCGGTCTCAGTTCTGATCACCCGACAGTCTACGTGGGCGCACCTCTGAGCCAGTCCTGACATTCAGTCCTGGTTCAGTCCTGGTTTAGTATGGTGTAGTCCTGTTTTAGTCCTGTTTCAGTCCTGGTTCAGTCCTGGTTCAGTTCGGCATTGCAGTTTAAGTTACAGAAACGGAACAAAAAAATCATAAACGGAGAAAAAAAAACAAATTGTTATCTGTTTTTTTCATTTTGGTTTTGAAGACAAATAATGAAGAAAACAGTTGTGTTTTTTTTCTTTTTGGTTTTATTTAGAAAAAAACATTGAACGAATGATACACAGATTGCTTTGAAATATGACATATTAATGTAAATATACAAAATATTGATAGAAATATATACCCTTCCTAAAATACCCTTTACCATTATCTAGACTTGGCACCAGCACAAAGATTCATAGATTAATATTTACCATCAGATACAAATTACACTGAAACCATGTTGTTTATTTGCTCATCTAATCACACTCACACATGTCCCCTCCCCCTGCCTCTCCCTCTTTCGCCTCTCCTCACCCTGACCCTGCCTTAAGCCCCTGGTACTCTGGACTCTACCATTGTGTATTGAACGGGGCAGGGCATGTGACGTACTCTAGCCAATGTCCCGTGAGCTGATGTATGAGACCGGGTGGAGTATTAGATCACCCCCACGTCCTGTTCACACCATTACACAAGTCCAGTTCTGGCACCAGGCCTTAAATGAATCACGGTAAACTGTGTACTCCCCCCGGACTCGTACCGTCACTGGCACCCTGTCCGCTAAGAAGAATATGGGATAGAAACGATTGGACAGATGTTTGTGTAATTTGCTCGTGGTGCCAAATACTGTATGGCTAAACATTGAAAGAGAATTTAGTGGTTCAAATTGTATGTTATTATGTTGAAGCTTAAAATTTGATTTTGACAGTAAAGACAGGCTTGATGCTTGATACTTGATATAAATTCAGATACTACAATGCTTTTTTGCTCTTTGTTATTAGAATATTTTATGATGTGTGAGCTACTGTGTCCAAATAATTTCCCCTGTGGATTAATGAAGTTTGTCTAAGTCAGGGGTGTCCAAATTGTTTTTTAATCAAGGGCCACATATCTAAACACAGATGAAGCAGAGAGCTGATCGAGGGCTGCAGACTGGTGCTGAATACAGTGAATAATTGAAATATGTGTCTGTTTAAACACGTTAGAATGAGCCTTCAGTCTTTATTCATGCTAAGATCCTTAAAACCACACACTAAATACTAAATATTAACTTTATGAAGGTAGACTTTCTAAAACTTGCAGTAAAAAGTTCATTTTTATTGATGCTAAGTAATTTGGGCCAATTCACCTGGAAGAAAAATTTGTGTGAGGACCGCATTTAGCCCACAGGCCATAGTTTGAACTAGTCAGGCTGGCACCACCTAGGGCCACCGCTCAATTTCATTTCTCTCCAGCAACTAGGTCAGGAATCGGAATACACTAGAAGGTTCACAAAAACCCTGGAAGTGTGAGTTCGGGCACCAGCCAATCAGCGAAGAGCCATACATTGATTTGATTGATTGGTTTAATGTATTTATTTTGGGCAAGTGAGAAATGTACATTATTTCACAATGGAACACATAACATTAATGAAATCATAGCAGAAATAATAACAACAAAACATTCTGTATTGTCAACAATTCCCAAGATCGAGGATTTAAAGCCGGAACAAAGAGAATGTTTGGTGAATTTTATCAAGGGGAAAGACGTTATTGTCCTTCTTCCTACAGGATCTGAGAAAAACTTAATATACCAGTTACCCCTTTAGCGGCGCAAATAGCAGCGATTGGTTAAATGAAAAAAATTACCCATCTACTGTCGAGCAAACAAATTCTAATGCTGCAAGGTCAGACAGTTTCTATGAAGTGAAACCGGCTGATAAATCAGGTTAAGTTTGGACATGCCTGGTCTAAGTCTATTAAAAACATTGAAAAACACAAAATAATATGGTTTATGTTACAAAATGATCTTACACTAGTTTTTAAACTTTCCAGGGATTTTTTTTTTCCTGTATCAATACCTCCTCCGATGCTTAAGTTAATTACAGAAATTGGACAAAAAACGTGCTAATACTAATAATTGTAAAGTATAGGCTATTTTAAGTTTATTTCTGATCTATGTTATAACGTCGTCCCATCGTCAAAAACAGACCTGGAGTTGTGTTTTATTTCATTCACAAATTTAAATTTAGGCTGAGTTTTTCTCTCAAACAGAAAACAAGCTATGCTCCATTTAAACTCCATACACCTTCACTACAATTTTTTGGAGGATTTCAGCCCCGGAATTGCCAAGCTCTACTGAACTAAAGATAATATGTAGGTGTAAACTTGTAAACTCCCACTTCATGACATCACAAAGTGGAAAAGAGCACTGAGTTGCAGAGAGACTACTAAACCAGGATTACTCAAACAAGTGTGAATGAAACAAAACACAACTCCAAGCATGTTTTATAAGAGGAAACAATATTATAACACATCAGAAAATAGTGTAATTTAAGTAATTCTACCACTTTAACCTCGTGCTGAAAAACAGTTTGAACTTTTAGGTTGATAGAGGAAAAAATCTTGAAATCCAAGTATGTTTTTGCAGCAATAAGAACATTAAAACGTGGGTTAAAGCTCTCAAGACTCCATTTTGTGTAATATAGGACCTTTAGTAGTGAAAGATAAAACATAAAAGTTTAAGGACACAGCAGCATAAGCAAACATCAATTACAATCCCTTTGCTTTTATCCAAAATAGCTTTCCCATCGGTCGTCATTAGCCTCCCCAATTACATAACCGCTCATTTATCAAAGCATCAAATATTTGTATAGTCACTCTCTCCCTTCTGTAAGCTCCTCTCGCTCTGCCGATGTCCCGCAGTGAGGCTTTGTTCTACAGGCACGACTGTCCAATCTCTACTCTCATAGGTTCCAGATGGTCCAGGGGCTGCCATTTGTGTCCTGAATCTGGAGCACTGGGCTAAGCTACCATTATACAGGCTTACAAGTCACTAATCACCCACAGACCTTCGCCACACTGCGCCGCTTTTAAAGGCACACTCTGCTATTACTACTGTAGGACCTGGTCTAATCTTAGGCGCCGTTCTCCAGGGAGCGTCACTATTTGGTCAAAAGCATAAAACCCTCGCTGCTATGTCGTTATATAGAAGGATTCATGTTAGTACAAAGTGGGACATGGAGTGGCTGGGCTCTTTATAAATGATGTAAAAGAAAGGCAAGAGTTGTATCTACTGGTTTGAATCGTAAATACACTAACTTCCCTACAATCTGTGTATCATTCGTATCATTTGTTTTTCAAAATAAAACCAAATATAATAAAACCAAAAAAACAACTAACATCTTCATAATTTGTCTCCAAAACCAAAATGGAAAAAAGGATAATGATGGTTTTTTTGTTTGTTTGCCGTTTCCGTGAGTTAAACTGTGATGCCGGACTTTTGTGCCACATACGGACTGAACCAGGATTAAAACAGGACTCAAACAAGACTAAACCAGGTCTAAACCAGGTCTACAGCAGGACTAAATCAGGACTGAACCAGTACTGAGTACTGAGACCGGGACCAGACCGGGACTGAGATCGGGACTGAGATCGGGACCAGGCCAGAACTGAGACCGGGACTGAGACTGGAACCAGACCGGGACTGAGACCAGGAATGAGACTGGGGCCAGACCAGGACTGAGACCCGTTTAGTCCTGGTTTAGTCCTGGTTGGTTTAGTCTTGGTTTAGTCCTGGTTTAGACCTGATTTACCCCTG
This sequence comes from Boleophthalmus pectinirostris, assembly GCF_026225935.1. Classification (NCBI taxonomy): domain Eukaryota; kingdom Metazoa; phylum Chordata; class Actinopteri; order Gobiiformes; family Gobiidae; genus Boleophthalmus; species Boleophthalmus pectinirostris. The sequence continues at coordinate 14,354,967 of NW_026571299.1, forward strand.
GCTTAGTCCTGGTTTAGTCCTTGTTTAGTCCTGGTTTAGACCTGATTTACCCCTGGCTTAGTCCTGGTTTAGGCCTGGTTTAGTGTTGGTTTAGACCTGATTTACACCTGGTTTAGTCCTGGTTGGTTTAGACCTGGTTTAGTCCTGGTTTAGACCTGATTTACCCCTGGTTCAGTTCTGGTTTAGACCTGTTTTATTCCTGTTTTAGTCCTGGTTCATTCCGTATGCAGTGCAAAAGTCCAGCATCACAGCTTAAGTTACGGAAACAGGAAACGGCCTTTATCTGTTTTTTCCATTATTCATTTAAACACAAAATCGAAACTCAAAAAAACAAATCATTATCTGTTTTTTCATTTTGGTTTTGGAGACAAATAATGAAGAAAATAGTTGCTCTTTCATTTTCTTATTTTTGGTTTTAGTTTGAAAAATGAATGAACAAATGATACGCAGGTTTCCCTACTAACAAACAAATTATGTAACAAAATATAGTCTTGATAATGTCAGGTAGTACTTTTTAAAGGCCCTATGTTACACAAAATGGATTCCTCTGAGCTTTAAGCTATATTACCTCATAAAAAACAGGCCTGGAGATGTGTTTTGGTTCATTCACATGTGTTGAGTAATTCTTTATTTTAAGTCTACATCTCAAAAGCTCAAAATGCTCAGATCCACCTTGTGATGTCATGTAGTGATAGTTTGGTAAAGTTAAGAGCTACCTTTTGCCTTTAGTATAGTAGAGATTGTCAGTCCCAGGGCTAAAATCATCCAGATGATTCTAGTGAAGGAGTTTGGAGTTTAAAAACACGGAGGAGAGCTTCATGTAACACTTTATAACATTACAAAGTCAAATGTTTTCCGTTTGATCAAAGAACTCAGCCTAAATATGCAGGTTTGTGTGTTAAACGTGTGAATGAAACAAAACACAGCTCCAAGTATGTTTTTTGTGAGGAAACAACATTATAACAGATCAGAAAATAGTGTAATTTAAGTAATTCTACTACTATAACCTCATGCTGAAACACAATTTGGACTCCCCTGTTTTAGGTTGATGGAGGAATCTTGATGTTTTTGCAGCATTAAGCTCTCAAGATTCCATTTTGTGTAATATGGGACCTTTAATACTGAAAGAAGAAGGAGAATCAGTCTTGGCAGGCTCCCACTGTGATTGGCCCCACATCACCTGTAGGCCAAAGACTGGACCAGTCACAGGCCAGCATGCGGTTTCGGCGGAAGTCAAAGGTGACGAGCCCAAACAAACCAAAACAAACATGGGAAAACAGACAAATGCTAGTAGAAATACAGACTTTTCACATAAATATTTGTTTGAGCTTCTCAATTCCTTTCAGTGAGATTGATAAATGTGTAGCATTCAAGTCAGAGTGCTACACAAATTAATCTGATGTTCTTGCAATTCGTGAATCAAAGCATCTGTAGAAGATCAACCTTTTATTTTTAGTTCTGATTTTGATTGACAAGATGACAGCAGCTGACATCTCACAGAATTTCTGCATCAACCTACATACAGAAAATTTTATTCTCTACTTTCTCTCTCTACTATAGACGGTATAGTGAACTAAGGGAGTGTGATGTCAACCATTGCATTCTGCGCCAGTCAAATGCAGCTCACCAAGGCTAGGTAGTTATAAGGCGAATTTGGAGTCAAGGTTCACATTAGGAATAGGAATTGATTTACACACAAAATAGTCAAGGGCCCAATTGGTTTCTACAAGCACAGAGGGAAAGGAGAAAGAAGTACCACATGTGCAGAAAGCTGTCTCTGTTTGTGGATATCCAAAATGTGCTTTCAATAAAACAAACAGAGCTAATAAACAGGACAACAGAACCCAGGAGGAAGGGTGTAACTAGTCCTTACATGGCTGGTGTTACTAAAAAACTACAGTGCATTTTCAGACAACATGAAATCCTAGTCTATTTCAAACCTACAAACACTTTAAGACAGAAACTGGCACAACCAAAGGGCAAAACACTGAGCCACAAACAAAGCAATGTGGCAAAGCAGGCTGCAGTGAGCGCTACATTGGAAAAACAAAACAGCCACTTGACATGATGTACCAACACAGACGAAAGAGCAAGAGTGGACCTCAGTCTGCTGTACATCTCCACCTAAAAGCCATGGACCACTCCTTTGAGGACAGGATCTTAGCCAGAAAAAAGAATTGGTTTGAGAGGGGAATTAAAGAATCTATTTTTGTTGGGAAAAACAATCGATCTTTGAACAGAAATGGACGACTCAGGCACAATCTGTCTCCTATTTACAACTTCATCCTCAAACCGAAATCAAAACAAACAAAGAAAATAATAGGTATACAAGGTCAGGCCCAGAGGTGTGAAAGCTCCATTATGGCCCTGAATGATTAGGTTAATATGACCAAACGCTTAGTGCAAGTTCAATAGGCCTAACTAACTAACAGAAACTGTAAACAGGTAGATGTGTTAGTTTCAGAGTAGTTTCAGAGTAGCTTAAGTGTAGTTAGCGCCTTCCTTGAGGCACATAGGGAAGTTTCCTCCAGCATTTTGATCCGAACTGAAGGAGTAGCTTGGATCAGTTGTGAAACATATTCAACCAAACCTTTGTCCAGTTTACAAATTGGATTTGTGCACCCATGCTCACTTCCTATTGGAACTAGCGGGTTATGTCCACGTATATAAACAGTCTAGCTCTATACACTGTTTTGTCTTTAACAGTGGAGCAGCTCAGACCTATAGAAGACATTCCCCACGATATTCCAAGCACATGTCTGTATTGATCCAAGAAAACTGCAATTACATCCCCATCAGTCAAACATCGACCCCCACATAAACATGCAGACAACAGGAGACAGGAGCCAGACCCATTACCCGCCAGCATAAAACACCGTAGTAAATAACGCATTACACATAACATTTACCAGCATGCACTCTGGCTTTTATTCTGAAGGGCCATGTTAGTGTATGATGGGTTGCCTGCCCCGGAGGTGAGCTGACTCAACTGTATCCGCCACCGCGATCGAAGAGATGTGTAACCTGACACCTATCCGTTCCCATAAGGAGCGCGCAGTGGCAGTGATGCATTGTGGGAAAAAGGACGAATGCAAGGTGACATCACAGGGCCGAGCTGACTCAGCGTTTCCCAGCATCACAGCGCTCAGGGTGACAGCGGAGAGGAAAGCACGTTATCCAAGAAGACAGAGGGGGACTAGAGGGTACTGCTACTATTACTACTACTACTACTACTACTATTACTACCATTACTGTCATTGTCACTCAGCTTACTGCAACAACTGCCCCACAACTACTACTGCTTTTGTGAGAATGCAAAGCGAAAAAGATATTAAAGATCTGTATTACACTATTATTTTGATAGTTATAATGTTGTTTCCTCGTCAAAAACAGACCTGGAGTTGTGTTTTGTTTTATCTGCACATGTTTAACACACTAATCCTGCATATATAGTCTTAGTTCTCTCAAACGGAAAACACTCTGTCCCACCTTGTGATGTCATGCGGTAAGGATGACATCTGTGTTTTTAAACTCAATACACTTTTACTAGAATCATTTGGCAGATTTCAACCCTAGAATTGCCAAACTCTACTTAACTAAAGGTAAAATGTGCTTGTTATCTTGGATGAAACAAAACACATTATAACATGGCTTAAAGTTCACAAGAACCCATTTTGTTTAATGCGGGAGTTTTAAATATCTTACATTTAATCACTTACAGGTATTTAAGTACTTTGCATCCATTCCTGATAGCAATATCAACCTAGCCTAATTCATCAGCCGGTTTCACTTCCTAGAAACCGTCTGACCTTGCAGCATTAGAATTCATTCGCTCGATGGTAGAAGGATACTTTTTTTTATTTAACCAATCACTGCTATTTGGTTGTGATGTATGGAATGCGCTGCTAACAGGGCAAACTGGTATATCAAGCTTTTCCCAAATCCCGTAGGAAGAAGGGCAATAACGTCTTTCCCCTTGATAAAATTCACCAAACATTCTCTTTGTTCCAGCTTTAAATCCTCAATCCCGGGAATCGTTGCCAACACAGAATGTATGGCTCTTCGCTGATTGGCTGGTGCCCAAGATCGCACTTCCAGGATTCTTGCAAACCGTCTAGTGTATTCTGATTCCTGACCTAGTCACTGCAGAGAAATGAAATTGAGCGGATGCACTAGGTGGCACGAGGCTGGCTAAGATCAGCCTCCCTCCATGGAGATTAGGGTTGTCAAAAGTTTGGAAAATCAGATACTAGTCAATACTAAAACTAGTATCAAAACTACATACTCATTTAAGCAGGTATGGATATTGAAAAAATCACGACTGGATAAAATTTGACCTTTTCAAAACAGTGTCATCAGAACTAGTGTAAGACCACATGCTGTAATAAACAAACTCTATTATTTTGTGTTGAAAATTACAATATTGTCTAAAAAAGATTTGGGTATGGAAATTGGTACTGAGTTTATTCTTTGGTATTGAAATCAAGTTTGAAATTTTAGTGAGGTGATAACACCAATGGATATTTTTGCATCAAATTGTTGTCATGTGGATATTCCTTTATCTTCTGTTCTAAAATTGAATCTATTACAACAGTTTGACTTTGAGCCAAAAGACCAAGTGCGGAAAACCCGGACGAATGCACTGGACTCACAGCTGCTAAAATCACAGTTGTTTTGGGCAGGTCCAGGCACATTTTGCACCTGCTGCTGGCCCACGCCGATGAGGCCAGAGGAAAGACGACCCACACAGATACACACACAGAGATACACACACACACACACACACACCCTGACCCGCTGCTTCGCTCATTACTGTGTTAACTGTTTGGTGAAACGTGCCAACTCTCTGTGACTCCGGGCTGTTGGTTCATGACTAATATGGAGCTGTCTCAGATCTGACTTCAGACAGCTCCATTTGCCCACAAGATGCACTGACTGAAATAAGGCAACCATCATCCCCCACCATCCATTCATTCAGTTCATACAAGGCAAAGCGAAATAGTCTTGCACAAGGACACAAGTATCAATGACGGTTTGATTGCTTATTACAAACAATATAGACCTATTCAGTGTTAAACCTTTGCATAACTTAAAAACAAAATAACATTCATGATATTAGCAATACTTTATCAACCCTCCTCATATTTCAAAACACAATATTTTATCTTTTGAATAGCCAAGGTCCTCCAAATGGCAGCTCCAACAACAAGCCCAGAACCTCTGAATATTTATCATGATTTTTTCAAGTTACAACTTCAAGGGCGCAGGTTTGCATAGGGACAGTAAGGACATGTCACAACCAATATTTGGGGAAGATAAAATAGTCCAGAATTTCCCATTTTATTTTAATAAGCAAAAATTTATTCCGATATTTTTCCAAACTCACTAGTATTAATTTAACACATTTTAGTTCTTATTTTGTTTATTAGACATTCTGAGATGCATTCAGTGATATGACGACAGGGTTACACCTGCCGCTATTTCATTGGCTGCAACAGAGTGATGTCATTAGTGGAGCCAAAAGCCTAAACTGGGGAAGCAGCAGGACAGTGCAGCACCCGAAGACGGCGGCTTGAGCAGGCGTGAGTGAAGACACTGTGCACCAAACTTTGAAAAAGTTTTCAAAAGGAACTTACTTGGCTTCATCTTCAATTAAACATGCCTTATAATGAGTCGCCGCGGAAAAAGAGCAACTATCAACACAAGTGCACCTCCCAAATGGAGCCCTACTCGTGCGCTGTGAGCAGCCCGACTCTATTGACAATATTCCATGGAAAAATGTCTGGACATAACCTCACAAATATCTCATCACCAACAAGCAAAGGGAAATCAATGGACACAAACTGTACATTTTGCGAACTGAAAAATTAAATCAGCTGTCTGTTTTTTGCAATGTGTATCATACGAAAAGTAAACAACATAATATAATTAATCTGTTAATCAAGTAAACTATCAGTTGGTTTATTGGGGGCTGAGGGGATAAATCACAATCAAATCAAAAGCACACTTTGAATGGACGCAGTGGGCAAGTACCTTCTGTCTGTCCAATTTCTTTTTCTAATGTCTTTTTCTCCATACAAACTGCAAACCCTGGAGATAAGAAGCGTACAATCTTTGTCAGTTCATTTGAGTTTTTGTCAATTCTTCTGAACACGTTTAAAATGTGAACTTTGAACAGAATCCTATTATTAAAACATAATTACAAATGTAGTCTTAGTCACAAAACGTAGACATAAGATATTTCTGGCAAATGCTTCAGCCCTACGTTGTACTGGCCTGAAGCGCTCTTTCTGTAGTGATCTAAATTTTTTGTAACAACAGGAGCACACAGACCTGACTCATGAGCAGCGACAGAACAGAAGTAGCAGCGGAGCGAGAGGGGCCTGTCTAAAAATGTCACGCAAACTTCACCGAGCATCTGCCTGTGTCAGTGAACGCACCATCACTCTGTACACCTGACACAACCAGAGCAGGGACCAGAGAGGGAGCATAAGGCCAAGCAAACCTACATGCTCACATTTTTATTTTATCACATAATTAAGATAATTTTAGCTGTTTGAAAGCTATTCCAGTTAACATTTTTGGGTACACAAGCCATGAGCAAAGTTTATCTCAAAATCTTGTTAGAAATGAAGCATGTATTATTTGAATTTCACAGTATTTCCATCAGTGTTGTCATGATAGTAAAATTTCAAACTTGATTTCGATTCTGATTTTGATCATTTTAAAAGCTTTTAGACTTTTAGGGTGACAAAACATCCCTATTTACCCAGGACAGACCTAGTTTTGAGTCTTGTGTCCCCTGTCCCAGCAGATTTATCCAAAACCAGTGATTTGTCCCAGTTTTATACAAGAAATTTCCCAGGTGTCCCTATTTTTCACCAATTTGTTACCTGCCAACAGTAAAGAGAGGCTAGTTGTTAAATAAAACACAGAAAAGCTGCTTAAAAATGACCAAAACATAAAGAAAATGTGACTATACTGACTCAGATGTTAGTCATGAAAGGGGTGCGTGCAACAATTTTCCTTAATTACACACTTTTTTATTTTATTTTTAGTATTTTTATTTTTTACCAGGCACTACAAACCGGGAATGTCCCAGTTTTTGTTTTTCTTGTCACCCTATTTCAGACAATAGTGAATTTTCAACATTGTTTTTTTTTTTTTTTCAGTACCGATACTTGCTTAGATGAGTATCTAGTTTCGATATTAGTTTTCGTATTGCTTAGTACCTGGTTTTCATTTGACAACCTTAGTGTATTTTCATAATGTAATGCACCAATATGGCTTTAGTTGATAACCTGCTAATTGCTTATCTCCATAAAGATGATATTGCTTTAGTTAAAATATTCCACAGAATGGCATTAGACGAATCTATCTCCATGGAAACAACAGATGACGTTAAGAAAAAATAGCAAAAAAAACAGTAGGCCAGTCACATTTATTTTTACTAGTCTAACCTTAACTCTTTAGGTTACGTTTACATTGAAACAAATTATCGTATCACCGTATTGGAAACGATTTGCATCCAGACACGTCATTTCTGTGTCCGGAAGCCTTCCCTATCCACACAGCTTTGAGCATATTTGTTTACGTTTTACAGAAATGAAACTTAAAACCGCATGGCTAATTTGCATAAACTGAGCGCTCAAAAACAGCTCGCTATTGTGCGCTGATGCGGTTCATCTTCTGTCAGACTAAAAGACACAATTCAGTGGAATATATGTGTTCTTTCTGTGACAGAGGGGTGTTCTGCTGATGGTGAGTCTGTTCTGTGTTTCTATCGCACTGGAGATGGTTCATGTTAAACTTCTCAGAGATTATACGTCTGCAGGTCATACGCATAGACCATATATATGAATGGACATATATTCTAGACTCTTAGTGTTTTGGCGGTGAATTACTTTACAGCACATAGACCTACATCAGCGTTTTCAGGAGTCCATACAGCACTGGATCAGATCCGTATTCAGATGAATTCGTGGGCACTGGCGGCAACTGATCGTTCCGTCTCTGGAGCCTTTTATTCGTCAGATTAGTGGGGATGAACACTGCATCCACAACGAAAACAACTCAAATACGTACTAGTGTGGATGGGGCCTTAGACAAGTTTTGCCCCTTGTTACAGCCGTTACATCTGCCCGTGCCCAACCAGGTACTAAAATGATAAACTGTAATAATATAACTTACTTACTGTGACCTGTGTTAAAACATTACTTTACTCCCGGACTCAACCTGACTTCTCAATTTCGCGCTTATTTTTTTGTATCATTTAATTTCCTTTACAAGCCGCAGCAGTATTTGTCGACTAATAGTGGTACTTTGAAGTTCCTAATGAGATGGTCGCTAAGGGGGTGCTTTACTCCTGAACCGTGGCACAAACAAACAAGTTGGATCCACTTGAGTCTGCAGAGAGCGACGCTGCCTCTTAACAAAAGACAACAACAACAACTATGGAGGCAGATTTGATATTCATTACACAATCTGGAACAACCGACCTGGGACTCATTATACACTTGAATGTCAATACAATACATCTGTGCAATTGTGTTCATTTGGTGCAAGCAATTCAGTCTAATATCAGAGGAGGTGGGCTTAAACTAGTCTGGGGGTATATTCTCTACAGGGTTAGCAGCTTTAGTTTCAGCTTTCTGTTTAAAGACGGAGTATTACAATTCTTTGCAGTAGTAATTGCAATATACAATATACACTCTTACTTAGATCACCGTGTTACCTTTTGTGTTGAAAATACAATATTCGCAGCAAAAACAGCTTTTCAGTTTCACTTTTGAGCGCTAATAAAGCCACTGTACATTGCAATGGGTTTGTGAAGTTGTAGTGCACTGTTGCTTATGCTTATGATTTTGCTTGTAGAGAACAGAACGTGGTCTAAATAGCCCATGTGTAGAGTTTGATTTGAATGTGATATTTCTTGTAGTCCATACAGTGTTTTCTACATATATGTGTGTCAACATAAGAAGGAATTTCTTAGAGGCAACCACCATCATAATAAATATTTGACATTTGAATTCACAGACCATCTAAATCATTCAGGATTAACAGCTGAATAAAATGCTTTAAGAAAAGCTTGATACGTGTCAAGGTAAAACTACTAGTATATTATTATATCCACACAAATACTTGTTTTCATTCATACTCTCTGAGCAGCCAAAAATACCATGTCCTATTTTATCCAGCACAAGTCTATCAGACCTAATCTCTCCTTTGTCATGAGTCAGCCTGAAGCGCTCACACGTGTAGCTTCCAGCACACTGGCTAACACAGCACAGGTAATGTAAATACACATTATTCTTCTCTTCATGCTCTGCTCGCCCTCGTACATGACCCAGTTGTGTGGCTACCATCAGAAACACTCACTCTGTATTCACGTCTGTGGCGCTACATGGATTTTCCTATATTCTTTTGCCTGCCTCTGGCAGCAGCTGTCAAAACAGTGGCTCATGTAGCTGCACTGTAAAGGGGTTACCTATAGAACAACATTAGTGCAGGCTGAGTTATCACTACAACATGAGTAAAAGTAAAAATAACATGATATTTGTTTTTAAATCATGGACTGTATAAAGAAGTGGATTAAGGGAGCATTCAGTGCCAACCAAATGAAGCTCACAGAGGCCGGTTATAGGGGCTAATTTGGAGTCAACTTTCAGAATATGAATTAATTTACAGATAAAATAGTGAAATAAAAACACCAGGTCACCCTGAAAAGTGAGTTAATATGAACATTTTAAGACCAAAATGATGAGACTCACAAGAGCAGTTATAAAGAAAGTCAAATGGAGCCAGAAGAGCCGATTTGGAACGTGGCACTAGCAGGTTAGCTCTGTCCATTTACAGTTTATGGTTTTAATCTAACATTGGCTTTGCCAAAACAAAAAACTAAATTTAAAAAAAAAAGGAAATCAGTGCCAATATCAAAGAAGTCAATGCCATACTGGATCTCAGTGGATCTGAAAGTTCAAAATTATCTAAAAATAATTCAAGATTCAAGTTTAGCCTATACACTTGTTAGCATTAAACTAGAACAAAAATATTGGCAAGTTGAGTTTTTGTCTTGTGATTGTCAAAAATAAATAAATAAATAAAAAAAACAAAAAAAAAACAAAAAAAACTTCTCACTCTAAAGCTAGTGGTTTTTCAAATAGGTTTTTCAGAACTTTTAACCATCTTATAAAGTTAAGTAATTTTCAAAAACATACCTGGAGTTATTTTTTGTTTGATCCAAGTATGTTTGAGTAATCTTTAATATTCAATCTGCTTACTTCTGAGACCTCAAACCCTCAGTTCCACCTCGTGACGTCACAAGGTGGTGCTCTCCTGTAAGTGCTCATGTGAACATCCATCTTCATAATTAAATTTCTCTACAAAGCATGTCTTGGCACAGCAGTTAGCAGCTATTGTTTTAGCCTTATTTATACTTTAATACTTCAGTCACTGCACCCTCTACTGGTAACAATGGTATTTGGAGTTTTTATTGTCACTCCTGTCGTAAATACCACATTTTTTGCTAATTTTGAACAATTTTTAACTTTCTAGAATTATATTAGCCTAGAAGTTGTTTTCATATTTTGATATTGTTTACAAAAAAATCACCAAAATCAACAAATCTACACAAAAATCAAGATTGTAAAGCCATTTCTGTTATATGGGTCAAACAGGATTCACACATTTCACACAGTGACGTTTAAAGAGCTTATGCTGCTGTCAGAAATAAAAATAAATATAGCATTAAGAGTGGTCCGATGTTAATCTATATGAGTGGACGAAGTCATTTAAGTCAGTGTAGCATGATTAGTGACAAGTCTATGCTTTTAAGTCTCTGGTGCTGTTGCTAACACTCGCTCCAGCCATTACTCCAGCGGATTAATCAGGTCAATGGGAATACGAGCAAATCCATCAGCGGGAATTATTGAACACGGGACAGGGGGGGAAAAAAGTGGGAAAAAAAGTGTCAGGTCTTATAGAGAATTAATAAAAATGCAAATATCAGGTGTTTCATTTGTGTGGTGTTAAAGGTGGTTTCAGTCATTTTCTGATTTAAATGCATGGAGCTTGAGCAAACTGTAAAGTACTGAGCATAGGAGATAAAACTATAATAAAAAAGTGCTCAAAATGCTCGCATACATGGTTCATTTGTTTATATAATAATGTTTGAGAGTTTGATGAGGCAAAAAATATACCCCCAGCTAAAATATAACATTAACTGGATTCATTGTATTTCACAGTTTAGTATTGCTGTAGTCAAAACCACACTAATCGAGACCAAGATCTGTCCAAGACCACAGGGTTCCGAGCCCAGAACAAGACCAAAACCTCTGAGAATTGAGACCGAGACAAGACCAAGACCAAATGGAGACTATCTTTGACCATTTTTGACATTTGTTTGTATTTTTTACAGTTATTTTGACACACATATATCAGTGTTTTTATAAATCTATCTCCATTCTATCTGATTAATGTTAATTTAAGCTTAAAATAAGTCAAACAAACTGTACTGCACTTAAACCCTTTTTTTGGACCCTTACCCACAGTTTTCTTTAATTGTACTTCCACTGGCATTTTACAGAAAACTGCTTTGAAGTGTAAAAAGTGGGTAGGATTTTTAAACCTGTTTTCCTAATTGCTGACAACAGTGCCCGTAATGAAATATAATCGCACACGTCGAGTTTCAAACCTCGAGTCTGAGACAAGACAGAGTCCAAGCACCTTCAAGACCAAGACAAGACTGAGTCCAAATGCCTTCGAGTCCGAGATGAGATCAAGACCGCAAAAAAACAGTCTCGAGAACAAGACTACTACTGTACTACGACACTACAATTAAGAATTTCTTTAAAGCAGCACAGTGTAACTTTCTGGAAGCAGTACGTCCACAGCTTCTATAGAATTAAAAAGATAAAACCATATTTCAGAAACAATCTCCATGGAGATGTCACGTGGAAACAAAGGGAGGACCCAAAATGCTGGACTGCTTTAAACTTTAATAACGAACAAAAAAAAAAAAAAAAGATCTAAAAAAACCCCAAATCTAAAAATTGAAACTAAACTGCCATGACAGGACAAGACACTGACAAAGACACAGACAATGACAAATACAATGGATCAACAAAGGGCAGAAGAGAACGCAGGGTAAAAATGCACACAGACACAGGTGAAACACATCAGGGCAGGAGGGGCAAACAACCAAGACAGGAAGAAAAACAGAACATGAACCATGACAGGGGATAGATGAGTTTTATGCCATACTGTGGAATATTATACCCAAAGGAACAACATTTCCATTGAAACAAGCGTGAGACCAAATATTGTGAGGTTTGTGGAGATGCAAGCCCCCTCACATTAAGAATGCGTGTTTTTCCGCATTTTTCAAACATTTTACAGTGCTATGAAAACATCCAAATTCGAAAACACGCTCTGTCTTTGGCAAAAAAAGTTACACAGTTGGGCTTTAATGTTTAAAGGTCCTATATTAAGCAAAATTGACTTGCTGTTACCTGCTCAAAAACAGACCTGGAGTTGTGTTTTGTTTTATTTTGATGAGGAAACAACACTATTTTATAACATAGATCAGAAAATAGTGTAATATGGCCTCTTTAATTGTGTGTATTTCATTTACATACTTTATTTATATAATTCGCTGACAGAATATTAATTAACGTACTTTAATCCAGTCTAATGTAACAGTATATAATAACTAACATTTGGTGTGTTTACTGCTGAGAGTGTAGCTCCAGATACAGTGTGTTTGGCCCTTCATTGACCTGTGCTCCCCCCTCCCTCTGCTCCTGTCGCTCCTGTCACTGGGCCCATTATCAGCCCATTACAGTCATTCAATAGATCCTGTCTGCACGGTCCTGTCAGCCAGCGAACAGGGCTGTAGACAGACGAGACGACAGCACCTCATTTAAAGGTGTACACACAAATACACAACAAAATATGAACTTTTCACAGTAAATTACCGTGAAAGAGACAAAGGAGAATATACCATCTCATTTAAAGGGATGTTCTTTGAAATAAATTAACTTTTTAAATACAAAACTAGACTTTTTCACAGTAAAATACTACAAAATAATTCAACAAACCAACAAATTTATGGATACACAGTTAAATGCAATACAGTAAAAGTTTGGTGTTTTTTACAGTAAATTCACATAAGCTAATAACACAATTTTGAGATGTGATGGATAATGAATAGTAAAGGTATAATTTAATTTTATCTTGAAAATCTACATTTTGTTAAAGGTTCTATATTACACAAAATTGACTCTTGTGGGGTTTGAGTCATGTTAAAATGTTGTTAACTCATCAACACACACCTGGAGTTTCACACGTGTTTCAGTGAGTCAACATTGTTAACCTGTCTAGATTTCCACAATGCTCTGTTCCACTTTGTGATGTCGTGTAGTGGTAGTTTTCAAGTTAACAATCTTTTTACCTTTAGTTTAGTTGAGATTGGAAATTCCAGGGCTGAAATGATCCAAACGAATCTAGTGAAGGTGTATGAAGTCTAAAAACACAGTGGTGCATTTCTGGTATTACCACATGACATCACAAGGTAGAACATAGTGTTCTCAGTTTGAGAGAAGAACATAATTCTAGGGTCCCATCCACACTAGTATGTATTTGAGTTGTTTTCATTGCAGATGCAGTGTTCGTCCACAGAACACTTGACAGAACGATCTGGTGCCGCCAGCTCCTACGAATTCATCTGACTGATCTGATCCAGCATCGTGTGGACGCCTGAAAACGTTTATACGCTGATGTAGGAGCTCTAGTTGTCGTACTTATTGGACCACGTCACTGTGACTTGCGCCTTCCTGATTTGTGTCGTGACATCGGTCATGTGACACTATTGTGAAGAACAGTTTAAACAAACTATAGACAAATGGGAAACATTGAAGCTAGAACTACTTGCTAGTAGAAAAGACTGTTTTCAACACTTGCCATCTTAATCAGCTCAAAATTGGCTGCTGCAACTTCAGACGTCTTCCTTGTTTTTACCACCCACATGACGTTGTGATGCTGTGACGCCAGCCTAGTCATGTGACTAGCGTTTCAGGCAGTTTCGCGTTACTGTGTGGATCATGTCTGGATGCAAATCGTTTCCGATACGGTACAGTGATACAGTGATACAGTGATTCGTTTCAGTGTAAACGTAACTTAGGTCTATTTGTGATGAGGAAACAACATTAATAACATAGGTCAGAAAACAGTGTAATATGAGCCCTTTAATTACTGTAAGTGACAGTGTGCTAATCATTAAACATGCCAGGTAATGGGATAAAGTGATTTAATGTCAAATTTTTGTGTAATATTCAAGCAATCATAGGTAATGGATTTGACCTTAACCCTTTTAACAACGCACAAAATGAAGGCTACATGATTAATAAAAGGTAAAAATTTAAAACGCCAAGAATTGATCCAAAAATATAGAATTTCCCTGGGCTTAAAACACATTCATAAACAAATATGGCAGATACTCAATACGCTGGAAGATCTATAGGGCGAACGAGGGCTCATATCAATTAGCATGAATCATATAAGATGGAAACTGGCCCATTTTAATCAGTACAATTTGTGCATTTCATCACCACTCTCTAAAGGTGCACACTGTAATATTTCTACCTGCTTGTCTCCATAGAAACATTATTGCTTTGTCTAGAATGTTCCACAGTACAGACTTATCAATCATGAGGAAAACAAGCAGGTTACAGCACTACGCTACAGTACAGTTCAGATCTGTGGAGAGTCGTCCCAATTCACAGAAGGAATTACTGCATTTTAGATGGAAATGTTTAAATGTCATACCATGGAACATTCCAGCAAAAACATCTCCATGGAGACAAGCAGGTAGCTCCACCAGAGAAGTTGCGTACTGTGCACTGTTAAAGGAGCTGTATGTTTCTTGTGCTCTCCTGTTATAAAAAAGGGACTATATCAAAACTGAACCTGATCTACCAGTGCCTCAACCTAGTGCTGTAGTCAAGACTGGACTGAATGAGACCAAGTCCACAGGGTCCCGAAACCAGGACAAGACCAAGACCTCTGAGGGTCGAGATCGAGAGAAGACCAAGACTTTTAAAGGTCGAGTAATGTCCTACATTTATTTGTATTTTACTGTTATTTTGGCACAAATATATCGATGTTTTTATTAGGGATGAACAATATCAAAATCTTACGGTACGATATTATCACGAGATGCATCTCACAGTATCAAATTTATTGCGATATTTTGGAGAGGCTAATAGATAGGATGCTTTTTTCTTTTAAAATACCTTGACAACATTTTGGTGTGAATTATTTCCATCATAATCCCAAAAATTCATCTCATTCTTCTTGTTGTCTGCACTGAAGTGAATCATGGGATATGTAGTTCCCAATGTTTATAAAAAGTTGCTTCTATAAAACTTGCATTTAAGCAAAGGAACTTGTAATTCGCTATATTGTGGCAGCCCACGATATTATTGTGAGACTTTTGACGATACGATATCACAATATTTCAGGTGTTGTTACATCCTTAGTTTTTATAGATCTATCACCATTTTATCTGATAAATGTTCATTTAAGCTTAAAATAAGCCAAGCAAACTGTACTGCACTAAAACAGTTTGTGCCCCTTTTTTGCACACTCATCCACAATTTGAGAATCCCTTCTTTAATCCCACTTCCACTGGCACTTCACAGAAAACAACTTCAAAGTGTATCAAGTGGGTTTTTTTTAAGTTCATAACATTTTTAGTTAAACTATCTTAGTGGTTTTGCAGTGATATTTAACAGCCTCTTCACATTTACTGACCATAATTAAATATGATCATACTCGTCGAGTGTCAGACCTCAAGTCCAAGACAAAACTGAGACCAAATGCCATCAAGACCAAGACAAGACCGAATGCCAAAGTCCGAGACGAGACCAAGACCGTAAAAAAGTGCTCTTGAGGCCAGTGTCAAGACTACAACACTACCTTAACCTGCAGATAGAGAAAACATGCAAGCTTTTCTTATTCTCAGTATACAGACAAGTCTCATGTGAAAGCTCAGAACCTCTAGAATTCCCTCACTGAGCTGCAGAGGCTGCACTAGCACTGATTCATGATTGACTGCAGGTTCGGGAGTTTAGGTAGTGACCATTCCAATCAGAGGGAGCTCATTCTTCTTTTCTGATTAGATGATCAACGTGAGAACCAAAATCACAACTTAAACAACTTGGCTGTCATCTCCAATGGTTTTGTAATTAAGTATGAATCAGCACTGGCACCGTTAAAGTCTATATTTGATTGCAACATGTTTCCATCATATCTGGGGACTCAATTTATGGAATTTAAAACCAAAACCTTACATGCAGCTCCTTTAAAGCTGAGCCAGTGTTGATCTCTATCTTCTGTGTCACTGAATGCTAAAACGCTGCAGTTTCTTAAGATTTCATCACAGCGTCTCCCAGGTCCTATTTAGTCTGTTTGAACAAATAGAGCGAAGGGGAAAGAGGCTGGGAGTTATGGACCCATGCCACCGTTTGAAGTACAGAGATGCCATGTTACAACTGCCTCTGCGACTAGAATGATGCTAAAAGATACTCTGTCATGGTTATGTTAAAATTCACTCTGCCTAATCCTCCATTTAATGTTAAAGCTGCACTGTGCAACTTTTCTGGTGGAGGGTCCATCAAATTCTTCTCTCCTTTCAGATGTCATTGCTTTGTCTGGAGTGTTTCATAGTATGGCATTAAACCTTTCAATCTTCACAGAGACCAAACCCGACGAAGTTACAGGTCAGATCTGTGGAGAGGCAACCCCGCTCACAGTCAGGATGTTGTTTTTCATGGTATTTTTGAGCTACAACGCCACTTCTAATTGAATAAATGTAAAGTAGAGCTGTTTATCTATAAAAGCTACAGGTGAGGGACCCCCAACCAAAAAGTTACATAGTGCACCTTTAATCTAACTCCAACTGGATCATTTTAACATCTGAGCATGGATCTCCTTGTGTCTCATCTCTTAAAGCTTCTGAAAGAGACAATAAAATAAATTGGGTGGAGACGCCAAAAAAATGTACTCAAGTGGAACGTTACTTTAAAATAAAATTACTCAAGTAGAAGTAGAAAGTAGTGGTCCAACAAATGACTCAAATAAAGGATGCAAACTACAGGATTTTTCAGTCTAAAGCGATTTTTA
Organism: Boleophthalmus pectinirostris; assembly: GCF_026225935.1. Taxonomy (NCBI): domain Eukaryota; kingdom Metazoa; phylum Chordata; class Actinopteri; order Gobiiformes; family Gobiidae; genus Boleophthalmus; species Boleophthalmus pectinirostris. The sequence goes on from NW_026571299.1 coordinate 14,372,148, forward strand.
AAAGTGCGACAAAAGCGCACACTGCGTACACGAAGAGAATCTTATGGGATTTTAAATCTCCGATCACAAAGACTGCAGCAGGATATGGCTGCGGACCACAGGGTATAAAGTTGTGAGCGCGATCGTGTCAGCTGTTTCCTGTCTGCAGTAAAACCGCTAGCTTTGAGACTCTTAAGTGTTCAAAAGATCAGAGCACTGCACTTCTCCTTTAGATACAAGTCAAAGTGTGTTATAATTTGTGAAATGTGGTGCAATTCTTCATGATTTTAATGCACAGAAGGTTGGAGATAAAGTCCAAAGGAAGTAGAGATGCTGCAGTTTAAATGTACATTTTCTGAGAGGAGAATTATAAAGTTTTCAAATTATTTTCTCTAAGAGTACTGTTACTTCAAAAAATATATATATTACTCAAGTAGGGGTAAAAATACTGCAAGAAAAGTACTCTGAAAAGCAGCGGTGGAGGTTCATTAAATACAAAAGTAATAGTACAATGTTTAAGTAAAATGTTTGTGTATCTGTACTTTACTTAAGTACATTTTACAGAGGATACTTTTTACTTTTACTTAACTACATTTGAGAGCAGGTATGTGTACTTTCTACTCCACTACATTTTAGATCTGGACTGAAAAGTAAAAAGTACTTTTGTTTATGGTTTGAGACCTGCTGTAAAGGTTGATACTTATTTTTAGCACATTTAATTTGAGTTTCAGTCCCAACTTTGAGCAAACCAAATACACAAAAACAACAAAATCAGCTAGAATAATTTAGAAATGAGTTGAATCACATAAAATCCACAAAACTAATTTTCAACATCACTACATTTCATACTTTAATTGTTCTAAAAGTCTCTGCAAAATAAATTTTTTAGCAGGTACTTTAATACTTTTACTTAAGTAGATTTTTTTTCATGTGATACTTTTACGTTTACTTGAGTAATCTTTTTCCCCAGTATCTGTTCTTTCTTTCTTAAGTAACTAAATTGAGAAAAGTACAATTTCTTTAAAAAGTTACTCAAAAAAGTGTATCTGAGTAAATGTAACTTCTGAAAATCAAGAACAAAAACTCTTTCTCTCACATCAGAGCGTTTCCATTTCCATCGTCTGACAGAGATCTTAACGCAAACTGTTGAGAGATTAGACAAATTTGTGTAATCTCTTCAAAACAAAGTGCTGTTTTGTGAAATGGCTGACGATAAGTGTGTGTGATGTGTAACTCGAGTGGGTCTGAAAAGGACAGAAAATACGCACAGAGGCTGGCTTTTGATGGATGGAGCGCAGGCTATGGCACTGCTATAAATAGACTTTTCAATCTAAAATATTCATCAGACTAAGTGAAGCTTACGGCGACCAAAGAAAAGAACACAGAAAATAAAAAGACTTGAAAATACCCCAAACTATTCTGTGATATAAAACAGAGCTATAGATTTAGTTATGGTTAGTTTTTTATTTATTTACACATTTTGGGGTACATAGAAATAGTCAGTAAGCTTTACCATATGAACTGGAAACAATAGTTATTAGAAGGTGAGAAATTATCTTTTTTTTGTCCGCATATAAAAATTTCTTGTCTGTACCTGAGGATTTACTTTCAGATAGGCAAACGGTTAAGGGAGCTGTACTCTGCCTGATTTTTAGGGATGTAACGATATCCAAATCTCTCGATACGATACTTTCACAATATGCACCTCACGGTACGATATTTCTTGCAATATTTTGTGGACACTAACCAACACTTTTCCTTTTAAAATCCTTGTAAAACCTTTAGTATTGTTATAAAACCTAGAATTAAGATTGACAATTCTTCATGTAGTCTGCACTGAAACAGCAAAGGATCATGGTCTATGTAGTTCCCTGGGTTTTTTTTAGCTCTCGCTGAACCATAACAATGTATTTAAGCAAAAAGACTTAAGATTCGATATATTGTTATGGCCCACGATATTAATATTTTGGTTATTATTACATCCCTAATCTAATCCAGTGTTAAAAATGTGAAAAACTGAATAAAACTGTTTTGCAGCAGTCCAAATCCATGGTGTAGAAGTAGGGATGTAACAATATCCAAATCTCTCAGTATGATATTTTCACGATACACATCTCACAGTATGATATTTATTGTGATATTTTGTGGAGGCAAACAAAACTGTTAATATGCTACTTTTTCCTCTTAAAATGCCTTGTCAAGACTTAATCCAAAGAACTAAGACTTAAAAGTGCTTAGAACTGTTATTTCTTCATGTAGTCTGCACTGAAATGGAGCAAAGGATCATGGTCTATGTAGTTCCCTCTGTCTTTTTTAGCTTTTGCTGCACCATAACTCTTAATTTAAGAAAGAGACTTGTAATTCGATATATTGTGATGGTTCACATTATTACTGTAAAATGTATGTAGATGAAAATGTTGCTTTTGGTATAATATTCCCAATTTATCTGTTTCCATGGAGAATGTTTGTGTAATCCCTCAGTGAATCCATTGCAGAATTGAATTTCTCCTTTGCGATAATGTTCCAAAGTAGGGTTTAACTTTCTATTTTCATGGAATCAAGCAGGTGACATGCCAACTCCAGAAAGTTACGCCATGAAAACAAGAAAACAAGCACTTTTCATAATAAAGTAATAAACATAGAGCGGTCTCGAAAGTACTGCGTTAAAAAGATGAAAAAAAGCAATTTAATAAAAGCTCCCCATGCTCGCATTTCACAAAATTCTCTATAATTTCAGTCACAGTTGAGAAAATCCTCCAAAAGTGCTTCATAATTGGACCCCAGCTTCTGCCCACAGCCTCCAGTGTCTCCCCATATTACCGTCCCATCTGGAGGAGCAGCACCGGGGCTAAACACGAGCGAAAAAGCAGAGATCTGAGGAGCGTTTGACCTCTATCCTGCTGGAACTCACCTTATAGAAACCAGATGAAGGCCGTGCTCCATCTTTAACCTACAAAGTGAATAAGTAATAGATTTCTTCACCTTCGTCTCCCCTCATTACACCGAGAATACAGCCTGGGTGAGTTGGCGGTGGAGCAGAGCACAGCACAGAGAACGGAGCAGACACAAAACCCTATGTGCTAAAAATAATGTGACAACGAGAAAGGTCAGCTACTGTAACAGACGCGCAGTATAGACGTGTACAAGTGACCCGACGCACTGCTTTTGTCGGGTAAATGTGTAGTTTAGAGTCACATTGTTATAATCATTAAAGGTGCATTGTGTAACTTTTTCTGGTGGAGGGTCCATCAAATGCTTTTGTCCATGGAGAGGTTTAAATTGTCCACAGTATGGCATTAAACTGATCTGTCCTGCATTTATTCAACTACAGGTGTTATTTATTGCTCTAAAATATCTTTCAAAATATTCATTCTTACTGTGAGTGGGGTCGCTTCTCCACAAATCTAACCTGTACTTTGGTTTGTATGTCTCCATGGAGATTCTTAAGTTTATGGCCATAAAGTGTTAGCCTGATTCATCAGCCGGTTTCACTTCGTAGAAACCGTCTGACCACACAGTGTTAGAATTCGTTTGCTCGACGGTACACGGGTACTTTTTTTAATTAAACCAATCGCTGCTATTTGGTCGTGGCTAACTGGTATATTAAGCTTTTCCCAAATCCCGTAGGAAGAAGGGCAATAACGTCTTTCCCCTTGATAAAATTCACCAAACATTCTCTTTGTTCCAGCTTTAAATCCTCGATCTCGGGAATCTTTGACAACAATGAATATATGGCTCTTCTATGATTGGCTGGACTTCCGGACTCGCACTTTTGTGAACCGTCTATTGTATTTTGATTCCTGACCTAGTCACTGGAGAGAAATAAAACTGAGCAGAGGCACTAGGTGGTGCCGGCCTGGCTAATATTGTGTAACATTTTAGGTGGGAATCAGCTCTAAAGTCCCCCTGAATTGTACCCCTTATAAAAGTTAGTTAAGATAAGATAAAGATAAGATATGCCTTTATTAGTCCCACAGTGGGGAAATTCCAGTGTTGCAACGCACAATTTCAGAACAGCAGGAAAAGGTAACACAGATAATAAATAATAGCTTCAAATAATTTAAAAATAGACTTAAAAATAATTGCACATGGTTATGATTGACTGGTACATGTTCAGTGTTAGCAGTGTTTGTTGTACAATCTGACAGCAGCAGGAAGGAAAGACCTGCGAAACCTCTCCTTCACATAATATACATATGAATAAAAAACACAAGTTACAATATATCTCAACACATTTGTTCATGCGTACAAACAAAATATGCAATAATGATGTGGTCTCAAACACACACAAATAGAGTAAATACAGTGTGTCAAATTACTCCTCATGAATTGTCCACAAGTGAAGCACACTGCCTCAGATACTCCTGTGTTCTCAAAAAATGTGCCACAACTATTTCAGGATTTTATCTTACATAATTCAATGAAACACAGAGTTAAAACCTTCCTAAAAGTGATTCTGAATGATTTTTGAACACCTTCTGTACCTTTTTAATTTGTAGTGTGGCGCTGCTTACAAATTATGTTCATGGCAGCAGGTAAGGAAATGATTAATATTTCTTTCCAAATCAACTGTTACAGAGCAAGTGAGGATTATGTTGATATTACACACTGAAAAAAATGTGTGCCACTGCGGGAAGATCAGTAAAATGACATAAACAAGGCCCGACATTTGATCTTGTTGCATTCACATTTCATTTTGTTATGATATAGAATGCTGACTTTCTAACTCGCCCAAGAAGGAGGGGAACGTTGCCACCAGGAGACTTGGACGCTCGAGCTGGGACTTTCAAGTCAGTGGGACACTCGAGCCTCTATTTTTCTAGGCACATGTCCATGAAGAAAAGCAGGTAACAGACCCTCCACCAGACAAGTTACACAATGGCCCAAAAACATTGGCAGACTTTATTGGCCATCGGTTGCTCTGGATTCTAAACAACCAGTATTGGCATCGGCTATGAAAAAAACAATATCTGTCGATCTCTAGTTAAGGTCTAGGTGCACTTCAGTGTCCCCGTAGGAAATTCATCCTCTGCATTTGACCCATCCTTCAACACTGCTGGGAAAACCTGTCAAGAGCAGTCAGGGATCCAGATCTTGTTACTAGTCTTGGTCAGGATTACCTTAGCTGGAGGATTTTTTATTGTGCATTGTCGTGGAAATGATCTGTAAAATAAAACCAGAAAATACAAGAAGACTGTCTAGGTTGGTTTATTATATTTGCACCAGTAAAAAAAAAAGTCCCACTACTGACGGATGGAGTTTCTGCCAGCAGTGAGCCCAGAGCAATGAGAGCAACACTTAAATATTGTCCAAGCCCATCCCAACAGTTTGCATTTAGGTCAGTCTGGCTGCACATTTGGCTTTCTTAGCTCTGAAATGTAACACCTTTACATTATTACATTACAGGTCAAGATGATCAAACACTTAACATGTAAAATGAACAGCAGAGATGTAAATGGAAAACCCAAAGGTGCCTATAGCCTCCTGTGAGAGAAAGGATTAGACAAAGAATAGCGTGGCTTTAAACATTTCTTACTTGGACAACAGAAAGAGCAACACCCAATACTAAAATTTCCACCACAGCATGTTTTGGATTGATGGGAGAAACCTGGGTACTCGAAGTAAACCCACTCAAACACAAGTACAAATATTGCCCAAGTACACAACATTAAAATGAAAAGTGAAAAGTTCAGATCAAAACCACAAATGCAGGGGTAGTGTGAAGGCTTCTAGAAACAAAATTCACTTTGTGCAACTTTTCTGACGGATGGTCCACCACCAGAGTGTTTCCATGGAAATTTTATTGCTTTGCGTGGAATGTATCAGAGTATGGCATTAAACCTACCAATCTCCCTGCTAAAGCCATAGTAACTAGTCAGTTCTGTTGATAAGAGGAGCCTTCGATAACAGTAAGAAGGCATAATTTACAAGGCATTATCGAAAAACGCATATTGTGCATGAGCCTATAGTATAGTCAACAAAACCCATGGATCAGTATGTTATAATTTGAACTTTTTAAATTGCAATATTCATCTAAAACTTATGGAAACCGGGAGGGCTCACAACACACGCAAACACTGCAACAAATGCAAACGCCACAGCACAACAGAAAGCCACAACAAACCAAAAAAAAAGCCACAACACACCAAAAAAAAAAGCACAAACACACCAAAAAAAAAAGCCACAACACACCAAAAAAAGGCACAACACACCAAAAAAAAGGCACAACACACCAAAAAAGGCACAACACACCAAAAAAAAGGCACAACACACCAAAAAAACACACCAAAAAAAAAAGGCCACAACACACCAAAAAAAAAGGCAACAACAAACCAAAAAAAGCCACAACACACCAAAAAATAAAGGCACAACACACCAAAAAAAAGGCCACAACACACCAAAAAAAAGCAAACATAACACACCAAAAAAGCCACAACACACCAAAAAAAGCCACAACACACCACAAAAAAAAAACAGAAGTGACCAGGGGGACTCTATTTTAATGCAAATGCAGCAACAAATACAAATGCCACAGCACAAATGCAAACGCCACAACACAACAAAGAGCCACAACAAATCAAAAAGCAACAACCAAAGTGACCGCGTGGCATTTGTTTTTGTTGCGGCGTTTGCATTTGTTGTGAGCCCTCCCGACTTCCGTAAAACCCACTTAATAAAAGAAACAAATCCGCTGACTTCTGCATTCGAAAACTTGTGCCCAATGGGAGCTGACGTCGCCATAAAAGTCATCACAACAAAGAATCTGCATCTCCTTCAGACAGCTGCACATCATAGTGTATTAAAATGAAAGCAGAGGTTGATTTGCATGGCGTCTTGAAAGTAAGTATTTAAAGATTACTCAGATATGCACAAATCACTCCAAATACAACTTCGAGAGGGTAAATGAGAAAAGGCAGGAGCTATAACGAGGCTCTGAAAAGTCGATTTTGCATAATAGGTCCACTTTAAGTTTGACCCTTTTAAGTTTGAAGTTACCTCCAAAAGTCCTGACACAAGTTCCCCATCAGAAGCACACTTAGTCAGTCTAATATAGTGCAGCGCTCGTAAAACACAGAGAGGCCGGCCGCTGTCCATAATTTGCAGGTTATTTGTCGACATAGTGAAAGTGTAAATCTTGGAAGAGCAGGAGCAGCTCAGGGTCTGCTGCAGTATTGAACTTTTGGCCTTTTTAAAGCACCGATCGATACCGAGCTGAGACACAAGCCCGGCTAGCATTTCAGCATCCAACTCTGCTCCTCCACTCTGGCTGTTTAACAAATAACAAATAAAGGCTGATTAGGAAAGAGCCAAGCGAAGTATATAATCATATTTGTAGCACTGGTTTCATAAAGAGATGTCTCGTGGTAGTCCATTAAAAATATTTGTATTATAGTCAATAGTGGGCAGGGTACTTCAAATACAAAATTACAAGACAAACATAAAATACAAGAACTTCTTTATCATTATTATTAGTTTGTACGACCATAAACGAACACAAAAGAAAATAAGAAGATTTTTGAAAAGCCTAACACTGTAGAAGCCTTTAAAAAAAAGAGTATAAAGTGTTATGTTTTGAAAGATATAGAGCTCTGGAATGAATGAAATGTGCTTTTTAACTTATATTTTGTCTCTTATATATACAGTAAGTCATGAGTGATTTTATTTTTTATTTTTTTCTTTGAATTCTCTCATTGTTTAAAAGGGTTTGGCATTATAATAAGTATTTTTTACTTCAGCCTAAACCCAATTGGTCATGATCCATGGGGTTATAGTCTATGTTTTGTTTTGTGTTTTGAGGTCCTGCAAAATGACCTAATAAAACTATTACTACTACTACTACTACTACTACTACTACTACTATGATAGTGAAGTGTACCTTATTACGATATTTACCTCCGCCAAGGAGGTTATGTTTTTGCCGGCGTTTGTCTGTTTGTCTGTTTGTTTGTTTGTTTGTTTGTTTGTCTTTTAGCAACATAACTCAAAAAGTTATGGACCGATTTTGATGAAATTTTCAGGATTTGTTGGAAATGTGACAAGGAAGAAGTGATTTCATTTTGGGGGTGATCCGGAAGAAATCCTGGATTCTGGATCACTTTGAAATTTTAGTTAACATTGTGGTAAATGGGGCCAAAAATTTTGTTTCTCAATATCTCGGTTAATTATTGACCAAACCCCATGAAATTTGACTCAGGGATGGACAATGGGATCCTCTTTCATATTCCAAAGGCTGATCCAGATCTGATCCAGAAGACTGATTTTATCGCAATTTATTTAAAAAATGGGGGTAGTCCTTGGCGGAGGTCTGCGCTGAGTGCTTTTCTAGTTCAGATATGTTATAATGTTGTTTCCTCATCACAAATACCTGGAGTTGTTGAGTAAAAAAAAGGATTATAGAGGCACTTTGATTTGCGATGCATTTATTAATTGTCATGCCAACGCATTTCAACTACTTACTTTTCATCAGGGCTGATTGAGTGAGTAGCAAGTGTGACCATTTATAAAGGTCATGACTCCAGACACATGATAATTAAAAACAAAATATCCAAAAACACTATACATGATGAATCCAAGTCTATTGACAACATACTATTCATAACACAACAGAAAAAACACTGTTCTGTATAAGCTGGAGTAGTTCACACAACACACTTCGAGAATTGTTTTCAAATCAACATTATCACAAGTAGAAAGCACCAGAAATTTTGTAAGAAAGGTGATTAAAAATACTCATGTATTTGGTGGCCAATTGTCAAGAGGGGGCACCTGGAGTTGTGTTTTGTTTCACTGACACGTTTAACACACAAATCCTGCACATTTAAGCTGTGTTCTTCTCTCAAACTGAAAACACTCTGTTCCACCTTATGATGCCATGTGGTAATACAGGAAGTGCTCCACTGTGTTTTTAAACTCCATACACCTTCACTAGATTAATATGGTTGATTTCAGCTCTGGACTTGCCATTCTCTACTGACACAAAAAGTAAAAGGAACTGTTAACATGAAAACTACCACTTCATGACATCACAAGGTGGAACAGAGCATTTTGAGTTTTGGAGATGTAGACAGACTAATAATAAAGGATTATTCAAACATGTGTGAGTGAAACAAAACACAACTCCAGGTATGTTTTTGATGAGGTAACATTTTAACATGACTTAACGCTCACAAGAGTCAATTATATATACTATAGAACATTTTTGCTATTTATTTTGAATTTATTATTAGCATTTATACTGTTATCATTTATAATGTTTTACTCTTTGTTTTTATAATATATGGTGATATGTGAGCTACTGAGTCTAAATAATTTCTCTTGTGGATCAATAAAATTTGTCTAAGTCTAACCTAAACAAGAACGAAGTGCCAAATCCATACTCCTGCTTCTCTTGATTTCTTATTTCTTATTTTATTTATTTGTAAAGGGACAGCACATATTAATGAACATTAAAAATGTAAATATGTAAAGATTATAGCCAACGTGGCAAATTTCCATCTTCAGTCCCTCGGCAGGTTGATGTAAAATCAATGATGGAATTATTCTTTTGCCTGGAATGTTGTACATAATATTGCACTACAGTTATCTATTTTTAATGCCAAAATAGAGGCTCACTTCTTCACAGATCAGGCCTGACACTGGTTTACAGTCAAAAATTTGGAACCGAGATTTAATTTGCTGTTTCAAAACCAATATTCAGTTTACAGTTCACTTTTTAGACTCATCCAGAGGCACAGTTGAGAATAGACTTGGCATATTTGAACTGCTGAACTCCTAAAAGAACCACATTCATTTCAGAATCCAAAATTTGTTGAATAAGAACAATCTGTCCAAGTTAGAATTATAATCAGTTTTAATACACTGCCATGGCAACTGTAAGTCCAAGTTAAAGTCCAAGTTATGTCAGACTGGTTCAAATTAAAACAGTAAGAAAACAGAGTGTACAGTTCATTTAAAAGTAATAATTTCCCATCTGTCCTGAAAACGATGTGGGGAAATTCAATGCATTTTGATACAAGACTCATTGCAAGTATCAGTATTGGATTGATATCACAAAAATCACTACATTGACTACTATATGTGTAACAATACAGTATTACTTGACAGTTATAGATGGACTGTGTAACTTTTCTAGTGGAGGGTTTGTCAAATGCTTTTCTCAAAGTGCACCCCCGAAATTTTGTGATGACGCAGACAGCAAGGGAAAGTGACGCAGACAATAAGGGCTGTGATTGGTCCTCTCTACATCCGCTCTACATACATTTCCAGTACTCCACTTTCCCGCTTCATTTTGTAAACCTGTGGGAAATATTATGTGTTGGTCATGCTAATTCACCCAATATTATGGACTTTGGAATGACAACAGGGTGGAAAACACGTATGACTATCTATAGGTCTATATAACATGTTTTTTCTGTACTTTGAGTGTCATAAAGAACATGTTTTTCTGTACTTTGAGATGCCACGAAGCAGAAAAAACTGACATATGTGGTCCCCGTGGCATGTTCCCACCCATGATAAGGTGTACTGGGTCAGCAGTATTGTTCATTTTCTTGCTGTATATGCTAAATCAACAAGTTAATGTTTTGTCAAGATGTAGTATAAAGCTACCCCTGATTTTGAGTTGGTCAGAGACGTCGTTCCGGGGTGGCAGTTGTACTTGGTAATCAACTTGAATCTCTCAATGGAAATGCTGAAATAAAGTGGCCTGTTCTCTCGGATTCTCCATCTCCTGTGCTTCTTTTTAGGACACGCATTGAACCTTCCGAAAAAAACCCACAAACCCAATTGACATCACTCCAGTCTAATGAAGCTCGCGATTTTTTTGAGGGACAAAATTGCGAAGAAGACAAAAAAAAAAAAAAAAAACATCATGTAAAGTGGGTAGGAGAGACCAGGGCACAGTGAATCAGTGGTTATATTTTTATTTTATGCAAAGGGAATTCCTAGGTGGTGCCCGCACTAGAATGTTTGGGGGAAGCCCTTTTTGAATTGATGGATTCTTGATTTCGGTTGAATGATTCAGGCAAAAGGTGAGTGAAAATATGTAAAATACTGAGGTAGTTTGATATTTGTTATTATGTAGAGCTCATCTTGCTCATCACCTGAATTACAAGTTATTGTAATGTGTTGTCACTAGCATGCAACCTTGATGAAAGTTAAGCACATGTAGTTTAATTTGGTAAGTAGGTCATCTGATCTAAAAAGAGTTCATTTGGGGCACAGTGGATGTAAGTAAACCCAAAAACACAACATTTCACAAGATCCACATGTGGTCAATATGTGTACAAACCAGAGCAAAGTTATGCACCTTTATATGAAAAAAGTTCAGGCGGACACCAATCTATGCCATTTGGCTGCAATTTTCCAGGTTTAAAAGTGAGCATTTATTTAATTTACTGTTTTTAAATAAATGTGATTGGTGATTAAATCTGAATCACTGTACCCTATGTACTGATTCACCCTACCCCAGTACAGGGAGAGGGTGAATCAAAAAAATTTTCCCATTTAAATGTTTGTCAGTAAGGACCCAAAGCAGTTATTTGAAACTTACTAGCAATTTTGTGAGGACAACACACAGCATTACTTAGTTATAATAAAAAATAAACTATGCTATCATTAGAAATAACTTTTCTGATCCACTGTGCCCTGGTCTCCCCTAATACAAAAATTTTAAGACCAAAACGATGCGGCTCACAGCAGCAGTCATCGAGAGAGGGACAGAAATATTCAAATGTAAGTCAATGGGAGCCAGGGTCTGTAGGAGCCGGAAGAGCCCACATGCAAACTTCTTATTTGGAACACAGAATGCAATCATTTATATATACAATCTAAGACACAAATGCCTTTTTAAAGTCCTAGCCTCCTAGTGTTGTGTCGGTGAATTACTGATCCAGAAATCAAAAATGACAGGGCAATGGTGACATTATGCACTGAGTCAACGCAGAGCTACAAAACGGCCATTACAGGTCAGATTTGTGGAGAGGCGACTTTGCTCACGGTCAGAATGTTGTTTTTCTAGATATTTTTGAGCTATAAAACCATCTGTAATTGAATAAATGGAAGCTACAACTGTTTAATATTACACTGTGGAACATTCAAGCAGCAGAGCAATGACATATTCATTTTAGAGTTGATTTTAAAATGTATTGTCTGTTTTTAAAGCACTTCATGGACTGGCCCCAATGTACATTTCAGATCTCATTGTTCCTACACTCCTTCGCTCGCTCTGAGGTCTGAGGGCCAGCTCCAGTTTGTCATCCCAAAAAACGACACTAAAAAGCCGGGCGACCTTGGGGTGACCCTGAGGTGACCGCGCCTTTTCTATGGTTGGCCCTAAACTTTGGAACACTCTCTCCCCTTACATTAAGAGCACTCCTTCTGTCGATTCTTTTAAAAGCACACTTTTACTCACTGGCTTTTAACACCCCGTGAGAATTGTGTGCTCCTCTGACTGTCTTTTATTGATTTTATTTGCTAATTTTAGTATTTTTTATGCTTTTTATTGATTTTCTTTTTTAATACATTTTATGCTTTATCTTATTTAATGTGTTAATTTATATTGTGTCTACTCTTTGCAGAGACTTTGTGTTGGTAAAATGTGCTATAAAAATTAAGTTGGACTGGATTGGATATTCATAGAAACCCCCAACCAAAAGTTACATAGTGCAGCTTTACTATTACAGTGTATTTAGGTGCAGTTGCTTTCTAACAAGGTTGTATGTGACGTATATTAATTACATTTAGTGATTCACATAACTGAAAGCGTTGATTCTTTATGTGAAACTGTGCTTTCTCTTGGTCTTAATGGGCACGAGCAGCTCTGTTGTTGTAGCTCTCCACACACACGTCTCCGGGGAGTCTATAAAAAACTCTTTAATCCAGGGACAATTGTCTGAAAGCTGCCTCTGTTTGTTGATATTTCCAAAAGGATCAGAGCTTCTCCAGGAGGCTGCTCATCTGCTGCTCCTCTGATTAGGCCAAAGTGCTTTTCTACATTCTGGGTTCTTTTCAAGTGGAAATGGAGCAAGGCATTGAGGGAAAATGTATGTGTTTATATTGTGAGATTTAAAGCTATAATTGTATTTTGTATGCATGTTTCTTCAGTGAACAATACTTGCAAAAGGTGTGATGCTAACTGGAGGCACTGCTCTGTCTAAAGCAGGGGTATCAAACTTAAATTTACAGAGGGCCAAAATTAAAAACTGGGACAAAATCGTGGGCCAAACTAAATATTTATTGAAAAATTTCAACAATATCTGCATGTTTCCTCTTCTTTCGGGATATGTAATCTTAAAGTTTTTCTTATTAAAATAAATGTTTAACAATAGTTTTGCTTAAACACTGAATTCAGAACAAGCGTAATATAAATGAATAGCAAAATTTTAAATAAATGATGTCTCTATAGCCTATCTGTAGCCAATGAGCCAGCTCTAATACATATTTGATATGATCTTGAGGGCCAAATATCACTATATTACAGGCCAAATTTGGTCCCCAGGCCTGAGTTTGACATGTCTGGTCTAAGGCTTTGTTAGACTTTTAAAAAATCACATCGGAAGATAGGTTGCAGTGAATTGAAGCAGACATAAAATCAACATTTGAGGGCTTTTAATCGTGTAGCGGATTTGTTGTTTTATTAAGTCGTTTTAGATTAATATTTCAATTTAAAATGTACAGTTTTTCGACCCTAACAATCCTTGGGTTTCGGATTATAACTATAAAGTAGACACAAGCACAATAAGTCTTCTTTAAGGTAACATACAAGTGTTTTTCATTCTCAGTATATTCTCAAAATGTGAATAGGCTCTATTCAGGCTCACGTCACAAACCAGGAAGGCGTTTGGAAACATGAGATAACAGCTTCCGGTGGGATCTGTTCGCGGTAGTTAGTCTGGCTCAGTTTTCTTCACCTAAATGTCATTGTAGAGTTCCATTATGTTCGGCTAATCAACAATTACAACCATTCCTCAGGTTTCATAATTTCTCCGCTGACACACAACTCTGAGCGCACTGGGTACATGCGATTAGAAGAGATGAGACGATTAGAAGAGATACATATGCAGTCTTCATTTTACCGCTGATGACTTTTACTTCAGTGGGTTTTATCACAGTCGGTCAGCGAGCCCAGTGTCGTAACTACATCGGAAGTTGTAATCGCATCTTTCCAAACATCTTCCTGGACAGTGACATAAGCCCGAATCGAGGCTGCACTAGCACTGATTCGTGACCTGACACTTCATATTTGCACTCCACCTCAGTTTTAAAGTATAATTTAGGGTTGTCAAAAGTATAAAGTAAGTCACATTCATAGGACAGATTTAGAATAATCTTGCGCAATATCAGAACAAGTATAAGAGCACATAGACTAGTACACGCTCATGGACACTATGGAACCTACCTGAACACAGATATTAAGCCACATAGAGATAGAGACAGATAAAGAAAGATTCATTGTTATTATTTATTTTGGTTCTGATACCACAGTGATAATAAAAACACTCTTTCCCTAGACAAGAGAATGTCATTTTCACCATGAAATTGCAGTACTTTCTTTTATATCATCATGAAGAACCACAATTTAATGTGAAAATGACATTCTATTGTCTACGGCAGAGGTCTCCAAACTTTTTCTTTTGTTGAGCTACCTTTATAAAATGAAAATGTCAGAGAGCTACTCATTTCAGCAGAGTAGACAGGAAGTAGAAGAGCTATGGCAAGCTTTACACGGTGTACAGTTTAGATGCCTATAAAAAATAAAGCATTATTCATTTATTAGTGCACAAGTTAGGCATCAAAATGACACATTTACAATAATAAATAATAATCAGGTTTTAGTTTTTAAACGCAATCGACATAATTCAAAACTCCTTTGGTGAGCTACTTGGAAGGGGGTGAAAAGCTACTGGGAGTGAGAATATTTTTATTATCACTGTCGTATCAGAATCAATATTGATAATAACAATGAATTTCCTTCGGGATAAATTAAATATTTATCTCTATCTATTGATTATTGAGCTTTTCCTTAGTTTCAAAATCGATTTTTTTCTACAGTGGATGCAATTTTGAGGTCTTTTAACTATTCGAAACACAACACAACATTTCCCTTTGGACTTTTTATTTTGGTTTCCATGGAAATTGGCATAATTATAATACACCACTATGAAAATCTAAAGCTATTGTTTATTTAAATCCATTATGAACTATTTAGAATCTATTTTATTTGAGTGAAAAACCAGCAGCTCTCTTCAGCCTGACCCAGTTAAAACAGTGGGAGAAGTTGGGTTAGCCTGAATGTGCCATGTCTCCTAGAGTTGTGGACAGGAAGCTAGGAAGTCGGACCGTTGTTATGGCGACGGACGGAGCCGTTCTCTGCGTAACCACGGCGACGGCGGAACTCCTCTCGGGAATCCTGCCGGAGACGCTGCGGAGACACACGAACGACGCAGACGCCCACCGCTCCCACGGCCAATCGCGCCCGGCCAGGCTCAAGTTACTTCACAGCACACAGAGCTTCAAATGAATACTTCATCACTGTAACTTTTGTAAAAACTTCTGCCTTTTTTTAACCAATCAAAAGAGCGAGAGAGAGACTTTGTGCATTTAAACGAGAGGATAAGCTCTACGGGGGGGCGAGGCCGACCAGGGCAGAGGAGCGAAGGATACAAAAGAAACAGAGGTGATACTGAAACAGGATAAAAGTTCAAAATGGTATAAGTATATAAAGGACTATATAAAAATAATATAAAAATGCTTGATTAAAAACTTGTGCAATTCATTAAAAATGTCATAGTTTGTAAAATAAACTTGCTATTGAAACTGTTCGCCTACTTGTTTTTGTTTTGTTTTTTTATTTTTGTTATTTTGTTAAACTCGTCTCTCCATATTTCTGACCTAAACATATCGATCTCCATGGAAACAATCAAGAGATGTCACCAGGTCAAGTCAAAGATAAGTTACAGATAGTCCTACGTCTATTTTTTGTTTTAAAAAAAACCCAAAAAAAACACTTGCAACTGAATAAATGTAAGTATAATGCGATACTGTGAAACAAAGCAATATTTTTTAGGTGACAAGCAGGTGGAGCATAGCATAGAAGATGAATTTTCACTATTTTTATGACTCTTGAGGACCATCAGTGGTGCAGAAACTGACCAGTCACAGAGAAGCACCAAATAAACCAAAACAAAAAATGACTTCACCCTATTTTAGAGGGAATACGGACTACTTAATAGGCTCTATTCAGGCTTACGTCACAAACCAGGAAGACGTTTGGAAAGATGCAATTACAACATCCGGACAATCGACTGTGATAAAACCCAATGAAGTAAATGTGATGAGCGGTAAAATGTAGACTGTATATGTATGTGCTGATTGGAATCATCTTAAATTAGTCGCCCTCGTCTCTTCTAATCGCATGTACCCAGTGAGCTCAGAGTTTTGTGTTAGTGAGGAATTGAGGTTTGGTTGTAATTGTTGATTCACTGAAAAAAAAAAAAACTGGGCCTGTGAAGTTGTAATCGCATCTTTCCAAATTCCAATCTTCCTGGTTTGTGACATAAGCGTGACTAGAGCGTATTTCTGTTCCACACTGACGTCTAGAATAGAAAAGTTACACAGAGCAGCTTTAAAAATTAACCTTGAAGCCCATACAGTGCACCTAAGTCATGATGGAAAAGGCAGCACATTTGGGAAAGAAATAACAGATGTATACAAATATGAAATGGAGCCACAATTCAATTTAGATGTTTAATTGTTATGGCAACGGTGTTAATTTTTCCATTATTCTGAAAACCACGGAGAGCAAAAGGGAAGTTAAAACCTCTAATGTGCATAATTTGACTCAGTAATGTTTAAACGCAGTCGTCTGTCACGGAGCGAGAGGACGAGCGTCTGTCTGATGGAGACGATAATGAAACAATATGTCTTTACTCGAGCACGAGAACAGCTGCATTAGGAAAGAGACAAGAGACGAGAGACGAGAGACAAGAGAGACAAGAGAGAAGAGAGAAAAGAGAGAAGAGAGCGCTGACGGCTCGTTAGTGCACGGCCCCGAGCTCTGATTAAACACTCGTCTTCTGGAGATGGATGGATGGGGGGAAGAGAAGAGAGAATGGGTGAGAGAGAGGTGTGAGGGGGGAAGGGCAGAGAGAGAATAGAAAAAGCAGAAAAAGGGGGAAGAGAAAAAGTGAGGGGAGAGACAGGACAGAAAAAGAGTAGGGGGTAAGGGGAAAAAACAAGAGAGAGAGAAGAGAAAAGATGGGAGAGATAAAGGAGAGACTAAGAAGAGAGAAAGAGAAAAAAGAACAGGAGTAGAGAGAGGTAAAGGGGGAAAGGGGAGAGAGATTAGAGAAAAACAGGGGGAGAAGAGAAAAAGATGTGAGAGATAGAGGTGAGAATAAGAAGGGAAGAGAGAAGACAGAAAAAGAAGAAGGGGATAGAGAGAAAAAGAGGGGGCGTGGAGAGGAAAGTGGGGAAGGGGAGAGAGAGAAAAAAGATGGGAGAGAGAAAGGAGAGAAAAACAAGGGAGAAAGAGGTGAGAAAAAGAGGGGGAGAAGCGAAAAAGAGGCAAGAGATAGAGGAGAGAATAAGAAGGGAAAGAGATAAGAGTGAAAAAGAGAAGCGGGAGAGAAAAGAGAAGAAAAAACGGGAGAGATAGGAGAGAATCAAAAGGGAAAGAGAGAGAAGAGAAGGGGGGAGGGAGGAGAGGAAAAGGAATGAAAGGGACAGAAAGACGAGAAGAGGAGGGGAGAGACAGACGTGAGAATAAAAAGGGAAAGGGAGAAAAAGAGGAGGGTGAGAGAGAGGAGAGAAAAAAAAGGGGAGGAGGGATTAGAGGAAAAGGGGAATGGGGAGAGAGAAGAGAATAAAGAGAGAAGGGAGAGAAAAAGAAGAGAGAGAGAAGAGAGAAAAGAGACGGAGGAGTGTGTGGGGGAGAAATGGAGTGGACTGAAGGATGGGAGGAGGGGAAAAGGGGGTGAAAAGAGGGGAGAGGAGAAGAAAAGTGGACACAGGGACGAGAGGAGGAGAGGAATGGAGGAAGAGAAAGGGAGAGAGAGAAAAAAAGACATGGAGGAGGAGAAAGTGATAAGAGGAGAAAAGAGAAGACAGAGAGGGACAGAAAAGAAGGGAAGGAAAGAGAGGGGAGATAAAGGAGGGGGATAAGCACAGACAGAGAGAAGAAACAGAAAGAAGGAGGGATTAATTGTGCTAAAGAGAGGAGAGACAGGAGAGGAGACAGAAAAGATAAGAGGAAGAGAAAATAAAGGAAGCGATTAAATGGGTGGAGAACGGATGGAGAGGTGGAAAGGAGAGAGGGATGAAACATAATGAAGAGCGGAGAGGAAGTCAGGAGGAAAGAGAAGTGAATAAAAGAAGTAAGGAGAGGAGACAGAAAGGGAGATTGATAGACGAGACAGAGAGAGTGAAGAAGAATGAAGGGAGCGATAGAGGGAGAAAAGAGGACAGAAGGATGTGCAGTAAATATATCTGCTGTAAGTGTCTGTGGAGAGAACACGTGTAATCTCCGGTGTTTTGTGGCGAAGAGACTCCACACCGGTCTGGACTTTTAATTGGATGTTTTTATTTACGGACTAATCCTCCTCACTTGATTTTGTGAGTTAATTGAAATATGTGAGAAATTAGTGCAGGAGACCAGTATGAAAAAGAAATATGTCAGAATTATTTCAAAGGAATTAAGATAAACAAAATATGACTACACTCTCTGGTGGGGTTGTCAGACGTATCGAAAATCAGAATCGATACTAAAACTAATATCGAAATGAGATACTCATTTGAGCAAGTATCGATACTAAAAAGTCACAACAGCACTCTCTCCTTCTCTCCCTTTGCTCCTCTCTCTCTCTTCTCTCTCTGTTCTTCTCTCTGCCTGCTCCTCTTTCTCCTCCTCCTCTCTCTCTTCTCTTTTCTGCTCCCCCTCCTCCTCTCTCTACTCCCCTCTCTCTGCTCCTCTTTCTCTTCCTCCTCTCTCTTCTCTCTCTGCTCTTCTTTCTTCACCCCTTTCTACGCTCTTCTCTCTCTGCTCCTTCTCTTTGCTCCTCCTCTCTGTTCCTCTCTGCCTTCTCCTCGTCCTCGCTCTCTCCTCTATTTTCTGCTCCTCTCCTCCTATCTCTCTTCTCCTCTTCTCTGCTCCTTTCTCTCTGCTCCTCTCTCTCTCACTCTCTCTCTCACTCTCTCTCTCTTTTCTGCTCCTTTTTCAGTCTGCTCATCTTTCTCCTCCTCCTTTCTCTCTCTTCTCTCTCTGTTCCTCCCCCTCTGCCTGCTCCTCTTTCTCCTCCTCCTCTCTCTCTCTCTCTTCTTTTTTCTGCTCCTTTTCTCCTCCTCTCTCTGCTCCTCTTTCTCTTCCCCCCTCTCTCTTCTCTCTCTCTTTCTCTTTTCTCCTCCTCTCTCTCTGCTCCTCTCTTACTCTCTCTCTTTCCTGCTCCTCTCTCTCTCCTCCTCTCTCACTCTCTCTCTCTCTCTTTCCTGCTCCTCTCTCTCTGCTCCTTTTTCTGTCTGCTCATCTTTCTCCTCCTTCTTTTTCTCTCATCTCTT
>NW_026571299.1:15004177-15271677 GCF_026225935.1 Boleophthalmus pectinirostris
AATGTCCCAGTATGGCATGAAACTTATCCATATCTTGCATTTACTCAATAACATGGGTTTTGATTGACCTAAAAACTTGCATTGTTACTGTAAGTGATACAATATCATTATTGTAGGTTTCTGTATTTGAGTATATATTGGTTCTTTTAGTAATTTTTTTGTGACTGCATCATAATTTTGTTACTTATTTAGTGTATGGAAACATGTTTATGCGATACACTTGACATATTCATTGTTTTGATGATTAAAATAGACGAATAACTTTGCACAAGTGGTGGTTTAACAAAGAAATATTGTTGCTGAAAAGGATTTGGTTCTTACTGGATCGAGTATCGTATCGAACCCTGAGGGACCCTATGATTCCTAGCCCTACCTTAAACTTATGTCAACAATTTATTTATTTTCTTTTTCTTGTGTATTGTTTTCACCAAGTTCAATCAACTTCCACTTGTCCATCATAATCTTTGTCTTAAATGTGCTCTAACTTTTCTGGTGGAGGGTCCGTCAAATGTTTTTGTCCATGGAGATGTCATTACTCTGTCTGAAATGTTCCACAGTATGACATTAAACAGCTCTACTTTAGATTTATTAAATTACAGGTGGTTTTATAGCTCAAAAATACCTAGAAAGCAGGCATTCTGACTGTGAGCAGGGTCGCCTCTCCACAGATCTGACCTGTAACTTGGTCTGGTTTGGTCTCCAAGAAGACAGAAAGGTTTAATATGATACTGTGAAACATTCCAGACAAAGTAATAACCATGGAGAAAAGCATTTGACGGACCCTCCACCAGAAAAGACAATATTATGGCATGTTTGACAAAGAGCATTGGTTTCCCTGCGTATCAGCGTCACACTCTGAACATAGCTGAGATGTTTAGCCCATTGTGTCTAACATGTGCGCGCAAATATGTCCCATCCAATATTTACTCGAATCCAGAGGCACAAACGCATTCACTTCTGCTCTGTGCAAGCAAGAAGTAGTTATGCATTGTTTAAACATATGCAGTCATTACAAACTAGACCTAACAGGGTTCTCAATATGTGGTGCGCAGATCTTTGCTGAGTTACTTTTGCTTTTCTGCTTGGATTAATTTGGGAATTTGTGTCTTTTTTTGGTCTTCCGCTGGTTAACTTTGCATTTAGACAATAGCTTAACATTAGTATTAGTTTAATCCTGCTTTAATAACTTCTTTTGGTGGTTTCCTTCCTTACTTACCGTAAGTGTTTCCCAAACAGGGGTATGCAGACTTTACTATGTGGTACTTGGAATAGTTACAGATTTTTAAAGAGTAGGGATGTACAGTCAGAGTCTTTATCAGATATCAGCGCTGATACTGAAAAATTTGCTTGGTACAGAATAGGGGTGTGCAAAAATATTGAAATATTGATATACTGTATTGTTTAATGTGATGATACAGTATCGATATTGTGGGCTGCTGTATCGATATATCGCCAAGAGTATTTTTTGGTATATTTTACTAAATTATTTTGTTACAGCAAAACAGTTTTGTTGCTTGTTTAGTGGAAGGAAACATGACACCAGCAATGAAAAGATGTGGTTGAACACAAATGAAACAAACCACGGACGAGAGTCAAACGAAACCTTTAAATCTTCAATTTCTCAACACAAGCCTGGCCTGTCCAACTGCTTCTGCTGAGCACACTTTTACTACACAGCTTTGGATGGTTTGTTTTTTAGTTTCTGATGATCAAAAGTTCCTCAACAACTTAAAGATGCACTATGTAATGACATATCCATAAGAAACTTGCTGGTTTCTATGGATATGTCACTGCTCTGCCTGGAAGGTTCCACAGTACCACCTTACATTTATTCAATTCAAGGTGGTTTTACTGCTCAAAAATACCTAGAAAAACAGATATTCTGACGGTGAGCGGGGTGGGCTTTGGTCTCCATGGAGATCGAAAGGTTTAATGCTGTGAAACATTCCAGACAAAGCAGACAAGTCTTCCTGGAGCATTTGATGGACTCTCCACCAGAAAAGTTTCACAAAGTACCTTTAATAACCAACCAATCTGCAATAATGTTTGGGACAGGGATGGCTCAATGAACAGTAATATCACTATAAAAAAAAGTGAAAGACAAATGATTCAAGTTACATTTTGTAATTGTGATAATCGTCAGCAATGACTTCATGAAAATATGTGACTTTCTGAGTACGACCAGGTCTAAACCAGGTCTAATCTGGGCTAAACCAGGTCTAAAAGTGGACTATAATTTCTATTGTAGTATGTTGTAAACAAGAAATTATCCAAAGAAAGAAAAAAACGTGGATAAAATAAACTCTACTAAATTATGACACCCACACACTGAAGAGCTGTGCAAGTAACAGAGGAGCGTACGCATCAACATTGGTACACAGTTTGAGGCACTGTTTTAGATAATTGCTGTTGTCACTTATTTGAAAGTATAATTATATATTCAGACAGTTTATCTTTTGTTTTGTTTATCTTTATCTATTGTTTATCTTTGGCATACTAACAATTAGCAAAGCCTTTTTAACTTAACTACTAACTAAGACGTGCATTGTCATTTAAATATATTTCCATAAAATGTTTAAAGTTTGGAGCCCAGAGTTCGATATTAAGGTGTGTTTAAAAAAAGAAAGATAGGATTTAAACCTATTTTTAGAGAATGGACTGATCCAGCTTTTTCAGTTCCCAGACAGATTTCAATACTATGGCTTTAAGCAATGTTTCCCCCCTAATTTTTCATGTGTCTGAGCAAACACACTAACTCCCTGAGCATTCCTCGGACCCTCGGGAACAACATCCGAAGGCTTTAAGTAATCCAATATCAACCAATATCAGAGCAGGGAGTAAAAATAGACTTTATTTTCCATATAAACAAAAATAACAAATGATAAATTGTGTTCTGTAACTGTTATTTATCCCTCAAGTAACTACAGAACAACTTTGTATAAGAAAAGCTCATACATTATGAGACTATCTGGAGCAAATGACCAGAAAATTGTCTTTTTACATCAAGTTACAGGCCCAACCAGAATATCGGCAGAACCAATATTTTGGAGCCAAACAAGAAAACTCGTACAAATCGGCACTGATATTTAATACTGGTATGGGTATTGGTGCATTCCTACTTATTTTGTGAATGATTCTTTAATTTTCTGCAATCAAAAGTTTTCATTTTCATCTCTGGGGATTTCTACTTTAAAGTGCCTATGAAAGTAGTACAACTTGAAATTTAAAAGTAACATTTGAAACTTTAAAAATTGTCAAACTGGGAAAGAGAATGTAATTTCTTTAGTTAAATCTTGAATATAATTGTCTCAGATGTGTTTTAGTCAAATGAGACAATTATATTTGAGATTTTACTAAAGAAATTACAATATCTTCCTCGGTTTGGCAATTTTTTAGGTTTAAAATTGTACTTCCTGATTTTAAATTATTACTTCACATTAGGAAATTCCATAACTTTACCATGTAATACACTGGATCAAAACTCCTCTAATGTACACAGGAATTAATATTTGATAATTAAAAAGATTAGAAAACACCTTAATTTGTTTCTTTGGTGTAAATTGTGCCAAACTTTTGGACAGAATTCACCCTAGCTGTAATTATTTTTTCAACTTTTCTTCACGAATTGCTTCTTGATTGGTTTAAAACTATAATTTATTTTATAGGTATTACCAAATTAAGTAGAAATGAGAGAATTGTAAAAAATCATTAAGTCATACACACTTCAATGGGCCATTCTTCCTGCGTTGTGACACAGTAGTAGTTCCCTTCTGTGATTTCCACCTACTGTCTCCTCTGCTTGTGTATTATGTATGCGCCCTGTAACCTGATATCTACCGATGAAACGGCAAACACCACATGGTATGATAAAGTGTATTGCCTCCAGGTCATCTCCTCTTCAGAGTGGAGCTGAATCGAGTCCAAGGGAGAGCGCTATGCCTCGTCATCACATTATTGCCTTCTGAACCTCAGCGACCAACAAAAGCCCGGGTTAACCATTGAACAGGTCCGGTACAGTAACAATGGTGCAAAGCTTTACAATGGCAGATGGAAGAGGACTGTTTGATCATGGTGCTGTGCTGTGATTGTAAAAGCATGGGGGAATAATGGCCTTGGCTTATCAAAAGTAGCTCAAATCAGATACTAATTCGATAATAAAACTAGTATTGAAACTGGATACTTGTTTGAGCAGGTATTGAAATTGAAAACAAACCAAAACATAGAACGAGTGAAAGGCTGGGGGTGTGCAAAAATATCGAAATATTGATATATATCATACAGTTTAATGTGATGATACAGTATTGATATCATGGGCTGCTGTATCGATATATCGTCAAGAGCATTTTTTTGGTATAATTTACAAAATTATTATGTTACAGTGCTACAGTTTTGTCGCTTTGAAACTCATTTATGCGACACATTTGACATTTTCACTGTTTTGATGATTAAAATGTTTGTTTCATATTCATTTTGTACAAGAAGTGGTTTAAAAAAGACTTTTAGTATCACAGACATGATTTAGCCTTTATTTTTAATTGAAACGTATCGAATCGATTTGAAATAGATCGTATCAAATCGAAAGCACACTGTATCGAGACATGTATCGTATCGTGGCCTATGTATCGAGGTATGTATCGTATCGGCAACTTCTTAATGATACCCAGCCCTATTTAAGACCATATGATACAAACAAATACTATTATAATATTATGTGTTGAAAATTACAATATTGTGAAAAATATTGTCATCAAAATCTGTAGTCTATTCTTTAGTATCAAGATTGAGTTTGACATTTTAGTATCTTGACAACCCTATAATGGACATGGACAATCAATAAAGGACAATGAAGAATTTTTATATAAAATAAATTAGGAAAGGGCAATATATCTGCTCCAATATTGGCATCTGTGATATCGAATTGTTTCCTCATACATTGGTATCGGTACAATATTGAAAGTTTAGCTGATATTTGGCACCAATATTTTGTCTAAGCTGCCCCAGATTCTCCTCAGTGCATTTCTCAGACTAATGCGTAAAAATAGAAATAGAAGAGTGATTAGGCTAAAAATATGGCTGTACAGTATGTTTACATAATCATACAAAAAAAGATTTTATATTCCAGAAAAACATTTTGTAATTTTTTTGTAGTAAATTGTTAAATGATCACAGTTTGTGAACTGTGAACCGGAATAAAATGTTGGTTTTATAAGCTTTTAAAGGGCCTTGTATTATGCTTTTTTTTAAAATTTCCTCATCACAAACATACCTGGAGTTGTGTTTCGTTTCATTCACACATGTTACACACATAAATCCTGCATATTTAGGCTGAGCTCTTCTCTCAAATTGAAAACACTGTGTTCCACCTTGTGATGTCACGTGGTAAGACAGATAGTGCACCTCTGTTTTGAACTCCATACACCTTCACAAGAATCATTTGGATAATTTCAGTCCTGGAATTGTCTATATTTACTAAACATAAGGTAAAATGTAGCTCTTAACTTGAAAACAACCTCTAAATGACATCACAAGGTGGAACAGAGTGTTTTGTACATTGGGGATGCAGCCTAACTAACTAACTAATAATAAAGGATGGTGTATTCTGTATATGCCACAGGTACTCAGCTCTGAGTTTCTTAGAAGTATAATGATGACATATCCAACTGACAGACAACCATCAAGATAGTGAGAGACATACCAGAGACTGTTGAATAAAGCAATGGTTTATATAACACAACAGGCATTTTAAACATCCTACATAATGAACAATTGTTGTGAACTTTAAGTCATGTTATAATGTTGTTACCTCCTCAAAAAACATACTCAGAGCTGTGTTTTGTTAGTCTGTCAAGCTCAAAATGCTCCGTTCCACCTTGTGATGTCATAAATAGGGCTGAGTATCATTCAGAAGTTGGCGATACAATACATATCTCAATATATAGGCCACGATATGATACATATCAAGATACATTGAGCTTTTGATTCGAATATGATTCAATACGATATATTTCAAATCGATTCGATACGGTTCAATAAAAATAAAAGTTAAATCATGGCTGTGATACTAAAAGTCTTTGTTAAACCACTTCTCGTGTAAAGTGAATATGAAAAACACCCATTTTACTCATCAAAAAAGTGAAAATGTAAAATGTGTTGCATAAATGAGTTTCCTTTCTCTGAACAAACAACAAAACTGTAGCTCTGTAACAAAATAATTTAGTAAAATATACCAAAAAATATATATCGATATATCGATACAGCAACCCACGATATCGATACTGTATCATCACATTAAACAATAAGATATATCGATATTTAGATGTTTTTGAAGCTGTCGTTTTCATGTCAACATCTACCTTTTTACTGTTAATTCAGTAGACGTGAGCAATTCCTGGGGTGAAATTATCCAAATCACTGTAATGAATACTTCCTGTATTACCACAATACTGGGAAAAACTCATCCTAAATATACAGAGTTTGTGTGTTAAATGTGTGAACGAAACAAAACACAACTCCAGGTATGTTTATAATGAGGAAACAACATTATATAAGATCAGAAGTGAACAGCATGACATGGGCTCTTTAAAACTTAATCATTCTGAGAGGTTTTACTACAGCCACGCCCCCTTTTTGAACCAGGGCATCTTTCATCAACCGAGACTTTCTATTGTCGACTGCTGTAGCGTGTGAGAATTTCTGATGTTTATCTGGAAATCTACTCACCTAAAAAAGTTCTAAAAATAACTGCAACTACATCATCAAGTTGGCAGTGCGGTCTGTGGGTTGGTCAAGATAAGACGGGCATACTTGACTTACACTGAGGTTTATCAGTACATTAGCACGCTTTTTATTATCAGCTCGCTTAATTAATTAGTGACTAAATCAAATCACGTTCACTGTGCAGTGGGTTGTTGGGATGGACAGGAAGTGTAAGATTTTGGGCAGGCTCAAACTGAACACGGCATTACAGCAATCCAAGAAATGTAATGATGCGTGCTACTTTTTGCATAGTGAAATTGAGATACTTTATGAGAAAAAGATGAGGTCAGTGGAGACCCAAATAAAAATTTTATGAAAACATTTTCTTATCAGGAAGCTGAAGTTTTGTATACATTTTATACACACAGTCCAATGTCAAAAGATTATAGCCTTTTATAGACCAGACTTTTAAATTTCCAAACACACCCGCGTTGGTATGAATAAAATTGTGAAAAGAGCGTGTAAGATTATGGATTCTTGTGTCAGTCATAATCTGAGGGACTTCTGACGATGCATTTTATTGCTTTATGGTCATTCGCAAACACGGTTTTGTGTATTTTGGCTAAACAAAAGACAATTTATGCTTCTTTTTACTGTTGGCGAGGATCAGATTAGTCAAAAATTGTCGTTTAGACCTGATGTAGTCATGGTTTAGTTCTGGTTTAGACCTGGTGTAGATCAAATTGGTCAAAAATAGGGACACCTAGGGCATTTCTTGTATAAAACTGGGTCAAATCACTGGTTTTGAAGAAATTTGACGCGATAGGGGACACAGGGCTCAAAATTGGGACTGTCCCAGGTAAATAGAGACGCTTGGTCACCCTAAGCAAAAACATTCCCTAAAAGGATCAACTCAAACTACATAACACGCTCTGATACCAATTTAAAGATGCACTGTGTAACTTTAGTAGAGGGTCCGCCACCTTCTTGTTTCCATGGAGATGTTACTGCTTTGTCTGGCATGTTCCACAGTAAGATAAACTTCTCTATCACAGTATTCAACAGGTATGGATAGATGTACGTACAGGTAAAATAGTTACATCCCCATGGAGACACGCAGTTACGTACTGCACCTTTAAAATACGTGTTGTAAGCGTAAAAAAAAACATGACTTCTGACTGACCTAAGATATGCTCCACATATTTTGTCAGTGCAGGTTGAGGAGATGGGTATGTCCCAACTAGTATGTCCCGCTACTTTGTCTCCCCCCGGGGCAAGTTACAACTTCTGTACCCGGAGAGAGCTCGTTTTATGGGGCAGGAGAGGACAGGATGGGCATGTGAAAGTGCGATTTTACACGCAAAAGTGGAAATGACTCAACTTAGAGAGCACGTTGAGTTGCACACTAGTTTGCGGATAGGAAGTAGGAAGGCGTGAGACGAGTTTGAATAAGATCTACGGATGAGGAAACCTATCGTGATGCTTCTCTGTGAAGTGAGTCAAAACCGCTGTAGAAAGTGGAAAAAAGCTGAAGATGAGTAAATATACACACCTTTCAAATAGTATCCTAACGCCGAAGAGCCCCAAAGCTAGCGGTAAAGCTGTAAACAAGTGTGCGGGCTTTGGATACTCCACCCCGGGCGCCTGCTCCGACAGATCCGCCCAGGTGACGTTGTGCGGCAGCCAGAACCTCTCACTCCAGAACCAGGCTGAAAGAGCAGCCATTTTTGGATTAAAGTCTTTGGTAACAGCAGTCTGAAGCAGGTCCAACGAAAGTCTTTAAGTCCCAAAAGGTAACGGAGGGAGACACTTGCAGAGCGTTTTGCCCTACGTGTTGGCGGCGGTGATGTGAACTGCCACAAGACTCAACTTTAGCGCAGCGGCGTCAAGCGCGTCCTGCGTCACCGCGACACTTCCGCTTTTCACAATAAGACGTGGGAAAGGTACACGTCAACAGGGAAATCATGTTTAATTTAGGGTGACCAGACATCACTATTTACCGGGAACAGTCCAAATTTTGAGCCCTGTGTCTCCTGTCCCAGCAGATTTATCTAAAAACAGTGATTTGTCTCAGTTTCATACAATAAATTTCCCAGGTGTCCCTATTTTTGACCAATTTGATCTACACCCGGTCTAAACCAGGACTAAACTAAGACTAAACCAGGACTATATCAGGTCTAAATCAAAATTTCTGACTAATCTGATCTCCGCCAACAGAAAAAAAGAGCATAAATTGTAATTTCTTTAGCCAAAATACAGAAAACCGTGTTCGCAAATGACCATAAAGCAAAATAATGCAGTGTCAGAAGTCCCCCAGATTATGACTGACACAAGAATCTACAATCTTTTCATGTTCTTTTCACAATTTTATTTATACCAACCATCCCAAGTGTGTTGCATTTTGGAATTTTGAAAGTCTGGTCGCTCTATGTTTGCTATAATCATTTGACACTGGACTGTGTGTATTAAATGTAAGCACGTGGCTCTAATGTGAGTATAGTTACATTTTCTTTGTGTTTTTGTCATTTTTAAGTAGCTTTTTTGTTGTTTACCTAAAGAAATGCCAATTTATGCCTCTATTTACTGTTGGCAGGGATCAGATTGGTCAAAAATAAGGACACCTGGGAGATTTTTTGTATAAAACTGGGACAAATTTATGATTTTGGATAAATCTGCCGAGACAGGGGACATAGGACTCAAAACTGGGACTGTCCTGGGTAAATAGGGGCATCTGGTCAACCTAGATTTGTCTCAGTTTTATACAAGAAATGTCCCAGGTGTCCCTATTTGTGACCAATTTGATCTAAACCAGGACTAAACTAAGACTAAACTAGGACTACATTGGGCCTTAAACAGGACTATCACAGTTTTTGACTAATCTGATCTCCGCCAACAGTAAAGAGGAGCTTAAATTGTCATTTGTTTAGCCAAAATACAGAAAATCGTGTTTGTAAATGACCATAAAGCAAAAAAAATGCAGCAACAGAAGTGTTTCAGATTATGACTGACACAAGAATGCACAATGTTACACGCTCTTTTCACAGTGTTATTTATACCAGTCATCCCAACCCGGGTGTGTCCCAGTTTTGAATTTTGAAAATCTGGTCACCCTAGTTTAATGTAACTGTATATTTTTCATATTTTGGTGCAGTATTACAACCCATTAACATAAATTCACTTTGGGATTTTAAAGGTCATATTTAAACGTTTTCAACTGAACCTTTCTGGTAGAGGCTCCGTCACCTGCTCATCTCTATGGCCTGGAGATGTTATTGCTTTGCCGATGTTCCACAGCCTGACATTAAACTCATCTCCATGGACACAAGCAGGTGACACCGCCAGGTCAGGTTTGTGGGTCACAGTTGTGTTGAGGCGACCCTGCTCACAATTTGAATGCATAATTTCAGTGGTGTTTCTGTGTTTAATGCAATGAAGCTCAACATTGCCTGCTCGTTTATGGTTCCAAAAGTAAATTTTCAATTCATTGTTCACGTAGACTTCACGAAAAAGAAATTAATACTAAAAGTTTGAAAGCTTGCTCAGATGTAATCAGCTGTGTGGTAATTAATGAGCACAAGTCATGAGTTTATTTAAAAGCTGTTTCAAAATCTTCCTAATCTGCAAAGTTATTAAAATAAGTCGGTATATCTTGAGTTTTAAGCACGATTTTTAGACTCAAAACAACTGTGTTATGGACAGTAACAGCTGATTAACCTCTGTAAACTCTTAATATTTGAGTTTTTTAAAAAAGTCTATGAAAAACTGAATGAAAATTTCTGAACTTCTGAACTGAGCAGTCACTGTTGAGCTCCAGAGCGTGAAACATTCCAAGCTGAGCAATTTCCCTACAGGGATAATAAAAAGTACTACAAAAACTCTTCATGGAGACATTCAAGTGGCAGACAAGACACCAGAAAAGTTACATAGTGCAACTTTAAAATTGATTTTATAATAATAATTATTATTATTATCATTATTATATATTTTTTTTATTTACCTATTTTACTTTATTTAATTCTTTAATCAGTTAATTTATATTTTATTCTTCTTCTATTTATTTATTTTCTACCTTTTTTTTTTTTTTTTTTTTTTTAAAGTACATATGATCACTGAATATAAATCTCAGACTTACCTGCGACTGATAAATTGTATTGTGCAAATATTGTTTAGTGAATATGTGAATGTGTATGTGTGTGTGAGTGTGTGAATTGGCTTGTTATCGTTAATATTATTATTATTATTATTATTATTATTATTTTTTTCGGTTATATGTTTACCTGTGTTAATAATGTGGTCAATTGTCCATCTGTTTTGTTTTTTTTTTTTGTCTGAAAATTAATAAAAATATTGGGGAAAAAAAAGAAAAAGAAAAAAAAGGATTTTATATAGCATATAGAAGGCAGATAAGGTTAGTAATGTTGTCTGAAAGTGACTTTGAAATAAGCCAGTGCAAAAATGAAATGTGTTTGACTGACAGGGCCTATAGAGACTCGCCCGGGGTCTAAATACTTGGCTCTATCCTCACTTTCGTTTTGTATGTTGTGCAATTATTGTAACTGTTTAGTATATGCCTACCCCGGGGGACTTCTCCAAAAACCTGAAAATCAAGCAGCACAAGATTTCTCCTGCCAACAAGTCCACCTCTACTTGTGCGCACTCGACATTTACTTTTCAATCTTGTAACTTGCATCCACGTTGCGATCCAAATAAAGTTGACTTGACGCTTTTTGGTTGCGCCCTGAGGAGTGAGGACAGGAATTGAGGAAGTGAGAGACATGTCCCGCCTCTTCATTTAAGACATTAGTGCAATTCCCCCCGCCTTACGTAGGAGCATGATGCAGTTTTACGGTGTATTTTATCGCAGCAATGGTCTTGATAAGTTATCTGCTCAGGAGCCTGCTGGTATTAAAGTGAGACACCCTGACAAAGTGGATGCGATTGTGATTGATGTAATGGCACTCCCAAGTGGCTTTTAAAGGTATTACAACAACTACAAAAAGATCTTAAAATGCAGGATAGTCGTACCTGTTGTGCACTCTGGCTGATACACTGCTAAAAAGTTAGAAATTATTTTTTAAAAATCTGAATATAAACTACATTTGGACTTGATGGTGTTATTTTTTTATTCTAATTTTGGAATGGAGTAGAAAATTGCGCAAACAAAGACAGAAATCTCTATTCCTCAAGGCAATATTTTTGTCCATAAAGGTAATCTATCCATAGTATAGGGACCACTATCTCCATGGAGACCACAGATCAGATCTGTGTAGAGGCGATTCACGGCAAGAATGCATGTATTTCTAATGTCTACTTCGAATTGAATACACGCAAGACAGAAACGATGAATGACATCATGAGCAAAGTAATGACATCTTCACGGTGACGAGCAAGCGACACCTGAAATGTTACGTAGTGCATCTTTAAATAATAAAAACTCATTTCTCAATAAACTAATTCTAACTCAATCTCCAATGGCAAAATAAGTTCAAATCTACTCTAATCATGATAATTATTCTAAATTTTACTGCTCTACAAAGGCAGAACACCATAACATCAGGTTTCGTCAAAAATTTAATGTAACTTTGAGGGTATTTGAGACCTCCTTTATCATGTAAATAAATATCGTGGGCCAATTTGATTGTTTTAACAAGAAAATAAAGGGCTATGACAACCATAATATCCAAAACCACATGAGAAACCACAGCAGAATGGCATAAGAGTTATTGTTCTCAGTTTGACACTTTGGCGAGTTAAAGTTTTTTGCCTTTGTAGGGCAGTATAGTCATTTTAACTAACTTTTTTGCAGTGTATGTGGTCCAGTGCCTAAATATAGTTTGCCATTTGCCCCTTCACTCGGGTTGTATTATTAGAAATCTCATAGTCCAGTCGACTCGATAACTATGCAAAGGAGTTTAGTGGCAAATTATGCAGCGATGCTAAAATGTGGCAATATTTATACTTTGAAATTGGTTGAAAATCAGTGGAATATGATTTCAATATTCCTTCATGTAAATATACTGTATCTGGAGGTGGGTTTGTTTCACTTTGTTTACATGTTTTGTTTTGTTTACATGTTTATCTCTTGCTCATAATCATCTATGATATCTGTAGTCTCTGCTGTTAGCCTTATTTAACCTGCTTCACACTCCTCATTGTAGCCAGCAGAGGGCGCAAGAACTATTCAAACTATTTTCTATGCAGTCCAATGTATACTTAAAGGTCCATTATGTCACTTTTGGGTGTAGGGCCTGCCACTTGCTTGTTTCCATGGAGATTTTATTGATTTGCCTGTGATGTTCCGCAGTATTCACAGAGACATGAAAGAGGTGCCCCAGAGAGACAAGTTACAAGTCAGCTCTGTGGAGAGGCGAGCCAGCGTACAGTAAGAATGCAGGTATTTTTCAGCAATAAAAACACCTGTAACTGAATACACACAAGATAAATAGATAAGCTGAAAATGATACTGTGGCACATTCCAAGCAAGGCAATGGCATCTCCATAGTGACAGCCCTTGACCGGAAAAGTTACATAATGCAGCTTTAATTTATAATAAGACGGGAAATTGTGTCCGAACTTTAAAACCTGCGTAAGATTTAAGTGAACACATACATTAAACATACAGTTGTCATAATGTTGTAAGTTGTAAATAATAAATATGAGTGTACATGTGAACGCTGCGTTAGGCGCTGGTTCTTCTTCACAAAGGTCAGAGTGGACACTGTAGGAAATGGTAAAGGTGAAGAGTTTAGGGTGTCAGTCAAAGCTCACGTTACACTCACACACTGCAACTCTAAAGGTCTAGCACATATGAGTAAATAACGCGACACAACGTTACTAAAAAACAAAAAAAAAACAGAACAAATGTGTTTATTTAAAAATCACAGTTAAGTTAAAAGTGCACTACTTGAGGGTCCAGCACCTGCTTTTCTCTACGGAGATCTTTGTCTAGAATGCTCCTTAGTATGACATGATTTTTTTTTTGTCCATGGAGACAGTTACAGGTCAGATCTGTGCAGAGGTGGCCCTGCTCCAGTAAGAATGCATACTGCTCAGGATTAGGGATGTAACAATAACCGAAAAATATGATATCGTATCGTCAGAAGTCTCACAATAATACAGTAGGGCGTCATAATATAGCAAATTACAAGATCCTTTGCTTAAATGTATTGTTTTAAAGTAGCAATAGCTAATAACTACATATCCCATGATTCATTTCAGCGCAGACAACATGAAGATATATGTTTTTTACTTGAATTTTTGGGATTATGACAGTAACAATTCACACCAAAATCTTGTCAATGTATTTAAAAAGCAAAAAAGTGTCCTATCTACAATTATATCAGCCTCTCCAAAATATCGCAATAAATATCGTATCGTGAGATGTATATCGTGACAATATCGTACCAAGAGATTAGGATATTGTTACATCCCTATTCAGGAGATTTTTAGCAATAAAAAGCACCTGTAATTACAGAAATACACGATACTGTATACAAGTTTAATACTGTACTTTACTGTGGAACATTTCCCTGCAAAACAATAACATCTCCATGGCGACAAGCAGGTAACGGATCCTCCTCCAGTAATTTTCGTAGTACACATTTGAGGCACTTTTGAGTTAGACTGACATGTACAATACACAATAACTATTAAATTATTATTAACACACATATTGAACAACTATTCGTAAAGAGGTAAAGTAATTTGTGAGTGCGTTGTTAAGATGTCAGTTACAGTAGTCATTTATTGTCAGTTCGAAGGGGGCGCGGCTCAGGCTACATATGCTCTGGGTGGTTTTGCAAACATTTGATGAAATCTGTGACTGGATGGCCATTGAAGCAGATCTGGTAGACCGCAGTGAAGAGAGGGAACCTGCAAACAAAGGACATAATAATTCATCATAAATAATTCATTCAAATAATATTCAAATCTCACACAGTTTGGCTTGAGGCCTGGAAAGTTGCCGTTACAATAGATCAATATTACTAATGTTTGTTTTGTTTTGTTTCTACATATAGTAATATCTGAAACTTTTAAAAAGATAAATTCTACATCACTTAAGTTGTGAGACTGAAAACATCAATTTACAGTCCATATAAGTAGACGTACTGTATAGCAGCTTGTAAATGATGTATTTAAAATGATCAAATTCCACTCACTTCTCCACCATGTTTTTCTGTGTGAGGACCTGGTTGACCTCAGCTGCTGTGGCAGGACCTTGGAGTTTCTGTCCATTCAGCAGCTCATTTTCTAACGCTTCAATCGTCTAGAGGAAAAAAGAAATCACATTAAAGTTTAACAAATTATTCAATCCATTTTCCTCCTCTTGTCCAGGGTCAGATTGTGGAGGCTGCAGTCTGAGCAGGGAGGCCCAGACTTCCCGCACCCCAGACACTTCCTCCAGTTCCTCCAGAGGGACCCCAAGGTGTTCCTAAAACAACTCATCCTGGAGGTGTTCAGGAGCCTCAGCTGCTCCTCTCAGTGCATCACTGAACCACCACTACAACACTGAGAGTTTGGCCAGATTTCAAAACAGTAATCCAGTAATTGGAAACAAATATTTTTAGTGTCAGAAATGATATCTGTCCAATTTGTTGCAATGTGTTATAACAAAAGTTAGAAATAACAAGTGAAAAAGTGTAATGCTCCCTACTTTGCCTGTTTTGGCGAAGGCCTCTCCGATCTTGCGGTTTCTTCCTCCATAGCAGGTGGTGATGAGGTCGGCGATGCCGCAGCTCTCCAGGAAGGTGGCGGCGGACACTTGACAGTTTGTGCAGAAGACTTTAGCAAACGCGATCATCTCCATCAGACCCAGACGGATCACTGCAGCTTTTGTGTTGTCTCCAAAACCGAGACCATCGCAAAAACCTGCTCCCACCGCCACGATGTTCTGTGGGACACACCAGGCAGGAAGAAGGTTCAATAACTGGGCAGTTGGGCAGATTTCTATTATCAATATATTGAAATAGTTGAATATTGAGAATACAGTGTCATAAGAAATGTCAAAAACCTACAAAAATCATGGGCACATTTTTAATTTGATTATTGTAAAAACTGTTTTTCAGTGTTTAAGCTCTCCTGATAGGGCAGGTTTATATGATCATATATCAAAAAGGAAAAATGACAAACGTTGAACTAGGTTTTTAAATCCTGTCACAATGTCCTGCTATATTTATACAACAACACAACAATAAAATTTGAAATACAGTATATTGCTTGAGGAAATAGAGACGATAAACGATAATACTGATACCAACCCATAAAGTAGCATTATTAAGTGTAAAAAAGTATTCTAAATGTACAATATTGTTAAAAAAAACATGACCTGCAATACATAAATCACAGAATGCAACACCTTAGAAATTAGATTGTACAGTTTTAGTTCATAGTAAAAAAAATAAACAGTTTCTTCTGTGTCCTTGCAACTAGAAATACAGCATACATTTATACTGAATTTAACACGACAGACCTTCAGCGCTCCACAGATCTCAACCACATCGCTCTCCTCCACCACTGTGACGCGGAAGTTTGTGGTCTGCATCAGCTCCTTCAAAATGGGCCCCAGAGATTTGTCTTTGCAACCTAAAAAATACAGTATGTCCATGAAAGTGCATCTGGACTGGAGCAGGAACGTGAGGGACCCTAATAGACTCATAAGATCGTCAGAAGGCCGGTTATGCACGGAGGACGAGGACCAAAATCAGGACTATTCTGGACTTTCTCTCCCGACCCTTGTGCAATATTCTGTTCATACCTCACTGTGTAAAACTGTACTGAGACTTTGCAGGGACATCACGCTGGGGGCTGCAAAGTATCACTATAAAGATGTAAATATGTCATGAGAGTAATTTTTTTTTATCATTTTAAAAAGTTTAAATGTTTGTTTGATTTTCACAGGGGGTTTTGTTGAAGGCTTATTATGTTATTCATACCATTTTCTTTAAGATATTTTTATTATATATTTTATTTAAACTTCTTAACTTTTGAACTCTCTTCTTCTTCTTCTTGCTCCTCTTGGGGATGAATAAAACTAATTCTGATTCTGATTGACAGATTAATATATTTTTCTAATTATCACTTTGCTTTTCTTGGCGGGTTAGTACCAGTGATAAATATTAATCATCATGTCCAGTTTCAGCAAACATGTAAGTGTAGAACTCTGCTCAAACACTCATACAAACTAACAGGGAGCTGGACTTTTTCATTTGAATTATTAATTTTTTTAATAATAACATGGACACAAGGCTGTAAAATACATATATGACTCCTTATTCAAGTTATCATCGTATTTCCATCCTACAGCATCTATAAAATGAAGCTTTATTGGTAATTTCACATGGTAACAAAGACATTATAGTTCCAAAATTAAGAAAAGCAAAAACCAAAATCATTCATGTACGAGTACTATTAAAAACATATTTGTGTAACACGTGTCTGTTCTGTAACTCACCGATGGTGGTCTCACAGAACTTCTCTTCTGCGACCTCGTTGGCGATGTTGGCGCCCATCAGGACCGTCGTGGTGATGCCCAGTTTGGCCCGGATCACTTCAGAGATCAGCTTTAGGCCCTCGGGACTCGCATCCACGCCCTCGAACACAAAATATCAGATCATAAATACAGTTATAGAGACATCTTTGCAAAGCTTGATTAAAAAAAAGTGGAAAGCCAAAGACAACACTGGGTTAATTTATCCACATCCTTCATTTATTTGCTTAACCTTGGGGAATTATTCTTTTGCCAATCAATTCTTATCTTATTTCTGTGGCTGTGTTTACATTTACTCCATAAATCTGATCGTTATCTGATTTCTGGAGTTAACAGATTACTTAAATGTCATGTAAACAGCCATTTCTTTCTGGTTGTTCACACTTGTGCAGGACCTTTATCTTCCAAATACTAAATTAGGGATGCACAGATAAACATATTGGTATTAAATATTGGTGCACAATAAAGGAAAATTTGCTGAATCGGGTATCAGTTCCGTGATATTGGTCCTGGTTGGCCTTTTGTTGGATGAAATGAGACTACTGATGTATTGATACCCATGTCAGAGATGAAAACGCTGGCATCCCGACATGTCACCAGGTGCTTTTGTGTACACCGAAAATCAAATCAAATTATTTTACTTATCTGTAGCGGACCCTCTGCAGATAAGAGTGAAGAGTATCTGATTACTCTTGTTGTCTGATTTTTTCTGTCTGTGTAAATGTAACAACCTATTTCTAAAACTCCGCATGAGAAACAACCTCTTGTCTCCAAATATAAACAGGCTCAAGTCACGTATCACTCCCCAATAGGGTTGTCAAAATAACTGATCCCCAGATACTAAAACAGCATCCAAACAGTAGCAAAGAGTATTAATACTATGAACTACGCTCTTGAACTTTTACAGAAGTAGTTTGACCACAATGTAAAATGTACAATATGGAAATGGAAAAGAAGAAGCCTGTATACAAACACTAATATATATTTTATGTTCATTGAAGGGCCCATATTACATTATTTTCTGATCCATGTGATCTTGTTTCCTCATCAAAATTATACCTGGAGTGTTTTGTTTAATTTACATGCACAGGGTAAAAGCTTTTGAGCTTTGGAGATGCTGACAGACTAAGAAAGGATCATTCAAGCATGTGACTGAAGCAAAACACAACTCCAGGTATGTTTTTGAGAAGGTAACAGCATTCTGACTTGGCTAAAAGTTCAGAATATCACATTATGCATAATATAGTAGGTCCTTTAAAGATGTCTTTTCATTGTTCTTTCAAAATCAGTATCAAATAAGATAAGGTTAAGGTACACTTTATTGTCCACGTAGGGAGATTTGTCCTCTTTAAATCTCCTCCTTCTTCTTCAAATAAAGCCTTTATCTTTCTCCTACTGTACCTCCCAGAGCCAAAAGCACTACAGCATTCCCAGGCCGGCAGAAACATGTCAGGGGGGTGGGGGTGTAAGAAACAAAACCTGGCCCCTAATGAGTAGTAGCTCTAGTCCAAGTTCTTCCTAAACCATTCCACATGTTTGCTCATTTGCTCATCATTCTAATGCCATTCAGGAAAGGCTCATTTATGTCCTGTGTTACTTTTTAGTATTGATGCTGCTCAAATGAGTTGTCTAGTTTTAGTATTAAATAGTATCTGATGTTCGAATTCTGACAGTCATAGAGGCTCTTACTAACAATACTTCTCTGCTAGGTTAGTCGTTGTATTAAAGGTACACTGTGCAACTTTTCTGGTGGAGGGTCTGCTACCTACTTGTCTCAATGGAGATGTTATTGCTTTTCCTAGAATGATCCATGGTATGACTTTAAACATATCCATCTAGCATTTATTCATAACAAGTGTTTATATTGTTCAAAAAACATCCAGTCCTTCTGTGAATAGGGGTGACTCACCGTAGATCTGACTTGTAATGTAGCGTAGTTTCTCTTCTCTGTGGTCGGCCCAAAGCTGTGGAACGCTCTGCCTGTGCTTTAAGTCTTGTCTTAAAACCCACTTGTATTGTTTTGCTTTTATCACCGTGTGAGTTGTGTGGTCCTCTGTGTCTTTTATTTATTTTATTTATTTACTGCTATTTTATGATTTTTATGGTTTTGCTTTTATTTGCTTTTACTGGTTTTATCCTTTTAGGACTGGTATGACCACATTTTAGCAATTTACTTTTTTGTTGTTTTCATTTTATGATCTCTGTGCAGCACTTTGGAAACTGCTTTGTTTGTAAAATGTGCTATAGAAATAAAGTGGATTTGGATTAGTGCTGTAACCTGCTTGTCTCCCTTGTGATAGATAGGTTTAATCTATACTGTGGAAGATTCTAGACAAAGCAATAACATTTCCAAGGAGACAAGCAGGTGGCAGGTCCTCCACCAGAAATGTTACGCAGTGCCCCTTTTATTAAGACTAGCCACTCACCTTGATAAGAGACATGCCCACCGCGTCCTTCTTGATGTGATCTTTGATGGTGTCACAGACTCTGACGATGAACTGATGAGGCACCACAAATATGAGGATGTCCACTCCTTTCACCGACTCCGCCAGATCTGGGACCGCCACCTGACCCAAACACAAACCCATAACAGACATAGACATGCACCAGACACATCTAAGTTAAGCATAAGTTACATTTACTTAATTGGTCTTCTACTTGAGTAATAATTAGTTTGAAGTAACCATATTCTTACTCGAGTAAATCTCTTCCTGACGAGTTTTACATTGGCAGTATTAAATGTATTTCTTGCACCGCTCCTTCAGATTTGATTTAATATTTCTCGTTTTTGAGGTCTATTCTTTGAAAATACCAGATTTTTTTTTGCATGACTTGAGGTCTTTTTTATACAATTAAATCAAGTTCAAAGTATAAATCAGATGTTACGTAAAGCTGCTCTTAAAAATATTCTTAAAGGGTTTACCTTATTACACTGTTCTCTGATCTGTGTTATAATGTTGTTTCCTCATCACAAACAGACCTGGAGTCGTGTTTTGTTTCATTCATACATATTTAACACACAAACCCTGCATATTTATGTTGAGTTCTGAAAACACTCTGCTCCACCTTGTGTTGTCATGTGGTAATACAGGAAGTGCTCCATTATGTTTATCAACTCCATGCACCTTCACTAGAATCACTGGGATAATTAAAGCCCTGGAATTGCCAATCTCTAACTTGAAAACTACAACTTCATGAGATCACAAGGTGGAACAAAGCATTTTGAGTTTTAGAGATGTAGACAGACGGATAATGCAGAATTACTCAAACATTTTGTGAACGAAACAAAACACAACTCCAGATAACGCACAAGAGTCAATTTTACATAATATCGGACATTTAAGTAATTTCTTGGACTACTGTTTGAATTTTTTAGCAATATTTATAAGCTCTACCCGCTCCAGACTCTACCCACCGTTGGCAGTGTGATATAGACGCCCACACTACTCACCACGTTGGGGGGCAGCTTGTGTCCGGGCAGATACTTGACATTTTCATGGTCATTGTTGATGATTTCTGTGAGTTTGCGCCCGTTGATGGTCTCCTCAAACACCCACATGTTCACCGTGGTGTCGAATGTGTCGTATTTGGCAGCATTGGCCCCCACTATTTTGGCAATGGCAGAGCCCCTGGAATAAAAGAAACAATAAATATAAAAGAATAACATAGAAAAAACATGTATAGCAGCCCTTGTAAGACACTTTGAACCCCAAAAAGGTGCACGTTGATTCAGGATGGATGAGTGAATACATTTTACAAAACGGGTGAGTGTAAACCTGTCAAGATAACAAGTGTGACATTGCAGAAGTAAAGACGATAAACTACAATATTTAAATCAAACCATAAAGCAGAATTAATCACAAAAAAGATGTGAATGTTAAATATTTTGATATATTGTTGAGCTGTGTAAATAAAAAGCAGAGTTTAACACTTAAGTAACTGCTATGTGTAATTTTAGCTTCCAAATCTTATCATATTGCAGAAAAAAATTGCCAAAAATGTCCCACTACAATAAAGAAAAAGTGCCCACGATAAAGTCAATATTATATTTATCGTGACAGGCCGATGTAAGATACCATTTCCTTAAAGCTCAGATCAGAGATGGGGCCAAGTTGTTGTTTTGCAAGTGTCAAGTTAGTCTCAAGTCTTTGAACTCAAGTCCGAGTCAAGTCCCAAGTCAAAGACAGGCAAGTTCAACTCAAGTCTCGAGTTAAAGGCCCATAAGTCCAAGTCAAGTTCAAGTCGTCTGCTTTGAGCTTCAGGTCATTTCAAGTCTTTAAACCCAAGAACCAGTTTTGCAGTTTGCAGTAGAATTTTAAGCTAAATTGTACTTAGAAAGCCATGGTATATTCATATATGAGTATTTATATACAATAAGAGTTGTAGAAATGCTAATTAAAAGTCACGACTTGCAAGTTCCCACATCACAATTTCTATTCATCTACATTTTGTATCTTTACATTGATTGAAGAGGGAAATAAAGCTGCTGTTGTGACGCTTCGACCAAT
Organism: Boleophthalmus pectinirostris; assembly: GCF_026225935.1. Classification (NCBI taxonomy): domain Eukaryota; kingdom Metazoa; phylum Chordata; class Actinopteri; order Gobiiformes; family Gobiidae; genus Boleophthalmus; species Boleophthalmus pectinirostris. Next base: position 15,025,868 of record NW_026571299.1, read on the forward strand.
CAGCGAGTAACAATAAGTGGAATTCAGTTCAGAGTGCTACATATATCTGTCCAGCGTGAGGCAGGTTACGGCAAAGGTTTATCTTTATTTCACAAAATCGTCACAGGAATCAGATATCGATTTGATTTTAGTCAAATCGCCAAACAATTCTTTTTGAGAATAATCCATAAAAATCATGTTTAATCACAATCATGAAAGAGTCTTGCTTGCGAACAGAGCTGCAATAATCAGAAATCACTGAAGCACCGTATAGCAGCCACTCCTAATCATGGGGCAATTTAAACTCACTGCAGTAATGTTAATCCTCCACTCTGACATTTAAATGAGTCCTGTACAAGTGTCTCATTTCTCCCTCCAGGATCTCTTATTGGCCTCCACGTCTGCTTGAATGTGTCTGCTGAAGGCAAAACTCACACAAAATCTGGAGACTTTCAGCCATTGCCAAAGAAATCCAATCCATGGGTTTCAGAGTGATGAAAAAATAGTGTTGACATAGTGATTAACAAAGTAAATATTCTCAATATCCTCAAAATGTTTCATATATGAAGCTGAAACCCATGAGTAAAGTTGTGTTGTCTCAGTTTAACACACCAGAATCACAGTCAGGCCTACATACTGCCAGTGCTGGGTAGACAAAAGTTGGCAGAACTTGGGGAAACTGAGTTGATAACGGAACTATCCTTTCCTCTGATACCAGCGCTTCTTCCAGAGTTCCACTTGAGAGATTTGTGATGATTTAGACTAGAGGACCATTTCAATGTGTTTATTCACCAGAAGAAAAGCCTTATATGTTTCTTTGCGGTCCAGCAGGTTTTCAATCTACGCTAAGGCTCTGCTCTCTGCACACCATGCTATGATTTCATGCTGTATTAAGTTGCCAGTTGAATACTGGAATTGTCCTCTTCCAGGGGTTTGAGATAAAATCCTGATCCAATATTTTCAGAAAGAGCATCTGCACAGTGAGTCCACATTGGTGTCTGAGTGTGAGGGCTGGGCAATGAAAATCCAGTCCTGGTGTGATCCCTGTAATGATCTGCTATGTTAGTGCTTCTGTTTAATGCAGCTATGTGTACAAACACAGATTTTCAGATTTGCTTTTATTCATCCCCAAGGGAGAGTTATACAGTCAAGAAAACTAAAACCTTTGTCATCCATTCCTCCTACTGATCAGTGATTGACAGGCGGGTTTAAAAGAACTGTGTGTGGCCTGTTTTAAAAAAAATAAATCACAAATACCGCAGGACCTGGGTTTCCATTGTCTTAACCTACAGACAGAGGACACATACAAGTTTTTCTACATCCATGGACAGGCCATGTCTCATGTGAAAGAACTGACTCCCTGAGCTGCAGAGGCTGCACTAGCACTGGTTCATGATTGTCTGTTGGTATTGGAGTTTGGTAGTGATCACTGAGATCACTGAGAGTCCTTTCAGTTTTAAAACAACTGGATTTGAGCATTGAAACTGGCAACCAAAACAACATATAAATGCGACATCATATCCAGTGTTTTGCCATTAAGAATAAATCAGGATTATATATATATATATATATATATATATATATATTGATTTGAGCATGTTTCCCTTGCATCTGGGCATGCAAATAGGTCAGATTTATGAAATTTAAAACATAATCTAACATATAGTTCCTTTAACCAATCACAGTGAGGAGTTCACTTTTGTGATGTGGCTTTCAGAAAATTGTGATTATAATTTTTTGGCATATCGATGCTCATCTACATTTGCAAATTTAATCTCAACATCAACAAAGTAATTCAGCTCCATGTTTTAATTGTTTGATCAAATGCTCCACAATTTGCCAAATTATATTAGAACAACTAAATCAAAGAAACTAACTGACTGTAAACAATCCACTACAGTAGATTTTTGGACTAATATTTGTTTCACAAAACCATCTGTGTGTTATTGTTATACTTACAAATAGCTACTTCACTGACCAATGTCGACCTCTGACACCGAGAGACTATAATGTCTCTGTCACCATGGCGACGGGCAGCGGGTGCAGAGGGCACAGTAAATACATGTGTACTCCTGTCAGACGAGAGGGGCTGCCCTTGGCCCTTGAGCCTCTGTGCGATCTCTAAGTGCCTGCAGTTTCTTATTAAAGCCTTTGTTTAGGCAACTCAGTGCAGCTCTACCACACAACTGAGAAGGCCACAAGTGAATGCCTTTCTGTGTATCGACACCATTTTGGAGACTTTTTTCCCCAATCCAACAGATTTTTACAACAGTCCTAACCTTATTCTCAGCTAAATGTTATGACCTGTTTTTTATGTCATAGTTAATGTAGGGCAGGGGGGCAATCTTTGGGCAATGTTCATCAAAATCAAAAGATTTGCCATCAAGGTTGAGGTGCACCTCCCCGTAGGAACGTTTGTCCTCTGCATTTGACACTTTAAGCTACATTAGTTGGAGCATTTGTACAATTGTGGGAGTTTTGAGTTAATGGGGAAAAGTGTAGTGCCAGAAGGAATCTCACTCAAACACAGAGAGAAACATAAAGTTTGTAAACTACTCACAGAAAGGTGGGCACCTTCTTGATGTGAGGCATGAGCACGAGCCACTCAGCCACTAAACAACATTGTAAATAACAATTCAAAAGAAAGTGCTACATCTCACAGAAAAAACAAGAATTTGTCTTTATCTATTCCTTTTGCCAACCATCTGGTAAAAGGAACTGTGAAACTCCTGGGCAAATTAACAGTATTGGAAAAGACCAGAACCAAACCAGTCTGGGTCCAAAAATGTAATTTTTGGTGATTTAACTTCATTTTTCAAAAGGGAATTGTCAAAACCCAACAAATGCTCAATCTATTGTCTCTCAGATCATCCCTTTGGAGATGGGATTTGACCTCTGATGTTCTTCTGAACAAAGCTCATAAATCAGAAGTCAGAGGCCAAAACTACAGAGCCTCAAAGAGTCCAGCCATTTGTCTGTACTCCAGGGGGTTCAGAAACTATTTCAATTGGGGGTCATTTTAGTTTTGAGGTTAGGGAAAATCAACCCACATAGTTGTGGTGGTAACAGAGGTGGTACTCAAAGTTTTTAATCATTGACATTTTTCTGTTGCATGTGAAGCACTTTTACAAATAAAGTTTGTTTGATTGAGTGATTGATTGACTGATTGATTGATTATCACTCCTAGTGCCGCCTAATAATGTTTGGGGTTACTGTGTCTCAAGAGATCTAAATCAGGTCAATAACAGGATTATAACAGGACTATATCAGGCCTAAACAGGTCACAAACAGGACTAAACCATGACTGTAAAGCAGTTCTAACAAAGTAGTGTCAGAAAATAGTCAAAATGTAAAACATGTGATTAAAACCGCTTTGAAATATCACCAGACTTCACAGCGCCTCCCAGTTTGATTTGATCAACAGATTAAATCATTCATCAATCTTTCTGATCAATCTTCATCATCAACTCATAAAAAAACAAAAATCACGTGCCTCATTACTTTCTCTATTAAATACGTTACTTCTTATTTCATTCACAGACTAGTTTGAGATATTTAAAAGCAACTTGAGTACCCCTGTAGAGCAGTTTTTTTTATTCACATGGAAAACCTTTAACTTAACTTGCTCCACTCCACTCTTACAAAACAGCACGCGTGAACTTTAAAATTCCCTTATCTCATGTTACGACAGAAAGATTACTTTATCCGCTGGGAAAAATATTTAGCAAACCTGCAGCTCAGTACAAAAAGTGCCTGCATTTTACTCTACTTTCTACGATCTACGAATACAAATAAGATCCAAACACTCACCAGTTTCCTGAGCCAACGACGCAGATTTTCTTGGGGGCCATGGTTGCGCACGGTGGTACACAAAAGCTGCCGGTGAGGACAGAGACTCGTACCCGGGAATGAGGCTATTTATACCGGTCTGTGCCGAGCCGAGAGTCCCTCCCACCTCCAGCAGCTTCGGGGGTTTGTGACTGGTCAACTGCCCGGGGACACGCACTCCCTCAAGCCTGAAACAAGACACTAAAGCGCGCACAAACGCACAGATACGACCGCAGACTCTGTCGAGGCTCCAAGGCCAAGTACACTAGGTTAAAAATAAGTTTCTAGTACAAGTTGGATTTTTTTTGTTAGTTCGCCGATCGTTCGTGGTGAGACTTGGTTTAAAAAAGGCGCATTATGTAACTTTCCTGGATACACGTCTGCCACCTGCTTGTCTCCATGAAGATGTTGTATGGCATTATTAAATTACACAAGACAGGTTCTAATGATTCTCTAATTTTGATTTATATTTTTGGTGGGATAATAAAGCTTAGGGTGACCAAACTTCCCTATTTACCCGGGACAGTCCCAGTTTTGAACCCAGAAAAGATTTAGTCCCATAAGATTTATCCAAAACCATTGATTTGTCCCAGTTTCATACAAGAAATCTCCTAGATGCCCCGTATTTTTTATTTATTTTTTGACCAATGTGATCCCCATCAACAGTAAAGAGAGCCATAAATTGTCATTTGTTTTGGTAAAATACAGAAAAGCTGCTTAAAAATGACCAAAACACAAAGAAAATGTGACTATATTGACTCACATGTTGTCATGGTCTCTGCATGACAAGTTTCAGTAATTACACACTCATTTCACAGTTTTATTATTACCAACTACCAAAAAGAGAGGGTTGTCCCAGTTTTTTATTTTGAAATTCTGATCACCTTATATGTCCATGGTGTAAATATAAATGATAGTTTTACACCAATCAAGAGGTCATCTCTAAAGAAAAGTTGAAAAAAAATATGTTACAGAACATTACAGAAAATTACATTAGACTACAAGGGAGAACACACAAAAGAACCACATTTTTCCCCAATAATTTAAACACTGCTTAAAATAAAAAGTTGTTTTCTTATCTCTCTGTACATTAGAGAAGTTTTGGCCCAGTGTCTAATATGGTTTCTAGGTAAGTTATAAATATTTGCTCCAAAATAAAAAGAAACATCCATTCTTCCTGTAAGTGCAGCGGCCTCTCCATAGATATGACCTGTTAGTTGACCTAGTGACACTAGACGAGTTTAATTTTGTACAGGGGAACATTCCGTGCACTGAAAAAAAAAATCCATGGAGACAAAGTTGGAGGTAAACCCTCACGAGAAAAGTTACATAATGCACCTTTAAAATGGACAAGATTCATTGTTTTGGAGGTAATTTCTTAAGCTAGGGTGACCAGATTGTGAAACGAGTGCGTAATTAAGGAAAACCTTTCTGCACTCGGCCCATTCATGACTAACATGTGACGCAGAATAGTCGCATTTTCTTTGTGTTTTGGTCATTTTTAAGCGGCTTTTCTGTATTTTACCTAAACAAACAACGATTTATGTCTCTCTTACTACTGGCAGGTATCAAATTGGTCAAAAATAGGGACATTTCTGTATAAAACTGGAATAAATCTGCTGGTACAGGGGACACAGGGCTCAAAACTGGGACTGTCCCGGGTAAATAGGTACATCTGGTCACTTATCCTCGGCACATCAGTAACATATAAAATAAAATGAATGTAGAAATATGATAAAATACGCACTGTGCAAATTAATTCCATCATTTTCTTTCTGCTACATAGATGGATAACAGGATCCGACAACTTTGAAACCACATCTTCGGGGCACTACTGCTAATTAGCTTTCCCTTTAAAATACTTGAAAGAAAAAGACGGGCAGCCTTATTGAAAACATCCATCTGCCCCCTCATAAGCTTCCATTTGAAATACGAATCCAAAACGAGATAATTATACGACAAAATAAAAAGATAAGAACCAGAAATCGCATATATTACTTTTACATATCCTTTATTTATAACATAACATACAGAAAAATAGGTTTGGTCCATGAAAAAGTCTGCAGATCACTTTAAATACCACCACAGAGCCCCAGCGTTGACTACTCGCTCCTAAAAGCTCCCCCTTTACCGTGTTAGTGTATTCATAACTCAAAGCACAAAGAAAGAAGTACAGTTGATATCTTAACATTAAATAAAGAGGCTGTAAATAACAAAAGTCAGTCAGTGATGATGTGAAGCAGCTCGTATATATGGCTTTTACTGCTTAAAACTACTTCACTCTTTGCAGTTTGCTAGCTTTCCCTGCAGTGAAAATCAGTTCTTTAAAACGTAGCTAGTTCAGTGTGCTCAAAATTGGTTGAAAATTATAAATACTGAATACTAAAATAAGCAAAAGCGAAGGAAAAAAAAAACAAGATACAAATCACTTCACGTCCACCTTCATGTTTCGCAGTTGCAGTATTTACAAAACTATATAGTAAAGACTAGAGAGGTACTCGAAACTACTACTACTTCCTTTATAATCTGTACTAACCAACAAGACTGACATCTTAGTTAAGTTTTTTTTTTTTTTTTCTTCTAAACGCAAAAGTACAAAAAATACAAAATGGCACTACTATGAATAATTTGCTTTTTAAAATAGCGGATTCATTTGTAATAACTACACATTTTAACCAATCACAATACATTTTAAGGGCAATGTTGTAATAGTTTTGTTCAAATTACTTTAAAGGTTCTACATTATACAAATTGTCTCATGTTATAATGTTACCTCACCAAAAACAGACCTGGAGTTGTGTTTTGTTTCATTCACACATGTTTGAGTAACTCTTTACAAGTTGGTCTACATTTCCAAAGCTCAAAATGCTCTGTTCCACCTTGTGATGTCATGAAGTGGTAGTTTAAGTCAACAGCTACTTTTTACAAGTCAGACTGGCGCCACCTAGTACCTCCGCTCAATTTAATTTCTCTAGTTCAGGAATCAGAATACAATGGACGGTTTGCAAGAACTCCCGAAGTGCGAGTTCGGCCACCAACCAATCAGTGAAGAGTCATACATTCTGTGTTGACAACGATTCCAGAGATCGAGGATTTAAAGCCAGAACAAAGAGAATGTTTGGTAAATTTCACTGAAGATGTTATTGCCCTTCTTCCTATGGGATTTGGGAAAAGCTTAATATAACAGTTAGCCCCGTCAGCGGTGCATTACATACGTCAAGACCAAATAGCAGCGATTGGTCAAATGAAAAAAAAAAAGTATCCATCTACCATCGAGTGAACGAATTCTAACGCTGCGTAGTCAAACGGTTTCTATGAAGTGAAACCTGACGATGAATCAGGCTAACTTTTTACCTTTTGTTCATAGAGACCATGGATCTATAATAAAAACTGAATAAGGCACTCCCCCTCTGTTCCAGTTTGAGACTGACTAGTGGCCGCTTCAGGTACTGCAGCTCCTGGCCCGGAAAAAAAAAAATTCTCCCATAGAAGCACAATGCATTTTTTGGGAATTCAAACTGCCCATGTTCAGCTAACATAGCCTCGACAACTTTCACAAAGGTTGGATTTTGTAGGGATTCTTTTCTATTTTCACAATGTAAACTTAAATACATTTTTAAATCCTCAAAGCGCCTAAAAGTTACCTTTGCAAGCCTCACTCTCAGCCCGCTCTAGCAACTCTCGCTCTGATTGGTCCAAAAGCTCCACGCACGTAAATGTGGAAGTGAAAATTTTGTTTTGCGCCCAAACGCCATTGAGCACAGACCACTGAAAACAATACCGTGCCATCTTGGATTCATCTTCCAGATTTTATTACAGTTCTATGGTAGAGACGGCAATTCCAGGTCTGAAATTATCCAAATGATTCCAGCGAAGGTTTATAAAAGCATAAAAACACAGTGGAGCAGAGTGTTTTCCGCTTGAGAGCAGAACTCAGCCTAAATATGCAGAGTTAAACGTGTGAATAAAACGAAACAAAACCCCAGGTCTGTTTGTGATGAGGACACAACATTATAACATAGATCAGAAAATAGTGTAATATAGGCCCTTGTAATTTCTATACACTTTGTCCCAACATATCACAATTATAAAGGAATGCTTCCGGGTTAAGGCTACAACATGCAAACGAATTACATGTGTTGAAATCTAGCGGGGAATACGCCTTTAAGATAGAATGACAACCAAAACATTCAAATCAATTAACATGAACAAACTAGTGTCTAATCGAAGTTCATTCCCCCATTGGCTGTACTCGAATCGTCTGGAAACGCCATCTTTGTGTGGAGATTTCTCTAAGTGTTCCTGATGCCAAGTGCCTGCTCCAGCTCCTGTCTCCTCTGCTGGACCTATAAAAACAAAAATCGGCAATGTTATTTTTGAAGCTTACCTTATTAGGACTGGGTGATTTTAATAGAGAGGTCCACAGCCGGTCCTGTGTCAGTGTGGTTTGGAGTAGAGTTACGGTTTTGGAGGAAGATTTAACTATTCTTTGAGTGTTTAAAAAGGTGCTGTGCAAGATTTTTGTTCAGAGTATCCCCAGGTTTGACTATCCCAAATTTAAGACTTTAAGACCTTTTTAAGACCACTTAAAGGTTGTATGGAGGATTTTATTTTTATTTTTTTTGTTTCAAATTGTCGATGAAAGTTTAAAATACCATTACAGAGATGCAGCAGCCTTGTAAATATAATGACCAAAGAAAAAAAAAAAGAAAATCTATCAACTGTGGACATCAGCCAATAGAAAACAAGGCTACCTCATTTTCTATTGGCTGTTAGGCTGTCAATCAAACTCCCTACATTTTTAGTGTAAATGACTCGCAGGCACATGGGGATTACGTGGTTTATGCAGCGGTTCTTAGAGGCTTTTTCAAACTGTAGCTTCCTCGCAGTTTGCACAAAGTTTGTTGCGATGGCGGACGAGAATCCATGACCAGTTCGCCGCAAAAGAAAGTCTGATTATGAGGTCCCTCAAAGAAGAAGAGAAGGGGAAAAGGCGCAAAGACAAACTGAGGTGATTCTTGGAGATTCCTTCCAGCGATGGCGCGACTGAAGCAGACAAAGGGTCTAAAAACTGACGCGTCGGTCGATAAATTATTTCTAAACAGATCACTTCAACAGTAATTCTGAACGTGCACTGGCTGTAAACAAGCGTGATTTCTGGAGTAAGGAGGCGGGAGGAGGTGTTTCTACTGAGGGAGCTGTGGAGGAGGAAGGTGGTGTCACGCATGCACAACATTTGAAAAAGGACTGTCGCTGTATTTCTCTTCCTTTAAAAAATCCTCTATACAACCTTTAAATGAAAATTAAGACCAACATCGCACCAATTATGCGAGCGACAAACACCAGATCCAGTTCTAATAATGACCAACCAACTACTATATCTAGAATCTAAGAGCCACTGTGGATTAAACCTACACTTCCCCATGATCCATGCAACGTCTTCCTCTGCTGTACTGATTGTTTACTCATTGCCGTTGGTGCCAGAAACCGAAGTATTTTGTGCATACTCCAAATTAGACGTTAATGCACATGATTTCACATTGTTGTTTTTTTCCCCCCTCCCTCCATTTAACTTTGCACTGCAGTTGAGTATACAAAACAATATGCTAATGAAATTTGACACCTTTGTGAGAAAAATAAGACTTGGACAACATAATTTAACTTTTTAAGGCCTTACTTTAGGAACATGAAATTGAAGACCTTTTTAAGACTTTTAAGACCCCACAGCTACCCTGTTGTTGTCTTAAAATGAAAAACAGAACTAGTTCATTTAAAACAGTTTGCAGTGGTCCAAAGTTTTTCCTTACATACCCTGTGCATTTTGAGCATCCTAAATATTCACCATGATGGGTTTATGAGCGTTTTTCACAGCTTTGAGACCAGTCCTCAGGTTTACCATGATTCTACATCTAATAACTAGCATGGTAATACACTCTTCCTGATTACTGAACATTAAAACGCTTTCTAATTAGATAGTCAGACAGTCTTATTTTGACCTCAAGAGCTGCTTATACAATTTATCTAAAGAGGGCAAGATACATTTTGCTCAAATATATGGGAAAATCAGGTACTGGCCCTTTAAATGACACTGATAAAAGGTCTGTCGTTTTTATGTTCATGAAATAAATCTCTTTTTTGCAATATCATCCTGCTTTTTATATTATAGATGGATATTTTTTCATTCTGAGGATTGTCGTCCTTGCTAGTGAATACATTCAACGTACAAATTCTCATTCATGGCATCAGATTTCCCCTGCTGCCTTGGCTGGTGTTGGGTACATGTAAAAAGGTTTCTATGGCAGCAAATAGTCTCACCAAAAGATTCAAGAGGAATTTACAAAATTAGGTTTAGGCTCATTAAAAGTTTATACTCGCACAAGTTACAAAGGTTTACTCAACACATTTTCAGAAACAAATACTGAACAATAAAATAGTTTCATAACAATTAACTGAATGTGTGAGCAAGAAAACCCTTACAGTTACTTGAAAAGTTGCTTGGGGTAACTTTGTTGCACAATTTTTAATATATTCTAATATTTTTGTTTTAATAAATCTGTACATTCAGTTTATTTAGTTTCATGAATTTGATACTAGTTAGAAGGCAATTTTAGCACTAAAAGGAGAATGGCATATCTGAATCTCCGCTAGAGATGCACCAATTCATCTCTGAAGTAACCACAGAACAACTTTGTATAAATAAAACTTCAAACATTGAGATTTTTTGGGCCAACTACAACCAGTAAAAATCTTAATACGCAACTCAATTCACAAGTCCAACAAGGATATCTGCTGATCTGATATTTGGAAGCAGATAGCCGATCCAGCAAATTTTTCAACATCTGCGCTGATATCCGACACCAGGATCAGATCAGTGCATCCCTAATCTCCACTTTATTTTAGTAGATTATCTTGTAATTTACCTTGGAGTAAAAGTAGCGGCAAACAGCTTCCTGAGCCCAGGGCTGGTAGTAAAACTCTGCTCTTCTCTCCTCTTCGGGGTTTCCCACCACATCAGTCATGGTCTAGAGAAAAAAGGGAAAATATGTAATATACAGTTTTTTTTTATATACAAAAGTGTTTTCATAAAGATAATATCTGAAATATATTAATCCAGGAAATGAACAACATGAATAAAGTCAGTCTTTTAAGTTTGGACAAGTCACTATGACACAGCTCTTCTTCCAAACATAATTCCTTACATACCAAAATAAATCCAACTCATTCTCAGGCTCTGACTTTTCTTAGCACTGCTTCATTTACCTTTAACTAGATAACAGTCACAGCAGGGCTAGATTTTATGGGCTGCATTTTTTAACTATACAGACTTTTCAAATAGTGTTTTGTAAAATGAATCACAATGTTCCCAATTCCAAATTCAAAGCTTTCAAATTTGGATTTCTGTATCCTCCATAGACGGCTTTATTTGGTTTACGGCTGAGAAAAAAAACCCATCATCATATTGTAGTATTTTTATATACTTTTTGAGCTCAGTAGTCTTGATTTAAAAGTCAAATGTGTCAAAGTAAAAACTAAACCAAGACCAAAACAAAGCAAAAATGATATTCTACTTCCAATGGAGAACTTTATTGCAATATCACATTATATTTGGGTAGCAATATATCACGCTTCATTTTGCTTATGCAGATGATAATACAAGTTTTAACTACTTCACTTTCACAAGACTACTACTATTGCATCCACATGTTTATATAAATGTGTATGTATTTAGTCCCACTGAAGCCCCTAGCGGTTCGCCCGGCTCCCACACTGCAGTACAACACTCACCTTGAGGTCTCTGCACTGGGACTGCAGCCAGTCGTTGATGAAGCCCTGAGGATCTCGAGCAAAACTCAGCATGAACTCCCTCTGCGTCTTCAGCTGGTTTATAGTCTCAATCGTCTCGTGGATCTAAGACAAATTTATAAAACAATTTTGTTAATGTCAATCTTGCATTTTTAATCACTGAAATAACAGAATAGAGAAGTGAGATTTAGGGCTGCATTATTATGAAAAAAGAAAACAACAAAACCTGTAGCCAATTTTCTGTTAAATATTGCAAAGTTAAGTACTGTATTTGCATTTTATGTTTAAAAAGGGTGATTCTGTTCAGAGTGCACATTGTAAACTAGTCCAGGAGCATTAATATTATAAACAGATATGAAACCAAGACAAATCATTAAAAAAAACAACATATTGCTAATTTAATAAATAAATGTCTTGCAATTGTCATTATATTTGCACTTTATGCTTACAAAGTGTGATTCTCTTCAGAGTGCACATTGTAAACTCGTCCAAGAGGATTAATAATTATAAACGGATATGAAACTAATACAAGAATCCAAGAATTTCAGGATGTTTGTAGAGTTCTAAACAACAGATACAAGCAGATTTCATTTTTTTTTTTGTAGAGGACATTCTATGACTAAATAATTGCCGTCTTTGTGGTTTGATCATTGCTCCAACTCAAACGTAGATTATAATTCGATATCGTGGAGCCCCAGTGAGAACAATTATTTGAGATTCGTTTCATCTTTATACAGCCACAATTTTATCACAGTGCGCATTTTACTTAATATAAAACAAATTAAATTGGGAATTGCCAGAAACAGATTTGCCTAATGGAACATGCATAACATCACTGGAAAGCTTCCTGGTTGGATTGCAGTTTTTATAAGACCACCATATTGAATAAAAGAATAATTGTAGTCAACAGTTATTACATAATTGTCTTTTAATGGACATCTGAATGGCCTTATTAACAAAGATGGTATTCAGGAGTGCAGCTGATGGTTTTGTGAGAGCGGATTAAAATTTGGATGACGCCAGAAAAGTTTGAGTGCCAAATGGACTCTACTGCCAGAAAAATGACTCCAGAAAGAATAGCGGAGGTTACACAGATAATGGAGATCAAATTTAAGTGCGGTACAAAGAGGTTTTCTTAATTAAAACATATTTAAACTGGAGAGCAAAGACCAATTCTTTCCATAACTTATGTAGAGAAGCAGGGATTCACCTATTTTTCTCAAGTCTCATGGTGCACACTGAGCTTTTCTCACATGTTTTTTTTTTTTTTTTTTTTAAACTACAAAGTGGCAAATTAACCTAACCCAGAGATACTGGTACTGGTTCCAGTCTCAGGGTTTGGATAATAAGAATAAATGTTATACCAGAATATTTGAGCTTTTATTAAATGTGACCCAACAGATATTTGAAGATGTTTTTTCTATTATCAGTTTGTCGTGAATGATTATGTTCTTTGACGGTGGGTTCACACTTGATTTGCTCTGGTTTAAGTCCAATGTAGTCTTTGTGTAGCCTTGATTTGGCCCTGGTCTGATTCAAGTTTAGTTTCGGGTTTAGTACCAGCATAGACCTGGTTTGATACGTGCCCTTTGCTCTAGTATTGACTGATATTTGCCATAGCATGGTTTATAGCAGGGGTCACCAAACGTTTTTCTCTGGGGTCCACATTATCGCTCCTGACTGTGATGGGGGCCGTATAACAGAATTGTATGACCCTGACAACGCAGATTATATTAGTTGAAAACCGCCACACTTTCTTTACATATCAAACTGCACGGCCCTTACACTGAGAAAAAAAATAAAATAAAAAATCGGTTGTTCTCGGTTCTTTGAAAACTTTGCACTCTGTCAACTTTTTGTACTTTAACATGAGTCATTTTGCTGGCCTTAACTGCTCTACAGAACTCTGCGTGTGTGTTGACTCTCACTGTTGATCTCGAGCTTGTCAGGTGACGAAAATTCAGCAGTAAATGTAAATATGTCATATAATTATTTAAATATAAATGCTTCATAATTTTTAATAGAAAAAAGCAACAAAATACAAGATGCAGACATGTTATTTGTCAAAAAGTTATTAAAAAAATAAATAGCCCATGACAACTTTTGAGGATTGTCTTGTAGGGCCAGTTCAAGTGGTGAGGGCAGAGGGGCCGGTCAAAGGGCAATGGAGGGCCGGAGTCAGATCCCGGGCCTTAGTTTGATGATCCCTGGGGTTTGTATGTACATCTCAACTAATAAGTCTGGATTCTTGTCTTTGCTTACTAACATTAAAAAGGTACACTGTGTAACTTTTTTGATGGAAGGTCATCGTCTCTTCTCCATGGAGTCAAGCAGGTGACACTACTGGTCCAATTTACAGGTCTGATCTGTGGAGAAGTGACCCTGCTCTCAGTATGAATGCATGTTTTTCAAGACAGTAACATCCCCTGTAGTTAAATAAGAAGTTTAAAAGTTTGATGCAATACTTTGGAACATTTCAGGCAAAGCAACAACTTCCCCATGAAAAGCAAGTTGCACAGTTCACCTTTATCAAAATGCAGAAAAAGGTCATATATTGCAAAAAGCTCATGAGGCTCGTTTTACAAATTCACACAAATGATTGACATTACAAGTTCACCTTATTATCGAGCCCAGCGATCTCCTGCTGACTGGCCGTGGACAACAGGAAAGAGTTCATCTGAGTCTTGAGCGTGTCGTCCACCTCCACGTCAATGTCATAGCACGCCGTCTTCTTCTGGTCATTTGGGTCGACACTATAAAAGAGAGGAGAGATATAAGAGTTCATTTAGAGTGCGTATTTAAAATGGGAGCAGAATTAAGTGAATGGGCGGACAAGGTCACCTGATCACATGATTGATGATGATTGGTTCTGGGGGCATGAGGAGGGCATGCAGGCGCTGTGGGATCTCTGAGAACTTCATCCGCTGAGTTTCAAATATCTGGAAAGTAGTAACAGTATTAGTATCAGTAATAGTAGTAATTATTGCAGTAGTAGAAACAGAAATGGCAGTAGTAGTATTAAAGAGCCCATATTACGCCATTTTCTGATCTGTTGTATGTTAACAGACTTGGAGTTTTGTTTTGCTTCATTGACACACATTTACCACCCTGCTTATTTAGGCTGAGTTCTTCTCTCAAACAGAAAATGCTCTGTTCCACCTTGTGATGTCATGCGGTAATACAGGAAGTGCTCCACTGTGTTTTGAAACTCCATACACCTTCACTTGAATCATTTGGATGATTTCAGCCCTGGAATTTCCCACTCTGCTGGACTATAAAGGTAAAAAGTATCTGTCAACTTTAAAACTATCTCTACATGAGTAAAAAAAAATCAGCTGTGTCAACTGGACAAAACTTGTCACGTGACAGAACTGAATTTGTTTGTTATGGTTCCTACTTGGACAACTAAGGGATTACAAAGGCTACCACTACATGACATCACAAAGTGGAAAAGATCATTTTGAGCTTTGGAGATACAGAGTAATGCAGGATTACTCAAACATGCAAATGAAATAAAACTTTCCAGGTACTTTTAAAATTATTTTTTACATTTTAACATGGCTTCAAGCTCTCAAGAGTCAATTTTTTTGCAGATTAGGAAGTCAGGAAGCAATTCCTTTTTTCAGTATTTCCAGTAGTTATGACTTTGTGACATAAAACATACTATTTATTGTGGTGCTATTTGAATTAATCGTCAGTATTCATTTTGTCTGTTTATGTTGGCAAATAGTTCAGACATTTACCAGGACACAGCTCTCCCCAAACAAGGAGAAAGGAACGCAAGTGTTCAACATCAGAGCGAGGATTTGGATGGCAGTTGGGATTAGCTGTACTAAGTATATTTAACGGAAAATGTACACATGGTAATGGGAAGGATTGTTGTAACCTTTAACTTAAATTAATATGTAAAAATACTTTGTCTGACTTTGCAGTTTTTGGTAATCCAGATGTAAAGTAATGTATGCATGACTATGAGCTAAAGTCAACTCCAATTTCTGTGCACACAAAATGGCATTGTGCAGAGTGGTGCTGCAGTTTTACAGGACCCTCCACCAGAAAAGTTACACAATGAACCTTCAGAAAGTCAGTATAATACAATTTGAAATCTGAAACAAAATGACTGACAACTGACCTGCTGCAGATACTTGTCACAGTTGATGAACTCCCTCTCGTGGGGGTCCTGTAGCTTGTGGGTCTTGACGTACTGCCACAGAGCCTGGATGATGACGGGTCTAGTCTGGGTGTGGATGCCCAGCATACGGGCCAGGCGGGGGTCCAGTTTGAACTGAGGGGGCTGATAGTCCAACATGAGCAGCACAGTACAGCGCACGCCCACATCTCCAGGACGCTTCACCTGGAAACCATCTGTCTCCTGGGTGGTGGCCGTCCTGTGCCACTGAGAAGAAAGGGACATTTTTTGTTTTATTAGTCTATAAGTAGCATAATATAAACGATTGTTTCCCCAAAGGGTGGGTTGCAAAAGATTTTTTTTAGGTTGCCTTGTCACGATCTGCATGTAGGTTGAAAAATGTTTTGTATAATTTCTAATCTTTTTGTAATTATTTTAGTGACTAGTTTGTTCCAATATTGCCGGTTCAAATGGTGAAATGGTTTTCAAATGTTAAAAAGAAATGGGCTACATTTAATGTCCAAATAGGCAACTTATGGATCCTTTTATAGTTTGTTCAATTGCTGTTTTTCATTGTTTAAAACTTGAGTAATACTAATTGTTCAGAGACACGATCACTCAGTTAGCAATAAAATATCCTCATTAATGGTCAAAATCCACTTTTATTTTGTGATTTCCGAATAATGTCTATTGACTTGGGTCACAAAGGTTTGTGATTTTTAAAATATGGGTCCCCAGAAAAAAAGGGGAAACATTGATATAAACCACATGCTCCTGATGAGACAGAGCATTGTTTTGTTTTTTTCAATTATCAAAAATACAAAAGATGTAGGATAAATCATTAAACTAAACAGAATTAACTCAAGGGTTATCACATATAGACTACATTCATGCTAAAGGTTAATGTTTCATTGAAAAGTTCAGTTTTATTTACCAAATAATAAAAAGGAAAAAGTATAGTAAAAAATCGAATCAAATTGTGACCCATGCATCAAAATAAGAGCCAAATTATGACAAAACAGACTTGTCCCAACCCTACTGGGCATTTTGGGTCAGTAATCACAGAGTAAAGATACCAATTTCAATCTAAAAGCAAGATCATAACTTAAAAAAGGTAGAGTATGTCATTGTGTGGAGGTGGCACATCACCTGCATGACCGGATGGAAATGGAGTTAAAAGCATACTTTAATTTTTGCCTATTTTGTAGCTAAAACATTACATGCTGTATCTTTAAGACAACACCACAACTTCATAAGACTAGATAGGGATAACAATAAGCATTTTTTACACCAAACATTGCAACAGTAAAACCTGAGGCACTATAAAAGTGGAGATTACTTAAATGTTGATCCCGAATACATGACAAATATTTAACCAAAAAGCCCCCTAGAGCTGCATAACTATTAATATATTTTACACCAATTTAACCAAAAGCTATAAATAGGAAGCCATTACTCATTTTAGTGTAAGTGTATTCACAGAGTTTTCATTTAATATCAAGAATGAAAATGGCTCCTTGTCTAATCGTTTATAGAGCCAAATTAATTACAATACCAGATAACTAGACAGAAGACCAATAAAACTATTAAAATTCAATTTCAGCGCAAAATTTGTGAGGGAGAGGAATTTAAGGTTGTTCTAGTTTCATGATGCCCTGAACACTCCTTCATTCTGTCCTTCATAATGTCTCCAGTTACAACAGTGTAGTTATTTTTTGTAGCATAAACAAAATACTTCCATAAAAAATTTCACTACCAGCCTGAATAATCATAAACATGCTGCATAATTCCCTCATTTATTTTCATTTTGTTGCTATGACGACGTCTGAACATCTGCCCGCTGCCCTAACTGGAGCTTTAACAAATAAATCTTTAAACAAAATAGCCTTATTCACATTCAGCGCGTTGCCACTGTTTTCATCAAGGTCTGGTAAACAAACCAATTAAAAAGGAACACAGGAAGCGAAGTTATTACATTATCAATCAATACAAAAGTTAATTAAATCTGATGAACTTACTTCCACGAGGTGATTGTCTGGACCGTACAGATCCTTGTCCAACTCGATCACCAGAGACTTGAAAAAAGAAGAGAACTTTCTCTTCTGTTTGGTGGCCTCGTACTTGGACACAGCAGACTGCAAAACAAGATAAAAGGCATTTCAGGTATT
Organism: Boleophthalmus pectinirostris; assembly: GCF_026225935.1. Taxonomy (NCBI): domain Eukaryota; kingdom Metazoa; phylum Chordata; class Actinopteri; order Gobiiformes; family Gobiidae; genus Boleophthalmus; species Boleophthalmus pectinirostris. The sequence goes on from NW_026571299.1 coordinate 15,043,775, forward strand.
GAAGTAAGTCACACGCTGGCGATGACGGCTCGTTCGCTTACATCTTCGAGCAGACGTCCCTCAACTCGCAGCTCCCAGGAGGCAACAGTGCCTTCTCCGTCCTCAGCGTCAGGTTTGGCCGGGTTGAAGGTGTTGGATATGAAGATCCTAAGCTTTCTTTTTTGCTGAAACAGGCATAGAATAAATCATTAGCAATTGTTATACCAAAAACTATTGGGAAAAAGAAAGCATAATTGCACAGGTATACACTCAAAATTATTCACTCTCAGTAATTAAAAGCTATTTTATTATCTTTATTTGTATTCATTTTAATTATTTATTCAATATTAATTATGAAAATTTTCTTTTTTAGTTAAAAAGCAAATCAATGTAATGTAGAGTATTTAATTCTCCTCTCAGTCTGAGGTTAAAAAAAAATTGTGCTTGATGATTTCATGAGAAAAAAATGTACCAATGTAACAAGCCAGAGTTCAATGAGTCAGTACAGTGTATGATGTTCTACTAATGTTATTGTACCAAAAGGTGTTGTAAAATATGAATAATTTAAATAATCATTTTATATTTCCTGGGTGGATTAATTAACAATGTCTATGTACAACTAACACTTCTTTTGTCAGAGAGGAGTCTGTTTACTTGCTGTACATGTTTCAACAGGAGACGTAGGGGGGTGTAAGGTATCCTTCCTTTGCAATAAAACCATGCAAGTGAACTGCAAGACATGTCACTACACAATCACATGACACGGAGAAAGACTACAGGAAGAATCTGAAACATGTAAAGCAGGTAAACTAACTTGGTCTTCAGTTGTAAACTTTGGAAATCTGGAAATTCTGGAGCCAGTTTTCACATCTGGTTAGTGATGGCAGTTCAGAGGTGTTGTTTAAAAAGAGGAAATGTTTGATATTTCATGCTAATGTTTGATAATCTTTCAATTATGAATGTTTCATTGTGTTTTAATCCATGTTTGAATCAAAAGAATTTAATCCATGGTTGTTTAAATGTCATTTTTCTATATATATATTTTTATGCACAATGATAATGCAAAATTTTTAATGTGTTCATAAGGTGGAGGCTTTAATATAAGCCCTATTGGGTTTTTTGCCTCTTCCGGCACCTACTTTTTATCTAGTGTATTTCTTTTTTATTGTCATGTGCAAAATAAATAAATAAACTTAACGATTATTTTTTTTAAAAAGGCACTGCAACTACACTAAGTCCTTTATGTATAGCGTATGCCCTGAAGAAGGCCAAACGCAGAGGCTAGCCCAGTTTTATATATTAAAGAACTTTTTAATGCAAGTAATGCATGTAAGTGTAGTTTTTCCACTGTGATCCCGATGAGCACTTGACCTGAAACTTGACTGACCCACTTAAGCACTCATCTTTCTCTCTTTAACTGATAAGTCTAAATCTAAGTGTTACCTTGATGGGCCTCTTGAGAGCTTCCTGGATGTCCAGTCTTTTGCGCATGATGGTCTGATCCAGCTTCCTCTCAAACGCCAGCAGATCCATGTAAGCCTGAGACTCTGGGACTAGTTCCCTAATCTGAAACAACAAATTATCATTAACCATTTTGCCTTTTTGTGGTGAACATTTTTAGTGTTTTTACTTAAAGGTTCACTGTGTAATTTTCAGGAGAGGGTCCGCAACCTGTTTGGAAATGTTAATGTTTTGGTTTAAATTTCCACAGTATGGCATTAAACTAATCTGTTTTGGATTTATTCAACTACAGCTGTTATTTAGTGCTAAAAATATCTTTAAAAACATCCATTCTTGCTGTGAGTGGGGGCGCCTCTCCACAAAACTAACCTGTAATTTGTCTTGCAAGTCTCCACAAATTACACAGTGTACCTTTAACTGACAGGGAATAACTCATAGCGACACTGATTAATAACAGGTTTGAGAAAAATCAATCAATCAATCAATATATCAACAAGTTTCAGTTAAACAGAATATCAAATCTCAAATACAAATATTTTTTTGTCATGAAGGTGCAAAGACACTGGCTACTTGCAATTTGGAAACACACAATTTGCAATACTGTTCAGTTTGACTTGAAGATTGTAGATTGCATACCACAGACCCGCGTTAACAAAATTCAATCACAAAATACCAAAAGAGATTTCTACTAATCTATTGTAGCTTTTGAGAAGTATTTTTAGGCCGTGAGCACTTCCTCCCCCAAACAATTCAAGGCCAAAGATAATGGATTTCTGTGCCCGTTGTTTTCTTAAGACTCACCCTCTGAGGTAGAATTTTATCAGCCATCTTCTTCTTCTTTGTGCTGTAAAAACACATTAACAACAGAAAGATGAATTGAGGCTGATTTGGAAAGAAAATTAAATCATTATGGTCCATAAAATCTGAATCGGATTTTCATTAAGAGCGACGCACAACTACAATACATCAACTCAATGAGGGGGAAATCTCAAATCTAGACAGGTCCTACATGATGTAAAATTGAGTTTTGTGAGTTTTAAGACATGTTATAATATTGTTACCTCATCAAAAACAGACCAGTCTACATCTCCAAGCTCAAAATGCTCTGCTCCTCCTTGTGACGTCATGAAGTGGTAGTTTAAGACGTTAACAGCTACCCTTTACCTTTTATTCAGTAGAGATTGGCAATTCTAGGTCTGAAATTATCCAAATGATTCTCGTGAAGGTGTATCGGGTTTAAAAAACACAGTGGAGCACTTCCTGTATTGCCACATGATATCACAAGGTGGAATAGAGTGTTTTCAGTTTCAGAGAAGAACTCAGCCTAAAGATGCACATTTGTGAATAAAACAAAACAACTCCAGGAATGTTTGTGATGAGGAAACAACACTATAACAGATCAGAAAAAAGTGTAATATGGGCCCTTTAAGCTGTGACTGAAATGACCGAGAGGAATTTGGTGCAACTATGAGGACATTATTCACAATTTTATTAGTTAGGGCTTTGCTACTAATGACATTTTAATTTGCGATTAGAATGGCTACATCAATAAATTACACTAAAAAAGTTAAAATAAATGATACAAGTGCTTATTCTCCCTCACAAATCCTCAAGCAAAGACACTTTATTTCCTCTTTAAGATGACAAATTACAATATATATTATGTCATAGTTTTAAATTGCCCTAATCATAACTATGACACACTTTATTATGATTGTTATTGATTATGAAGCTAACATACATGAACATTCACACAGACTGTGGCTTTCTCTTTTATGCACCACTCAAGGAAAAACAAAAAACTCTACCCACGCTGGTCCATGTTTCCCACAATCATGATTATGACATACATAGTTATGATTAGGGTTGGACGATATGAAAAAAATAACCACTTTTTTCCTTCCTGATATTCACTGATCATGTTTTTCAATGTGATTTTATAAACAAGGCTTGCAATATTAGTTTGCTGAAGATAAACAAGAGACTTAATAATTCCTATTTAAATATTCTACCCCAAAGTCTGAACTCTGCTTTTACTGACGGAGGATTGGCTGTAAACTCTCCATTCAAAAAAGACCCAAGCTGATCATTGACGATTAGAAATTACATCCATCTTAACTAAAATTTTATTTGCACAGCCCTAACTGACAGTATGATTGTTCTTTATGATTTTACAAAGCCTGTCACAATAATTACTATATCAACTTGATATGAAAGCTGGAACAATATACTTTGGGGCTCAAAATGTATTGTGTGTACAGTTTCTTTGCAAAACTGGGGAGATTTTTGGTATTTTTGTTGTAACATGAAAAATATTGAGCTGTAGAGATTTGAAAATGTCTTGCTTTATCCTGTTATTATTTGTTGCAGCTCATGCCGTTTATGAATAATGTCTATTTAAAATTGGTTTACTGGGATTATCCTACATTATTGTATCAATGTAGTTTCGATATCATCGCAGTATCTCTCTGTAGCAAAATATCGTGCTTCAAAGTCTGTTATGGTGACAAGCCTTTTTAACAATACAATAGTACAGCGGACATATTTTTAGTTTGGGTATATTTTAGATGACAAGGCCTTACAACTAAAGTGTAAAAGCACTTGACCGCAACAGGTTGATCCAGTTTGTACCATTTCTAACCACACAGAGTAATTACAGTAACAGCACAGAGCCCTCCTTGTACGTTTTAGCAGACATTACAGACTTGCATATGAATAGGTTTCTGTATTATTTAAAAGGTGCACTATGTAACTTTTTGGTTGGGGGTCCATCACCTGCTTGTTTCTATGGATATGTCGCTGCTCTGCCTGGAAAGTTCCACAGTATGACATTAAACAGCTCAACTCTACATTTTTTTTTCCAATTACAGGTGGCGTTACTGCTCAAAAATACCTTGAAAAACAGGCATTGTGACTGTGAGTGGGGCTGCCTCTCCACAGATCTGACCTGTAACTTAGACCTGTTTGATCTTCATGAAGATAGAAAGGTTTACGACCATACTGTGAAACATTCCAAAGTAATAACGTCTCCATGAGGAAAAGCATAGGAGGGAAACTTACTGCTGGTTCCTGCTCTGCTGCTGCACCTGTTGTATCTGTTGGGGAGCAGGTCTCTTGCGGGAGGGATCCATAACTCCAGGCATCCCAGGCCGAGACACAGGGCTCCCCCCGTATCCTGGAGGCCCCATGGCTGGTCCCTGTGGGGTCATTCTGCTGGAAGGGGGCATGCCTGGTCTCTGGAAATGGCATACAAGAAAAGAAACGTTATTATGTCAATGTACTTCATGACAACATTTCTCGCTTAACATTTTAACAAATACAATGTGGTGAACTTGCATAATTTCAGCTATAAATTAGGGGTGCACAGATCCAGCTTTTTCAGTTCTGATGCCGATACTGATACTATGAGTTTTAGTATCTGCTGAAATTAACATATACCAGTGTAGGAATCAAAAATTGTATTTTTTCTCTCCAAACAAAGTTAATGTATTACAAAATGTATCTGATTGTGTTATGCAAGTTGTGTATTCTGCAAGTAACTCCTGAACAGTTTTCTATGAAATAAAGTTCAAACATTATGTGATGCCCTAATTCTACATCAGTCAGTAAAGAGTCCAACCACGACATCAGCTGACCCAATATCATGGAACCAATACTCGATTCAGCGCTGATATTAGATCCCATCATCAGTACCAATGCATCCCTACTATAAAATAACCTCTGACAACAGTTCTGAAAGGGTTCCTTTAATTATCTGAATGAGTATTATGCCACACCAACTCCGAATGACCATAGGTTTTAGATAAAAAATTAGAACCAGCGTCATAGCGATTGACAATTTAAACCTTAAAAACTATAATCTTTAAATTAACAAAAGCCCTCAAAATCATAGGAATATTCAAAGTATTAGACAAAAAATCTTCCCTTTTCAATTTTTGACAGAAAAAAGGCAGATCAAACAAGGCTGATCTGTTGCTATGGTGACCAGGTCCTTTAACCAAAAATCGGCATTGACAATGTGTCAGCTTAGTATCACTTCTGACAAAAATGCCGTGAAATCGAACTGCCGGTTATTATGTTGGCTGTAATGAAACTGCTAAAACTGCGATGTGGATTCAGTTTTTAAAAATTAAAACAATGTTACGGTGCTTTTAATGCAATTTTATACCATCTTTTGGAACGGTAATCTCAACTCAGCTTGCTATAAAGACAAAACATACACAAGATTTCTTGATAGCGACAATTCACAAGGTCAAAAGGAATCCACTTGAGCAGAAAAGCAGGGACATAGCGTGACACAACACAATTCCACCATTATTCATGCATTTGACCTAGAATCGCAATTACGTCGGAAGAGTATGCGTGCTATAACAACAATATTTACCTTGTACTCAAAGCAAAAACAACCGATTTTCAATGCCAAATCTACAACCCACCTCGTAACATCTAAAAGCAACAAGTTGGTCATAAAATAAGGTCCCCGCTAGTTTCTTAACCAACTCACCAGTCCATGCGCAAGAAATTCAAAGAGACGGCTCCTTGTGTCCGATTGCATGATACCAACAAATAAAAATAATGGTAATATAAGCCTGTTTGCTTTGTTGAGAGTCCTGCTAATGGGAGATTGTTGCAGTACGAGAATCTAGACATCCACAGAGGAGAGGAGACTGGCAAGAGAAGCGTGGTCAATAAAGGCAGGATGAATATAAGGTTTGCACACCGCTCGCAGAAGGCACAAAAGGAATGGCATGCTTATCACTTAGTCTTTACAACATACAGCAGCAAAACCTTGGTCGCGGTGAGAACAACTAGAGCTCGGCGGTATTCACGGAACGCGGCGCCATTGACTGCGGTGAAAAGCGGCTTGCGAGAGTGCCGTTCAAGGACGTGGTGGAATAATGCGGTTTCTTTTCACTCAGGAGGCTGTCAGTAGCTAAGCAGCAGCAGAGCTTGAATGGGTTCAAAGCAAAAGCACATAGTTAGTGAATAGATAGAAGACACGAGGAGTGCGATAGAAAGTAGTGACAGGGCTGAATAGCAGAGTCAAGGTTCAAGAATTAATGTGGCAATGTTTATAAAGGTATAAATAAAAAAAGTTGTGAGTGTAATGGACTGAAGACATAGACTAGATGGCAAAAGATCTAAATGAAATGCAAAACCCTGTGAGATTTATTTAATATAGCTTATATCAAATTCAGTCCAAAGTTTAATTTTAGGTACTTAAAACCTCTGTTTGTAAACATAGGCTATGCTTCATGTGTAAGGTGCCCAACAAAAAGAGAGCCTATAACAAAACATAAATAACTTCCCTTGTGGAGCAATAAAGTTTGTTTAAGTAAAATATTTAAGTGTACAATAGTTTACAAAAAAAAAAGGCTCAACTTTGTGATTTAAAAAAAAAACATTGTACTAAAAGCTATGCTGGTAACAAATGAAAAACCAATGTGGCATGAGTATTTTTGTATTGTTTACAAATCGGTGAGACGCACAAACTAAACTAGGACTCATGTGATGTGGGAGCGGTGGTTCATTCATCCGAGCAGAGCACAGGACTCAGAGAAAATCGATACATTCAAAAGTTTAAACTATATACACGCCAATTTCTCCAACATCTTACCATCTTCGGATAATATGATCAAACATTCAAACTTTATTCTAAGAGAAGATACACAGTTTCCCATAGGATGCTAAGCTAAGTGGCTAACGTGGGAACTAGCAGAGTTAGCAGGCGTGTTAGCAGTTTCGAACAACAAACTAACTCAAGAGTCGCTCATCCCAGATCCTCTCGTCATTTATTGTAAGATGCATTTTCACAGGATTTTCTAATTGGTTTAACTCGCAGATTGCATTCGTGTCAGTAACAAACATCTGGCGCTGTTGACAAAGCGGCGGCAGGAGGCTTTGTTCTAGCGCGGAGCTAACGAGGAGCAAAGATGGAGAGTCTCACCGGGTACCCAGGCCCAGGCATCGGAGAGCGGTACATGTGGTTCTGCGCCGGCCCGCCTGGTCCCATCCGTCCGGAGGGAGTCCCCGGCCCCATGCCCGGTCCAGCACCCGGCACTGGAGGCCCTGGACCCATCGGACCGCCGCCTCCTCCGGTTGGTGCCGACTGAAAGCCCCCTCTAGCCGCCATCTCCTCCTCAGAGCGTCGCTAGCGCTGATGGACCTGTGGAGGCACTGAAACACCGCGAGATCTGAGGAGGGAAAACCCGCGAGAACAGAGCACCTCCAGCACGCTTTTTAAATTTATTTATTTAATTTAATTTATTTATTTATTATTTCATATCGCCCCAGGTATCGTATGTGTGATTTATGTGATTCTGTGTGTCTTCGACGTCCCCGTATTTGAACATGTTGAATTAAAAAAAAAAAACAAAAAAAAAAAAACACCACGCACTGCTATCCCTACAGTGACACCTAGTGGATATTTATGGAACTTGGTCCTATAAATAAAATATCCAATTAATTAAATCATTTTATATATATCCAAGGGACATTTAAAGGCATAATTACACATTACTTACTTATTTATAGTGGTAATAAGGATCATTAAAGGCTATTTTTGACCTGTTTATGTTTTATTTATACTTTATACTTTTTTTTTCTTCTTTTTTACTCCGTGCTCCGTGCTGCTGCATCAAATCAAATCAAATTTAATTTATTTGTATAAGCACATATAAAACAGCCAAAGCTTACCAAAGTGCTGAACAGTGAAATAAAACATACAATACACAAATCAACGACAATTAATGTTTATCATGCATTTGCAGAGACCACTGAGGCATAAATGAGTGATTCATGTGATTTCTAGTATAAATACAGCTATATTTAATCTTTAATCAATCATTTTTGACCAGCCACTTTATTTTATGATAAATATAAAACTAAACCTGATGTTTTGATGCCTGATGTTTTGAATATACAATCCAGGTTATTGTGAGTCTATGAGTGAGAATTTTAGACAATGCAGGTGTCTCATGGCCTATTGTATTAATGGAAAAGAGTGCAGCATGATGGCAAGTCAGTGGGCAGAGGGCTTTCAAACACCAAACACAAGTGGGCCATTTGCACAGACTCTCACTTACTAACATTATTCAGAATATTCACTTTACTCATGCCCTCCTCCGCTTAGTGAGGGGGAGCTGAAATCATAGAGATATTTTCGACCAACATAAATCAATGTACAAGTTACCCATCCACGCTTGACATACCCTCTGCTGTTTTTCCCTTTGAACTGAAAACGATGCACACGGGCCTCTGGATATGAGCCATAATGAGCCTCCGTGCACAAATACAAAGAGAGTGTTGATTCTCTGAAGTGCAGGGTAAACCAGCAGAGCCCCGGGTCCCGTAGACAGACATCACTATCAAACACTTTAGAATGGGACAACTTTGATGTTCATGCACTCCCAGCCAATTAATATCAACTACAACATATAAACAAAGATTAGGCTTGCAATCAGATTTGCATATGCTACATTGGTTTTAGATGATGAAAGATGAGGACTGTTTCCATAGCAATTAACAATTCAAAATCAAATATTATATCAGTTGAATAGTTAAAAGTCCTCCATATGTCGCCTATAACAAGACCCGAAACCCCTGAGAAGATTAGATTCAGTTTGATCTAGGTTTCAGACTTCATATTACATTTTTGGAACAATAATTTTGTAATTGCAACATCAAATTGTATTCATATGTGGTTAAATTTGACATTTATGTTTGAAATCAGGACAATTTTAACACATTTTCAACACTCCAGGAGCAGTACAAATTGGTAGAGGAAGACAGAAAAAGCAAGACTAGAGCTGAATGCATTTTAAAACACCTTTCTATAGGTCTAAGTGGTGTTATCAGAATTTTAAATTATGACAAATTAAATTAAACCATGCTTTTGATTCAATTTTAATTACATTGCAGCTATTGTATGAAATGCATTTAATAGTAAGTTACATGATGAGCCACTATGGGACTTAGCTGGGTGCACATGATGAAGGATGAAAGGTGACACACAAGAAAAACATACATATGCTTTTTAGTCTACTAAAGCATTACAATTCATGTGTTTCAGTTTCTTGCCATACGCACCATTCTGAGGACTTTAAGCCATTGTTTTCCAAAGACTGGGTCGCACGAGATTTTTTTTGGGTTGCCTTGTCTCAATCCGAATGTAGGTCTGCAATATACAGTTGTATACATGGATCTGTGACCTTATCGTCATTCTGGATAAGCATTTTGTCAGAATATTCTGTCCTCAGAAGGCCCAGTATTTCAATGCTTATTCCTTTCACTACTACATATATGTGTGAACTGGGATTTTCTGTGCTCAAAAAAAGGAAGACATAGCACAAAAACAGACTGCATGCTACACATGATATTTGTGTTGCGCGCACCTGTCTCATTAAAAATGTTGAAATGTTAAGACATGTTTTGTATAATTTCTAATCTTTTTGTAATTTTTTTTTTTTTTGACAATTTTGTTCCAATATTGCTGGTTTAATTGAATGTTGAAAAAAAACAAACAAAAAAAACAAAACAAAATGGGCTACATTTAATGTCCAATCAGGTGACTTATGGATACTTTTAGTGCTGGTTCAATTACTGTATTTTATTGTTTAAAACCTAAGTTATACTAATTGTTCAGAGAGACACGATCACTCAGTCAACAATAAAATATCCTCATTAATGTTCAGTAATGGTCAAATCCACCTTTATTTTGTGATTTACTAATAATGTCTGTTGACTTGGGTCGTGAAGGTTTGTGATTTTTTTATGTATCCTCGGATGGAATATTTTATTGTTAATTGTTAATTGCCATAGCAACTGTCCTGATTTCTCCTCACTGTGAAACCCATGAGTTGGTTCGTATTTAGGTTCACATGTTTTTCCACAAGCCAATGGCCCTTGACTCCATATTTTAATATGATACAGGTTTCAAAAGCACCAAACAAAACTGAAGATGCAGACACAAAAATCACAAAAGATCAATGGCACAACAGGACGAGCTGACAGGTGTTGCTATGGAAACAATCCAGCCAAAGACCTTTTGACAAAATTGGCTTTTATATAAGAAAATCAGAACACAATAAAAAGATTTGGGGTGTTGAAGTTGTCAAGATCTTTCAGTATTTAGTCTAACACACTTTCCCACAACATCACAGTTACCCGGGACTAGTTTGCCAAGGTTTACCTCCTTGCAGAGCGTTAACGCTGAAATCACAAACTCATAATCAACCAAAAATCAAGCCAAATTTGAAATATTTTTAAAATGTTACTGCTATGAAACTTGTTAGCATCAAAGTTAGTCCTTTTCAGATAAACATAACTCAAGGACCATGAGGAGACTAGTTACACTCTCCTCTATGACTAATGGGCGGCATGTTTAATTACACTGGAGATTTACAGTGAGTCAAATGAGACACGTCATGTTAACCAACTCCAGGAGATGCAGTCAGCTTCACACATACAAAATAAACCAGTATACAAAATACATATATAGACTCTTTTTTAAAATGCTTTAACAAGAATATTCAAAATTCTGTGATAGAGCGGAGGAGACCATAACACATTTCCAATAATTAACTAACATCAGATCTAAAGGCAAGTGATTTTAAGTCTTTATAAGAAAAAGTAAGCAGCCATTTGGAATTTAAGGATAAAATTGTCAGTTTGCTTCATTATTACATTAACGGTCCGTCAGTTAAAATTGCAATATAATTAAAGGGCCCATATTAAATCTGTGTGTCATTCGTTCATTTGTTTTTCAAAATAAAAAAAAATAAGAAAAAAAAAAAAACACAACAAAAAAACAAACAAACAAACAAACAAACAAAATATATATTTTTTTTTTCAGTTTTCGATTTTGGGTTTAAATGAATAATGGAAAAAACAGATAACGGCTGTTTCCCGTTTTCGTGACTCAAACTGCAATGCCGGACTTTTGTGTCGCTGAACCAAGACTAAACCAGGATTAAACCAGGACTAAAACAGGACTGAACTAGGACTAAAACAGAACTAAATCAGGTCTAAACCAGGACTAAACCAGGTCTAAAACAGGACTAAACCAGGTCTAAACCAGGTCTAAAACAGGAAAACTAAACCAGGACTAAACCAGGTCTAAAACAGAACTAAACCAGGTCTAAACCAGGACTAAACCAGGTCTAAAACAGGAAACTAAACTAAAACAGGAAAACTAAACCAGGTCTAAAACAGGTCTAAAACCAGGTCTAAACTAAACCAGGTCTAGGTCTAAAACAGAAAACTAAAACAGGTCTAAACTAAACCAGGTCTAAAACAGAACTAAAACAGGTCTAAACCAGGAAAACAGGTCTAAACTAAACTAAACCAGGTCTAAACCAGGACTAAACCAGGTCTAAAAACTAAACAGGTCTAAAACCAGGTCTAAAACAGGAAAACAGGAACTAAACCAGGACTAAACCAGGTCTAAAACAGAACTAAACCAGGTCTAAAACAGGACTAAACCAGGTCTAAACCAGGACTAAACCAGGTCTAAAACAGAACTAAACCAGGGTCTAAACCAGGACTAAACTCTAAACTAAACCAGGTCTAAAACAGAACTAAACCAGGTCTAAAACCAGGTCTAAACCAGGACTAAACCAGGACTAAACCAGGACTAAACCAGGACTAAACCAGGTTCAAAACAGAACTAAACCAGTAGTGTTTTGTGGAGTTTTGTTTTGTTTTATTCACACATGTTTAACACACAAATCCTGAATATTTTGTTTTTCAGTCAAACAGAAAGAAGATTCCAGCCCTGAAATTGCAGATACTGAACTAAAGGTACAAGATAGAAGACTCCCACTTCATGACATCACAAGGTGGAACACAGCATTTTGAGCTTTGTAGATGTAGACATAATAATAATAATGATTACTTAAATGTGTGAATGCAACAAAACACAGCTCCTGTTATGTTTTGGAAGAGGTAACGACATTATAACATGGCTTAAAGTTCACTTACATAACATAAAACCTTTAAATACATCATCTTTCCTGGTCAGGTTTTTTTTTTTTCTTTTTTTTGTTCCAGGCCATAAAACAAAGCAACGCCTCAAGAAACTACATAACAAATGGATCTGATAGTACTGTGGAGGGGATGTAATAAGAGAAAATGACAGCTAATATACCCACATTTGGACTGAACATATTTCTCAACGGCAGGAGGCATGCATAATTTGACAGCAGTGAGTAATATGGGCCACACTTCATATTATTAATACATCACAGCAAACATGCAAACACAATGTACATGATGAAGTTGTAGTTACGTGGGAATTTTTCATGTTAAAATTGGGTCGGGCGCGTTCATTAAGTAAAGTTGTTAATAATATGAAGCAGCTCAGATTGACAACAGCAATGTAGGATATAAAGACCTATTGATGTTTTGCTAGGAGTTATCGTGGTATTGTATGGTATGGTATGCTTTTTATTTGTACAGGGACAGTCCACAACAATACATTAACCAAGACAGAAGTCAAAGGAAAGATGCTGGTGCCAGGTTATAACATGGATGCAAATTTACACCTGTAGGAAGGTTGGTGGAAACACTAAAAGTACAGATTCTGTGTACATATATGAACTCACCAAAAATAAATTAAAACAGATATTATATATGTTATTAGGTTCTTTTTTCAGACCAAGAGTTTTTTTTTTCATACCAGACAGTTTCGACTGCTCACTAGCGGTCTTCCTCAGAGTGGTCACGTGATGTTGCTGTGACGTGTCCGGTCAGCTGATTTATACAGGGTTTGGTGCTGTCCTCCTACCAGTGGAGGCAGGACGACAGCGCCATCTGCAGTCCGACTTCCTCGTCCTGCCTCCACTGGTAGGAAGACAGCGCCAAAACCTGTATAAATCAGCTGACCAGACACGTCACAGCCGCTAGTGAGCAGTCGAAACTGTCAGGTATGAAAAAAAAAATCTTGGTCTGAAAAAAGAACCTAATAACATAAATTATCAGAAGACCAAATGAACCTCATCGGACTAAAACAGATAATACTTAGGTAAGGTGACCAGACATCCCTATTTACCTGGGACAGTCCCAATTTTGAGCCATGTGTCCCCTGTCCCATCAGATTTATACAACACCGATGATTTGTCCAAGTTCCCTTCATCATCCATCCATTTTCTTCCGCTTTATCCGGAGTCGGGTCGCGGGAGCACCAGTCTGAGCAGGGACTCCCAGACTTTTCTCTCCACACACACTACCTCCAGCTCTTCCAGGTCGATCCTGAGGTGTTCTCAGGCCAGCCGAGAGTCATAGTCCTTCCAGGGTGTCCGAGGACTTACCCGGGGTCTCCTCCCTGTGAGACATGCTCGGAACACCTCTCCAGGGAGGCGCCCAAGACTCATCTGCAACAGATGCCCGAGCTACCTCAGCTGGCTCTTCTTGACATGAAGGAGCAGCGGCCCTACTTTGAGCTCCTCCAGCATAACTGAGCTCCTAACTCTATCTCTAAGGGAACACCCAACCACCCTGCGGAGGAAATGCATTTCGGCCGCTTGTATCCGTGATCTCGTCCTTTCTGTCATTACCCAAACTCAAGACCATAGGTGAGGTTAGGAACATAGACTGAGCAGTAAATTGAGAGCTTTGTCTTTTGGCTCAGCTCCCTCTTCACCAGATCATCACTACCGACCAATCTTTCCCAGTTTTATACAAGAAATGTCCCAACTGTCCCTATTTTTGACCAATTTGAGCTAAACCAGGTCTAAACTAAAATTAAACCAGGACTACATCAGGTCTAAATCTGTACTAAAACAGGACTATCACAATTTTTTACTAATCTGATCACCACCAACAGTAAAGAGGAGCATAAATTGTCTTTTCTTTAGCCAAAATACAGAAATTTGTGTTTGCAAATGACAATAGAGCAAAAAAAAAAATGCAGCAACAGAAGTCCCTCAGATTATGACTGATGCGAGAATCCACAATCTTACACGCTCTTTCCACAAATTTGGTGGTGTCACAAATGCACACATTAGCAAACACTGTCAAAAAAGTTTAAAGATTTTCTGAAAACTGAGGAAAATAATGCAAAACGGATTTAAATAACACAGTTTCAGAAGTCTGTGATCAGTGTAAGTGTCCTGTTTAGATGTTTGATTTTCAATAAAAAGATGAGAGTGGCTAATTGAAAAGTTTCAATTATATTCTTTCTGGTCAGATTACGTTAAAGCCAAAATCAGATTAAAGTCTAACTTGAGTAACAGAGCTTCAGACAGAGCAGTGTCTTCAGTTAGCTTCACACCCCTAGGGAATGTTGAAGACACCAGCTGCAAAGCATCAATAGAAAACTGTGAATGTATTTGTTGGATATAAAGATAGTGGAAAATGTTTTTTTTTTTTCAGTGTTAGTTGCACTTAAAGAAAACTTGAGTAACTTTCCTGGTGGAGCTTCTGTCACCTTCTTGTCTCCATGGAGATGTTATTACTTTTCCTGGAATATCAACAGTATGGTAATAATCTTTCCTATCCTTTTTTAATAACAGTTTTTTATTGCTCAGAGATTCCATGAAAAACACCACCTCAGATATGACATGAAACCAGGCCTTCGGCGGCACAAGCCTGTCTCCACGGAGATAGCTCTGTAACTTTAAAGCTGTACTGTCGGACATTTCAAGCAAAGCAATTGATATATTTCATGTGATGTGAACTTCTGACCTGAAAGAGTGGACTTAAAGTGCATTCACAGTGTCCATTTTGGGTCCTGGTTAGTACAAATATACTTGGTTTGTTCCAGTTCCAGGTAGTAGTCCTGGTTTAGTCCTTGTTTATTCCAGGATTAGTGAGTGAAAATTAGTCCCAAATATTGTTGTGGTCTTTTTTTTGGATGTGTTAACGCTCCCTCAGTTTGAATTACAACATGTGAGATGATTTATGCTGTTAACAAACCCTCTCAAATAACATTTCAATGACAAGCGAGCAGTGTGAATAATATTTTCATTTCAGCTTTTTGTTGAAAATCAAACTCCTAAACAGGACCATGAATGCTCGTATTGATCGCAGGCTCCTGAGAATCCATTGTGTATTTATTTACTTGCATTTTCAGATCTAAAAACTTACGTGGCTGCGTTTACCCACTGAAAAGCATCAATAACATCTCCATGGAGACAAGCAGGTGTCAGAGCCTGCACCAGAAACATTTCATAGTGCATCTTTAACAAACATACATCAA
Source organism: Boleophthalmus pectinirostris (assembly GCF_026225935.1). NCBI lineage: Eukaryota > Metazoa > Chordata > Actinopteri > Gobiiformes > Gobiidae > Boleophthalmus > Boleophthalmus pectinirostris. The sequence goes on from NW_026571299.1 coordinate 15,059,412, forward strand.
ACTTGACATTTAGCATAGTCAATAATTTAACCTTTGAGAAATTGAAACTTTGATGAAGATAATGTTGTATTTCTTTTCCTGGAAAAGTGTCCTGTCCTTTTTATATTTTATTATTTATCTATTTTATTTTGACTTGTACATTCACATTTATATAATTGTCTCTCGCCATCTTTACTGCTACTTATTTAGAATGTATTATTAACATTTATAATTTTTACTCTTTGTTATTATATTTATTGTGATGTGTGAGCTCCTGTGTCCAAATAATTTCCCTTGTGGATCAATAAAGTTTGGTTTAGTCTAAGTCTAAGTCAACTCTGAACCATCAAAGCAATGACAGTCAAGTTTATTTATTCATTTGTATAGCACAATTTGTACACAAAGTCATTTAAAGTAATCCAGTCAACAAAAAAATCTTAATTGAAGTCATTTTTGAAGAACATTTGAGCCTGCTTTATACAGAATAAGAAAATCATGAAAAAGTTCCATCATTTCAGAAAGTCAAACCCATATATTATTATAATTGACTTGTGGCATATAGAGTGAAGTTTTCAAGCCTTTATTTCTTGACATTTTGACATTTATGGCTTACAGATAGTGAAAGCCCAAAATTCTGTGCCTCAGAAAAGTAGAATATAAAATGTTCAGCACGGGGGAGTCGTGTCACACTCGAGCCAATTAACTGAAAACACCTGCAAACGACTTAATAAAAGAAACAAGATCACTGACTTCTACGTTGGAAAACTGTAGTGCCCAGTGGGAGCTGATGCTGCTGTAAACATTACAACAAAGAGTCAGCAACTCTGATGGACAGATGTGGATCAGTGGGTTTTTGCATTCGTACCAAAATGACTATACGATGCTGCCAAATCCTATTTGTATCCATAGGCGGAGTTTGACTTTTGCACTGGGGGGCAAACATTTTAACATCACTAGTTTCAAGATTTAAAGTGTGTATTGCCATGTGCACAGTAACAAAATGCCTCGCCCTGTACAATGAAATTATCACTTTACTGTCCACACTGCTGTGCATTATAACTATTTTGTGACATTACACAGAATAGTTTTAATGCTGTTACACAGACAACAGTGCTGTTCATAAGCCTCTCATAAGGCCAAACTACACAGCACATCACACATGATCAGGGGTGTAGTGGGTGTGGTACATGGGGTAACGCCATTCACCCACTTCTCTTAAATGTCAAACCGGAGCTATTAGCAATGGTGAAAACAACCTGCATAGGCTCAAGATATCTCCAGTACTGTCCTATAGTGACCTGAGACATCAGGGACAAGACTGAACCAGGGCTAAAACAGGACTAAACCAGAAATGAACCAGGACTGAGTGTTGGGACAGACCTGGAGGTGCGCCCACGTAGACCGTTGGGTGACTGCAGGAGAAAGGACCGGTGCAGAGCTCCATGCCCAGGGAGATAGATTAGTCCTGGTTTAGTCCTGGTTCAGTCCTGGTTTAGTCCTGGTTTAGTCCTGGTTTAGACCTGGTTTACACCTAGTTCAGTCCTGGTTTAGTCTTGGTTTAGTCCTGTTTTAGACCTAGTTTAGACCTGGTTCAGTCCTGGTTTAGACCTAGTCTAGTCCTGGTTCAGTCCTGGTTTAGTCCTGGTTCAGACTAGGAATCATATTTATTTCATTCAATCCTTTTGTTTTATTGACATATTCAAAATATTAATACATTTCAAAAAGTAAATATTTGTATTGAGCATATTATAGACTCAATGTCGTGACATATTTCAGCCACTAGGAGGGCAGTGCCACCCCTGACCCCTGCAAACTCCACCTATGCTAGTATCGCCAATTAAGAAAATAAAGTTGTATAACAAAGTAAGAGCAGTGGGTGTATGCTAGTGGCAGTGAAAACAGGGATTGATTAGCAATAGGCTCTATTCACGCTTACGTCACAAACCAGGAAGACGTTTGGAAACATGTGATGACAACTTCTGGTGTAGTTACCGACACTGCACTGGAAAAAACAAAAAAAACAAAACAATATCTAGGTATGTTAAAATGACTTAAATCAAAGATATTTGATTTTATTTGAGTAGATTAAATGTGAAAAGTAAAATTATCTACCAATGGAATAAGTGTGTTTTTCTTAATTCAAGCAACATTTGATTTAGTTTCTTATTTTAAGTGCAAAAAGTTGATGTGTAGCAAGATGTATTTTCATATTTTAAGTACAAAAAGTCTTATTCCACTGGCAGATAATTTAACTTGTCTAATGAAATAGACTCAAATTGTGATAAAACTTTCTTAATTCAAGTCGTCTTAACTTGACAAGATTTTGTTTTTGCAGTGTGGGCTCTCCAACTATGACTGTGATAAAACCCACTAAAGTAAATGTGATCAGCGGTAAAATGAAGACAGCATACGTATGTGCTGTTTGGAATCATCTTGAATTTGGCCCCTTGTCTCTGGGAAATGATGAAAACTGAGGTATGGTTGTACTTATCGATTACCCGAACACAACAGAACACTACAATGACATTTAGATGAAGAAAACGGGACCATTTTCTCATTTTTCCTAGATTTTGTCAGACTTACAACCACAAACAGAGCCTGCAGGAAGTTGTCATCGCATGTTTACAAACTTCTTACTGGTTGGTGCCGTAAATGTGAATGGAGTCTATACGATGTCCAGAAAATAAGTGATTAAACATATGCAAACGACTCCAAATACAACTTCGCGAGGGTAAATGACAAGACGAAAAAACTGTAACATGGCTAAAAGCTCTGAAAAGTCGACTTTGCAAAATAAGTCTGCTTTATTACATTACTTTTTTGCTGTGCTTTGACCCTAAAATAATAATGCAACCCTGTTTTACCTCGAGAAATACATTACCAAAACACGACTTTCACCTCATGCGCTCAGGTCAGGCCGGCTCATTCTGAACCATAATGCAGGCAAATAGTCCCATAGTATAAACCCACTCTCCTGTTTAGCCTTTAAGGTCTTATCAGGGCATCCAGGTACCTTTGTCCCCCCGAGAACTGCCAGTCACACAACCACAAAGACACCAGGAAATGAACGCGGCCATCTTGTATTCCGGGTTAATTTGTCTTCTTGGCAGCTACAATGGAAGATAATAAAAACATCAGGGAGAAAATGATGTTTACTAAGAAATCTTATATTGGATTGTCAAGATGGATCCGGATAACTTGAGATGAATAGGTGGGGATCTAATAATGTGAGGTAATTCTGTTTTCTTATGTAGCGCAAATGTTTAGTGTCCCAGTTTGGCCGTTAAGCAAACAGGTTGTGGGTGCGATTCCCCACTTGAGCTTTGCCTTAGAGTGGATTATGATTCATTAAGACTTGGTTTAGTGGAATAGTTTATACAGAGGTCAATATTTATTAAAGTATTAGATCAGTTCAGCGGGCTTGTGGTGAAAAAAAGTTGAGAGGAAAAGTACAAAAATATTACCTAGTGCCTCCGCTCAATTTCATTTGTCTCCAGTGACTAGGTCAGGAATCGGATCACACTAGACGGTTCGCAAAAACCCCAGAAGTGAGAGTTTGGGCACCAACCAATCAGCGAAGAGCTCCGAGATCGAGGATTTGAAGCCGGAACAAAGAGAATGTTTGGTGAATTTTATCAAGGGAAAAGACGTTATTGTCCTTCTTCCTACGGGATTTGGGAAAAGTTTAATATACCAGTTAACCTTGTTAGTGGTGCATTACATGAGTCACGACCAAATAGCAGTGACTGGTTAAATAAAAAAAGTACCTACCTACTGTCGAGCAAATGAATTCTAATGCTGCGAGGTCAGATGTTTTCTACGAAGTGAAACTGGCTGATGAATCAGGCTACAAAAATACAGGAAATAGAGAAAAAAGTTCTATGTCATCAAAACGGAGAATCCAAAATGCAGGGACATCTTACAGACAAGGAAGGCCCTTTTCTGTCACATTAAAGAGGATGTATTGTGTTTGATATATCGTAATTTCCAGACTATAAGCCGCTACATTTTTCCCACACTTTGACCCCTGCATCTTATACAACGATGCAGCGGAGGCACAAGCAGCCTGAGTGCAGAAAGCACCGCTGTTTGTGAGGTTAACATGAAGGTACAACACGAGGTAGCTCTAAAACAGTTTATCACCATGCGATAAAATACGTTATGACGCTAAAGTAACATTAGGGAAACGTCTAAATGCCCCATATGCATTAAATGTAAGTGGGTGCATAAATGATGAGAAGAAACGTCTCAAAGTTCAATAGCTGCTACTGCACTCCACCTGACTGATACAACTAGCCCCGCCCCCTGGGAGAGCCTGAAATCTGCTGAAATCCTACAAGACACTGACATTATATGAGACAGGACAGAGGCTCTTTCTGTAGGAAACATGTGCAGTAGAGTGCAAAGTGACATAGGCTGATAATCCTGTCGTAATCCTGTCGTTTTACTCCTGTGTTACAGACACTGGTTGGAAAAAGACAGACATCTTTCTGTGTGAATATCTCAAGTTACAACGTGGACACCTGCCACTTATAGACAGGTGCAGTCTATATATGTACAGTTTTTTTCATTTAAAATTATTGATATTTATATTCAGGTGCGCTCATTAGTCCAAAAATTGCAGTAGTTATTCTATGACACCCGTGAATCATAATGTTATCATTTGCACATTTGAAATCGCAATATAATTCTAAAACAACTTGATAAAAGAAACAAATCAGCTGACTTCTACTTTAAAAAACTGCAGTGTCCAGATGGAGCTGTCGTCGTGTAAACGTCGTCACAACAAAGAGCAGTGAAGAAAATATCAGATTTTTTCAAATGAACCAAAATGACTATGCAACACTGCTGAATTGTACGTGTATCACAGATTAGGAAAATAAAATTGGAGAACAAAGTAAGTACAGAGCAGTGAGGGTGGTGAGTTGATGGGCATATGGCGTCTTGAAAATAAGTGATTAAAGATTGTTCAAACATGCACAAATCACTCCAAATACAACCTTGAGAGGGTAAATGACAGGATTAAAAAAAAAACAACTATAACATGACTAAAAGTTCTGAAAAGTCAGTTTTGCATAATAGGTCTGCTTTAATGCTTAAAGCTTAGGTGCTGTCGTTTATTTGTGAATTTTGTGTTATTTAAACTGGTTTGGACCCTTGTTATATTTTGGTTGCTTGGAAACAGAACTGCAATTACATCAGTTGTTCAGCCAACCAGAAAGTAAAATTATGCACTCGGGGACCAAAATGTGACTAAAACTGAAACTAAACCTTGACTAGATTCGGACTAAACCACCAGTCTCTTGCTGTTTCTGCTACTTAGTTTGAATTTATTAATACCATTTATGTTTATTTGCTTTGTTATTATTATTATGATGAGTGAGCTACTGTGTCCAAATAATTTCCCTTGTGGATCAATAATGTTTGTCTAAATCCAAGTCTAAATCAGGATTAGAATGCAGACTATGGATCCATAGTCTGCAAACAAACAAAAACAGAAAAAGCTAACATCGCCTGATCGCCGTCTTACACTTTTTTCAGATTTGGAGATGCAGACAAACAGATAATAAAGGATTACTCAAACAAGTATGAATGAAACACAACACGGCTCCATGTATGTTTCAGATTTTAACATGGCTTAAAGCCCACAAGAGTCAATTTAGTGTAACAGAAGACCTTTAATAACAAAAGGGCCAGGCCAGGACAGCCCGGGTGATCTAGATAAAAGCGATATTGGATTTGCAGGATATTTCCCATCAATCCTTTGTCATTCAGCTGCTCAGGGTTTAATTACATTTCATGAAGACCTACTGCCAAAATAAAATATGGCCTGCTGGATGTGAGCGAATAGTTCAAGAAGATAAGAAGCAGTGGACAGACAAGAAAACAAAACAGGATTCTTGAACATTAATGGGCTTATATTACGCTAATTATTGATCTACTGTATGTTATGTAGTTTCCTCATTAAAAACAGACCTAGAGTTGATTTTTTTTTTCATTCACACACAAAAACCCTACATATTTAGGCTCAGTTCTTCTCAGAAAAAATGTGTTCTCACAAAAACACATCAGAAAACCCCCAGATCCACCTTGTAATTGCTCCACTGTGTTTTTAAACTCAGTGCAGCTTCTCAAGAATAATTTGGATAATTTGCAGCCCTGGAATTGCCAAACTAGGCTAATGTTATTGTTATTGTTAATCTTCTTCACTCCTCATTTCACCAGAAGATTGGCTATTATAGACTTTCTGTGGCAATCTCAACTAAACACAAAGGTTAAACGAAAATATTCTTTTTATTAAAGAGGGCAACAGCATGATCATTCTAGCGTATTGTAGTAAAACACTTCAATTAAATAGAATAGCTGGTAACTTCAGCATCACAAGGTGGAGCAGTATTTTGAGATTTTGAGATAATGCAGAATTACTCATGTGTGAGTGAAACGAAATACAACTCCAGGTATGTTTTGATGAGGTAACAATATTCTAACATGGCTAACGGTTCATAATAGTCGATTTAGCATAATATAAGACCTTTAATGCTGATTTAAACTACAATGGAAAAAAAATATAATGTTAAAGAGTAGTGTTTTGAGAACCTTGCAATGGCAGTTAGCATCAGCCGCTTTCACTTTATGGAAACTGTCCGACCTCACAGCATTAGGATTCATTTGCTTGATGGTAGGTGGGTACTTTTTTTTTTTAACCAATCTCTGCTATTTGGTCGTGATGTATGTAATGAGCCAAATCCCGTACGAAGAAGGGCAATAATGTCTTTCCCCTTGATAAAATTCACCAAACATTCTCTTTGTTCCGGCTTTAAATCCTCGATCTTGGGAATCGTTGCCAACACAGAATCTATGGCTTCGTCTACGTCCATCTCGACCACTTTGTTTACTGTTGTGCTGCACCACAAAAGGGACCCAGATAGACGCTTGAGTTTGATGTCATGGCTTCACAGCTCTTCACTGATTGGCGGGTGCGCGGCCTACAACTTCCGAGGTTTTGCAAACTGTCTAGTGTATTCCGATTTCTGACCTAGTCGCTGGAGAGAAATGAAATTGAAATGGCACCAGCCTGGCTAGTTAAATGCTTTTTACAATGTAAAATAATCTGAAGCATAGTTAGTTGCTGGTTATATGCAAAAGCAACAGAAAATGAACTAACTTAAGAAAGACAGTATCTGTGTTCTACCAAAAACTGCAATTCAGCAAAAATACCCATAGTTATTAAAAAACGCATCCTGAAGGGCGGTCTGCCAAAATGTAAATGTACAGAGAGGTTTGGAGCCATGCACAAATTGAATCATTATCCACAGAATATAAGGGAACAGAGTGGTGCAGCTTATAACTTCAAAAAGCAACTCAGAATGTATGAATCAGTGTGAACGGCATGTGTGTACGCTAACAAACTTTCTTTAATTGTGTAAAATATGTAGTTGTTTTTATTTGGATGATTCTTAATCATGCATGTTTGCTTCATTGCAAAAAGTAATAGCTAGGTAAGTTAAAATGACTTAAATTAAGAACATTTCACTTTATTTGAGTAGATTCAACGTGACGAGTAATGTTTTTCTTAATTCAAGGAACATTAGATTTTGTTTTTGCTTATTTTACGTGCAAAGAGTTGTTGTTTTTCTAATCTTAAGAGAAGCAAGACGTATTTTCATATTTTAAGTACAAAAAGTCTTGTTCCACTGGCAGATAATTTTCCTGTCAAGTGAAATTTACTCAAATCATAATAAAACTTTCTTAATTCAGGTCATCTTAACCTGGCTAGATTTGAGTTTTTGCAGTGTTGTTATTATGAATTATAACAGAAGTCTTAAATCAAGAATCAAAGCAAGATTGACTATGTAACATGTAGTTAAATTTTTTTTTTACCTGAATCTTAATTTGCGAATAACCATTAAAGCTACCCCCTGAAAATGCAACAGGGGTGGGTCTGCTAGTCTTCATCACACCCACATCAGTGTAGTTTAGCTTTAACTCCATGTCATTTTCCACGGGACATCACTGATTTTTCATTAGCGATGTAACGATACCTGAATCTCTTGATACAATATCTTCACAATACAATATTTACTGCGATACTTTGAGGAGGCAAACCACATTGTGAATATGCTACTTTTTCCTTTAATATGCATTGAGTAGGGGTGTGCAAAAATATTGAAATATATATATATCTTATCTTTTAATGTGATGATACAGTATCAATATCGTGGGCTGCTGTATCAATATATTGCAAAGAGTATTTTTTGGTGTATTTTACTAAATTATTTTGTTACAGCGCTACAGTTTTATTGTAGGTTTAGTGGAAGGAAACTTGTTTATGCGACACATTTGACATTTTCACTGTTTTGATGATTCAAATGTTTGTGTTTCATATTCACTTTGCACAAGAAGTGGTTTAACAAAGACTTTTAGTATCACAGCCATGATTTAACCATTATTTTTATTGAACCGTATCAAGTTGATTTGAAATATATTGTATTGAACCGAAAGTGCATTGTATCAATATATGTATAGCATTGTGGCCTATGTATCGTGGTATGTATCGTATCGGCAATTTCTTTATGATACCCAGCCCTAGCATTGACAAGACTTTGGTTCTGTCATAATCCAAAAAACTAAGATTTAAAACTGCTTAATAAGACAGTTATTAACAGTTAAATAGTTATTTCTTCATTAAAGGGACAGTTCAGAATTTTGGACATAGGACCTCATTTCATATGACCTTGTTTTTTCATATGTCCTTGTATTTGCACAGGTCGCTGGTGCTAGGCTAGTACATGTCAATGGCCATAGTTAGCCTGCAAATAAAAACAGTCTTACCCACTCCATAAAACACCCGAAGCAAATCTATTATTACACCAGACTGTCGATGTGAATGTCTGTGTTGATAGAATAGAATAATATTTGAAATAAAACTAACCTTGCATCGCATGAATTGTGGCACGTTGAGGGACTATATTCTCATATATCAGTCCGCCGCTGCCAAGCTTTCTATCAGGAAGTACAACTCACTGCTGCTGTTTAGACATAAATCCTACAAATGCAAGGTTCGTTTTACTTTTAATATTATTCTATCAACACAGACATTTACATCGACAGTCTGCCGTAATAATAGATTTGCTTCTGGTGTTTTGTGGAGTGAGTAAGACTGTTTTTAGTGACAGGATAACTATGGCCATTGACATGCACTAGCCTAGCACCAGTGGCCTCTACAAATACAAGGACTGGATGGAATATTTTAAAAAAGTGTCTCCAACACTCTGGTTAACTAGTAAATGAGGTCCTATGTCCAAAATTCCGAACTGTCCCTTTACGTCTGAACTAAAACAAAGCAAAGGATCATAGTCTATGTAGTTCCATCTGTTTTTTTTAGCTGTTGCTGCACCAAAACAATGAATTTATGCAAAGAATCTTGCAATTCGATATATAATCTGACAGCCCATAGGAACTTCTACATAAATATTGTTTTTGTTACATCATAAAAGCATGTCTCTTTCATATAACTTCTGTCAATTATGTAATGACGTGATACACACAGCAATACAGTAGGTCCATTATATTTTACACACTATTTTAAAAGCGATTTAAAAACACAATAACGAAAAAATGAAATGACCAGACAAGTTTCAAAATGATATTTACATTTTATTTATGCTCTGATATAACTAAATAGACCAGCCTTCGACCTGGTGATGGAGACAGTCTATCAGGCATTATCAAATATGTTTTATACCAAAGAAAAACGCAACAGAAGGAAGGAAAACAGTCTTCTCAACACGATATTAATTATATGGTAATATATCAATAAGAATAGTACATTTTTTACGTCACCTTTACATAATGGCGGTATTGTGCTTTGATAAGACTTTAGCAACTAGAATAACACAGATACAGAAATGTAAGCCACACAAAAGATTCAAGAACTTTCAACTCTCACCTCGTCCTGATGTGAAAATCAAACAGGATATAAGCTACTAATAGTTATGTTCTTAGTGATCTGGGTAGTCAATGTTATATTTATTCTTTTTATAATTGTGTAGCCTACTGAAAAAACACGTGTAAATTGACTGATATGTTAAAGCTGCACTATGTAACTTTTCTGTTATTTCCCATAGACTTTCTGAAAAAATAATATGTACAACTTAATTAAAAGTTTGAAAACTTGGTCAAGGGTTAATTGTTTAAACATTTTGGCAATTCTTTGTGTGTTTTTGACTGAAAACAACTGTATTATGGGCACTAGTTACCGTGTATTTGGTTAGCCTCTATCATGCTTTTAAAGGTGTGTCGTCACGGAGATGTTATTGCTTTGTCAGGAATGTTTCACAGTATGGCATTAAACCTTTCTATCTTCATGGAGGAGAGGCAACCCCGCTCACAGTCAGAATGCCCGTTTTCTAGTTATTTTTGAGCTATAAAACCACCTGTAATTGAATTAAAGTAAGTAAAGTAGAGCTGTTTAATGTCATACTGTGGAACATTCCAGGCAGAGCAATAGACCTTTTTCACAACAGCCGGAAGTGCCACGATGTAAGGTAAACGTCACTTACATTAATGTTTTTCTATGGCAAAATATCTGCGGAAATTTCTCATGTATTTTCCACCAGCTTCATAAATCTGCCACATCACCAAATCTTCATCCAAACAAGGTCGACAAAGGACATATTCTGTCCATGAAGAATTTATCCACAACTATCAAGGTAAGAAAGACGAAAACGTAAAGGCGAACAACGACGACGCATTAGTGAACTACTCCTGAGAAAAAGTAACATTATGGTAATGAATAAAACATAAGTAACTTGTGAACTCAGACTGATTCTAGAGTTAAAATTAAAAATCGATTTCATGATGTAGATATTAGCATAGACAGAGAGATTTGTGCAGTTCGAATGCTACAGATGTTCACAGATTACATGTCTAGCACTTAAACTGCACAAATCACTCTGTCTGTCTGAACATCTACATCATGAAATTGATATTTAATTTTAATTGTAGAATCAGTCCGAATTAACAAGTTATTCACTAATGGTAATCGTTGTTCGCCTTTACGTTTTCATCTTTCTTACCTTGATAGTTGTGGATAAATTCTTCATGGACAGAATATGTTTTTTGTCGACCTTGTTTGGATGAAGATTTGTTGATGGGGCAGATTTATGAAGCTGGTGGAAAATATGTGAGGCATTTCCACAGATATTTTGCCATAGAAAAGCATTAACCAGGAGTTACGTTTACCCTACATCACTGCTCTTCAGGACGTTGTGAAAAAGGTCTATGACATAACCATAAAACACCCAAAAAGTTACATAGTGCACCTTTAAACTGTTAATATAGAACTGAATATTGATTTTTTTTTTTCTCGAAAAGTCCATGGGAAAAATGAATGGGAAATTTACCACAGTGGACTGGACTCTTCAGCACCATTCTACTGTGACATTGTCTCACTTAAAATATTCGTCATAAAATTGCGGAACTATTTCACGTAATCTCCCAAAACAGCATCATAATATAATTAATCTGACCTGATTTGTTTTGGCTAATTTCAAACACGTAAGGCTACTCAAAGCAGAACTCTGTAACTTTTTATCTTTAGGGAGTTTGTGTGACGGTGATGTTTTTGTGGGGTAAATAAACGATTCTGTATGTATACGTGTATGTGGGTAAGTACAAGTATTTTCCCTGAAGTATTCGGTCTTGTACGAATGTTAGCCAGATAACAAACTAGCATGGCTTTATTTGTCCAGTTTCGTTATGGCAAGAGTGGTCGAACATTTTTTAAATTACAAACACGCAAAGTTACTGAGTTCTGCTTTCGAAATGCACCACTGAGAAACACGAACAGTGCAAAAACAGTTTAAGGCTGCTTTTTCAATATTTCCAACATTTTCCAATTCTATACAAAGTTCTGATTGGCTTGATTGACAGACCGATTAACCAATCAGATAACAGCACATTGTCCATCTTGCGAAGTTAATAAAATCTACCAAAATTCCAATCTTAGAAATAAGAAATTACTTTTTTTTTAAATTTAAGTGATGCTTTGAAGAAAAAAAAAAAAAGTAAAACTAGGGAATGTTTTAAAGGTGCGCTGCGTAACATTTCAAGTGAAAGGTCCGTCACTTATTTGCTCGTCTCCATGGAAATGTTATTGCTTTGTCAAGAATGTTCCACGGTATAGATTTATCAAAAGGGGAACAAGCAGGTTACAGCACTACGCTACATTACAGTTCAGCTCTGTGGAGAGGCGCCCCTGTTCATTTTATGAAATATTGTATTTTTGAGCAATAGAAACACCCGTAATGACAAAATGTTAGATGGATATGTTTAAAGTCATACTAACCCTAACCCTAACCCAGGTAAAGCAAAGCAATAATCTCCATGGAGACGAGCAGATGGCGGACCCTCCACCGGAAATGTTACGCAGTGCAACTTTAAAATGCGGCAAGTGTACGTCACTCACTCAAACATCGGCAAATCCACTCTCAGTCTAAACATATCATGGGATGTCTCGCTGATTTAAGCTTTTCCTGTGTATCATTGAGGCAAACTTGGTAATATGATAATTCTCTAAAACTAAAATAATAAACAAAACCATGAAATTAAACTAGAATGGAAAAAAATAACATGCATGGACAAATACAAGCATGCATTAGATGATACCTGATATTTTTCACCATTGTATGTTCTTAAAAATGGTCTCGATGGAGCACTTCTACCACGTCACCGCTCTAGAGCTCTTCCGCGAAAGAAAATAGTCCCAAATCCTTAACTGTAACTGCGCACAGAGATACATTCTCATAGACTACACAGGAGTCCAGCTTTTGAATGGCGTACAGATGTTGCTACAGGTGAGTTAGCAAAATGGCCGAGAGTTCCGCGGCGTTCCCGAAACATCGATGTGTGTTTACATAAAGGCATGATGGATCTATACATTTTCAATATATTTTCGTTGACAAATTGTCTTTTATAGAGTCCTTTGCGGCAGTGCTCCTCAGTATACAATGCTGCAAACCTTTAGGGGAATAATTTTGTATTTTTTTTTCTCATTTGGGCTCTCTCTCCTCTTAAATCTCTTCGATATTTGTCCATTTTTGTCCGTGTAAAAAGTGTCTCATCGGTCAGTATTTCCGCTCCGTGGTAGATACAGTATAGTCTGGTATTGTTGACTTTGGTTGCATAACTCGCACTTGTAGATTTGAGTAGATTCTCGTGACAGGTTCAACAAGTGAAGTCTTCGAAGTTGGCCTGCGCCGGGTGGTGAGGTAGCATGTTGCCCGGGTATGAAGATGGCGTGCGCATGTTCTCGCAAGGAGCCTAAGAAAGAGACAGAAGAAAGACCGAAGATGTCAGTTAAAATAGTTAATAATTTTAGATACTATTCATAAACATTCAGCAAAGTTACTGGAAGATAGTTTCAATAGAAAGGCAACAAAAACACAGACAATACAGGACCAAGGACCCATTCATAGATGTTGTTGTGGAAAAAATAATATCTCTTGATGATAAATAATTCATCCATTTGAGAAGCCCGATGAGTTTTTGGAATACAGACCAAGATTTATTCTTGTTACAGCAAATATGGACAGGACCTAGGCCTGCCCTGGACACAGACCAACAGCCTCCCTTAACCAGCAGAATCTTTCGACCACATTAGCCCCTCATCTCCTCAGAGCATCTCAGGTCTTAGCCTCTGCCCCGAATCTCTGCCCAGAGCATTTGAACTCTGAGTATTTATACAGAAATACAAGTTACATACATATCAAAGCAGAGTGACTTTTGTTTCACAGGCTTGTGCTAAATTAACATACACTACTGGTCAAAAGTTTTACAACACCCACAATTTTTCCAGTTATTTATTGCAATTTACGTCGTGCGAGTCCAATGAAGAGCTTGAAATGGAACAAAGGTAAGAACTGAACAAACAGAAGTTAAACTAAAGATAAAAGATACAAAACACAAGTCCAAGCTCTGCCAAAAGTACCTCAGGAAAAAAGAACAAGATGGTAAGATTGAAAACATGGAGTGTCCAGCACAGACTCCAGACTTAAACCCCATCGAGATGGTTTGGTTTGAACTGGACAGAAGAGTGAAAGCCAAGCAACCTACAAGTGTCCACACATTTATGGGAACTTCTGCAACAGACCTGGGAAGAACTTTCTGAAGAATATTTGATTTCTATTATAAAAAGAACGAGCCAAGAGTGTGTTCAGCTGTTATATCTGCCAAAGGTGGACACTTTCATGAATCAAAAGTTTAGAATACATTTTGGTCAACAGTAAATAGTAAAAAACTTGAAAAATTGTGGTGTTCTAAAACTTTTGACGGTAGTGTACATTTGAGAGCAGCTAAGACAACAGACAGTTTCCTGAGGGTGGAGAAAGTTATGTCTGCTGAGACTTTACAAATGTTAATGATGGTCTGGGTCTCAGATAGAAATCACATTCATTTACACAAAGACAGATTGAGAGAAATTAGAAATCAAAACAGACATAAACCCTCAAAACACTGTGATAGTGTTGTCCATTCCAGTGTAGTCCAGCCCAGTCCAGTCTGATCTAGTCCAGCAATGTTTCTGATGTAGGGAGTATGATCAAAGCCGCCACAATGGGGGAGACGATTGCCTAGGGCCCTGAGCGACAAAGGGTCCTCTTGGACAGACTTTTTCTTACTCAACAGGATTGTAAAAGCGTAGTAAAAATGTAATAAAATCATCAGAATTTAAACTTATCCTGGAAAAGGCCCACGACTGCCGTCTTGCCTAAGGTATCAGATTATTATATGTCTGATGATGTAGGCCAAGAACACAATGTCAATAATATCTCCATGGAGACAGTCGGGTAGTAGACCTTCCACCAGAAAAGTTACAAAATACATCACATTAACAATTGAATGTCTGTGAATGGAGAGAGAGAGAGAGAAAAAAAACTTTACAAAGAGAGCGCATAGTTTACCAAGGACACAACAACACTAGACTTTATGAATACGATCTGAAATTGAACAGCCAACCTTCTGTTTAGTGGGCACACTTATAACAGCTTAATACACCCACATCAGTTCCCGGTGTTTGGTTTCTTCATATTCAGCGTCCATAAATCTTGTATTAACCTTGTACACAGATAACTCCATAACACCATCCAACCTTCTTTTACCTTCCTCTAGAGGGAGTTCAGCCCTAACCCTTTGTTTGTGTGCACGCTCTTTCTCCTTCAGAAGTCACTACTTGAGAGTATAATCGCTGTTCTGGTTCAGAGTGTCTGGTGTGATGTATGCACACTATAGTTCAGCAGGTGGACAGCGCAGATGGCTGTTTCCTCCTGACCATGAGTGAACAGGCTGCTCCTGTTGTTAACGCCAGCCGGGCCGGCCTCTCTGCCAGCACTCATTAAAGAGAGCAACTGTTATGGCCTCAAGCACACTGTTAGCATTGTGGAAAACGCTATCATGTTATGGATGATTGATATTTTAGTGTTTCAAAGTGCTTAAACTGGATTGAACTTCTACTATTTAAAGGTGCACTATGTAGCTTTTTGGTTGGGGGTTCGTCACCTGCTTGTTTCTGTGGATTTGTCATTGGTCTACCTAGATTGTTCCACAGTATGACATTAAACAGATCAACCTTACATTTACTCAAGTACAGGTGGTTTTATAGCCCAAAAATACCTAGAAAATCACATTGGGTTTTCATTTAGATCAGTTCCTCTCAAATAGTGTGACCTCGGGGAACATGCTTTTTTTGTACTAGAATAAAGTGTAATTGCACATCAACTACCGTAGTTGGCAGCGATGCTCTCGTTGTCAGAGTGTGTGCAGGGACTATTGTGTCGGATTTTTTTTTCACCGAGCAAACGCACACAGCACGGAGCAAGAGATCTGAAGTGCAGAGAACAAACTGTATGTAAAGCGTTTGCTGTGCTCGGCTTCACTTCACTACGGCGGGAAACGAGGAAAGACCGCTGTGTTTACTGAGCCTAAAAATGTTGACAGCAGACAGCATGAAGCCAAATAAATCATGGCGTCGCTTAAAGACATTACACCCCAATCATGCTTGAGATTTTTCAGCGAAAACGTACCGAATATTGCAACAATCATCCTGCTTTGTGAACACTACTTCAGTAAATCAAAGAGCAGTAGGAACTGATACTGCCGAACTATGACACGGACATCATCTTTAAAAGACGAGGAGGACACAGGAGCGGACTGCCTCATGAAGCAGGTGAGCGCAGTGTGGGATATGGACGGACACATGCTGTGTGTGTCCTGAGAGTCGCTTTGGAGACGCGACTAAAACGTTTGCTCTCGTATGTAGGCGACTGAAGGCGAAGGTGCGAATTGTCCACATTTGGTAGTGGTTCTGTGGAGTGGGTGGGCGTGAAATGGTTTCTTCTTCCTGGGGGGGAAGGGGACGTGACAGAAAATAATTGAGAAGCACTGATTCAAGACAGATCTGACCTGTAACTTGTTCTGGTTTGGTCTCCATGAAGATAGAAAGGGTTAATGTCATACTCTGAAACAATGCAGTCAAAGCAATGGCATTCCACAGAGAAGAAGATTTTGAAGGACCCTCCAGCAGAAATGTTACACAATGCACCTTTAAGATATATTTTTTCTTTATCAGGATTTGAATTGGACGACCTATAAACAAGATAACAAGTATAAAACTACAATATATTTATCAAAGCAAAACAAAAGTAATTTATATTAAAGATGCACTGGACAGCTTTTCTTATAAAAGGTACACCATCTGACTGTTTCCATGGATATATAATGGCTTTCTTTGTTTGGAATGTTCCACAGTATGGCATTAAATGTATATATCCCAATGGACACAAGTAGGTAGCCAAACCAGGTGGCAGGTCAGATCTGTGGAGAAGCAATCACTTACATCAAGATATTTTTGAGCAATAAAAACACTTGCAGTAAAATAAACAGGAGATATTTTAATGCCGTGCTGTGGAACATTCTGGAGAAAGCAGTAACAAGCAGGTGACCAGAAAAGTTACGCCGTTCACCTTTAACTAAAATAACGACTGTATGAACTCACCTAGGGAATCCAGTCATGCTTTAAGATTTAATTTTAACAGCTAAATATTGAGTTAACCGGCTCTTGTGTTGATTTAATATTTTTCGAGGCGCAGCACAGAAGACCAGCCAACCAACCTGCCAACACACATCCCGTAATATTCAAATCCCTATTGAGTCATTCAGGCAAAAAGACAATGAGGTGAGATAATGGAGGAGGATGGGAGAGTAAAGATTATGGGACCACAAGGACTTCACATTCAAATCTGAAATTAAAGCCGCACTATGAACCTTTTTGGCAGGAGCGTTTTATCATCTGCTTTTCTGTGTGGAGATGTTATAGCTTTGCCTGGAAATATTCACAGTAAGGATGGGCATGATTAGTCGATTAATCGATAATTGATCATTAAGAATTTCATTGATTACGTTCATTTTAATCGACAAACAGAATGTAGGTTGCTGTGCGTAGCGTGACCAAACAGGGGTCTGTACATGTAGCTCTCTGCACTCAGAAGGAGCGAGCAGACACAAACAGTCGCTCAGCCTGCAATACGCCGAAGCGCAAATGCATATTTAACGATGACTTGTACAAGAAATTCCATGCCTTCCGTTGTGGTCGGGACAAGTGTGAGTCCATGTGCACAGTGTACAAAGCAGGAACATATGTTTCAGTGTCCAGTGGGAAAAAGCTCACCAAGACACCGAAAACATGAAAAAGCTTTGCCCCAGAACTGAAGAAGCAGCTTGGATGAGCTGCGAAACGTCTTCAACTGAACTAACTTTTGTCCAGTCAACAAACTGTATTTTCTCCTCACCAAGGTGAGAGTAGCACAATGTCATTGACAAGTCCCCACCTCTGACCCCCCGTACGGTGTCCTGGTTTTGACAAACGCAAATATGGTCACACTAACCTGTATTCCACTGCACAAGCGCACAAGAGCTGTTTTTTTTATTTCCTTCACTTAATTTATGCAAATTAGCCATGTGGTTTTAAATTTAGTTTCTGCGAGACTTGCACAAATCTGCATTAACACATTATGATGTCAAACGGGCTCATGTGGCTCTAGAGTGGTTACGGTTTATATGTTGTAAAGTTGAATTTATTTATGCAGATTAGTAGCGCAGATAGTAATAATAATGATGATAATTTTAATATTAAAATGTTAATCGATCGTTAATTCTCTCGATTGATTAAGAAAATGTTATTGAATGCCCATCCCTAATCCACAGTTACGGTGAAGTCACGGGTCAGGTCTGTGGAGAGGTGACCCTGCTAGGAGTAAGAATGCTTTTTTTGGAGGTAGTTTTGAGCAATAAAATGCCCTCAGTGAAATAAACTCAAGATAGACAAGTTAAAAGTGCATATGATGTTCTAATTATGACTTGGTTTGCTGAAACTGTAGTAAATATTTATCAGTTTTACATCAGTTATGTGGCAGTTTGTGAAGAAAAGTTCAAAAGAAAAGCACAAAAAATAGCAGAAGTAAGTTTTAAAACAGAATCTCTCCACTAACATCTAAAACGATCCAAAACACAGAGACAATTTACGCAAAAGGAAAGCATTTTTGTGACAGCTGAAACACTGATTTAACAAAAAACAAAGGTGCTCTATTTGTAGTCTAATCATAACTACGGTGTAATTTAGATTTGAGTTTTGGCTCTTGTTAACATGGTTGCTACACTGCCCTACATGTTTGGTCAAAAATGAGTTAATGTCATTTTGGGGGTTTTGAGACCTCCTTTATCATGTTAATAAATATCGTGAAAAACATTGAGCTCAAAATTGACCTTTGACCCTTATTTGGCAGTCCCTGTACTCTGCGTTTGTATCGTGAGTAGGGATGTAACAATAACCGAAATATCGTGATATCGTATCGTCAAAGTTCTCACAATAATATCGTGGACCATCACAATATGTTGAATTACAAGTCTCTTTGCTTAAATTAAGAGTTATGGTGCAGAAATAGCTAAAAAAAAAAAAAAAAAAGACAGAGGGAACAACATAGACCATGATCCTTTGCTCCATTTCAGTGTAGACTACAAGAAGAAATAACAGTTCAGTCAGTTTAAGTCTTAGTTCTTTGGATTAAGTCTTGTCAAGGCATTTTAAGAGGAAAAAGTAGCATATTCAGAGTTTTGTTTGCCTCCACAAATTATCGCAATAAATATCGTACCGTGAGATGTATATCATGAAAATATTGTACAGAGAGATTTGGATATGGATTTGGATTACATCCCTTATCCCATATCGTGAGCTTTCCCATGATATCGCAATAAATATCGTACCGTGAGGTTCATACCGTGACGATATCGTATCATGAGACTTGGATATCGTTACATCCCTAATCATGAGTCAAAAATAAGGAGTCGTGCAAAGGCAAAAGGCAGAAGCAGTGTATGTTTTCCTTGTGATTTCGTTAATAAATATATTTTATTTGAAAATCCAACCTCTGACCTCCTTCTTTTTGTTGCGGCCTTGGCACAGGATCTTAACACTTTAAATAAATATACTCAATTATACTTAAATTTTCTTTAATGTGGAGGTACTGTATTTTGTGTATTTATTCATACTGCACATATTGTACTGCAAAGTAACTGTGAATTCAAAGCTTTTCTATATCATTTCAAACAAACACCATGATGACTCTACCTTGGTGAGCTCTTCTTATAATGGATGGAGAAAATCAAGCAAATAATGTTCGTGTCAGTTACTGCCTTTTGCCTTTACACTGCTCCTTATTTTTGTAGTACTGGAACTGAAAGATGATGGTCAAAGGTCAGTTTTGAGCTAAATATTTTTCGCATACAAATATTTCTTTGTTATAGCAACTAGTTGTCGAATTTTTGGAGCCCTACCTACAGTATTATACTTTTGTCTGGACAAAATAAAAACTTGGAAGTCATTTTTCTCAGTTTCACACTCTGGCAAGTTAAGCTCTTTTGCCTCCCTAGGGCAGTGTAGGTAACAGTTCTAATATTACCCGTATTTCTGCTGCCCATGTCCAATTAGGAAGTAAAATTATGAACTCCACTAAAACTGGGTAAAACTAGGTAAACTATTTAGAAAAAACTTTTAAAAATGAAATCATGTTAACTATGTTTTAGTGAAAAGAAGTGTCTAATCTCTCACTTTAATGCTATAGTAAGGAACACTCCAGGAAAAGCAATAACCAAAACCAGAAAACCAGAAAAGTTACATAGTGCACCTTAAAAACAAAAGTGAAAAGGAATGCAATCTAAGACAAATATGAAAATGATATGTTGCTGATGAAAAAGTAGCACCTACCAAACTCCCCAGACTTGTATTTAACAAGATTTTGACAGATCGTAAGCAAGAATTTGTTGATATTAAATTCCAAGCCTGATTTATTAAAATTTGAACCAAAAAAATAAATAAAAATTTGAATGTTCAGGCCAGTTTTCAGTAATATTTCAGTAATATTTAGTTTTCTCTGATTTACAAAATAAGATATCCAAAATTCCTGCAGTAAATTTTTTGTAGCTAATATGACAACAAAATGAAGCGAGCAAATTAAACTTGGCTCTTTCCATGTTTCTGTTTTGAACGCATTTTTTTTTTTTTACACATTAAGTTGCTTATTTATACATCAAAACCTACAGTAACATGATCAAAAACTTCTAATATATTTGTCTATGTAAACTACAGAAATCTACAAAAGTATGATGAGGTTATGATTAATTGGCGATGAAAAATCCTGGCTTAGATCTGATGACAGTTATATTTCTATGACAGGAGTAGACAAGTGTGTGCAAGTATT
Organism: Boleophthalmus pectinirostris; assembly: GCF_026225935.1. NCBI lineage: Eukaryota > Metazoa > Chordata > Actinopteri > Gobiiformes > Gobiidae > Boleophthalmus > Boleophthalmus pectinirostris. Next base: position 15,080,198 of record NW_026571299.1, read on the forward strand.
GCTTTAAACCATTGTTTCCCAAAGACTGGGTTGTGACCCTCAGAGTCCCACTGGGTTGCAAGAGATTTTTTTTGGGTCACGATCTACATGCAGGTCTGCAATATACAGCTCTGATCTGTGACTTTATCGTCATTCTGGATAAGCATTTCGTCACAATATCATCACTATCCTCAGTAGGGCCAGTATTTCTATTTCTATTTACATATAAAATGAATGTGAAATGGGATTTTCTGTGCTCACAAAAATGAAGACAAAGCACAGAAACAAACTGAAAGCTGCGCCTGATCTGCGTGTTGTGTTCTCCTCCTGCACCTCAGACTAGAACACGCTACAAAAACACAGACAGACCCACCTATCTCATTAGAAATGTTGACATGTTTTGTATAATTTCTAATCTTTTTGTAATTATTTTACCGACTATTTTGTTCCATTATAGCTGGTTCAATTGAATGTTGAAAAGAAAAAGAAATGGGGTATATTTAAGGTCCAAATAGGTGACTTATGGATCTTTTTATTGCTGGTTCAATGTTTTTCATTGTTTAAATCTTGAGTAATACTAATTGCTCAGAGAGACACAATCACTCAATCAACAATAAAATATCCTCATTAATGTTCAATAATGGTCAAATTCACCTTTATTTTGTGATTTACGAGTAATGTCTATTGACTTGGGTCGTGAAGGTTTGTGACTTTTAAAATATGGGTCCCCAGAAATAAAATTTGGGAAACACTGATTTAAATATTACTAAGGGAAATATTTTTGCTGCTACAATGAGAAAATCTATACTGACTGATTCATGTGAAACTATGCAGTGTTGGGATGTACTGAACATGCATATACCAACAGTTTACCACAAATACAGCTTAATGTAATTATATGTCATGTTTTTTTCAGTATAATATAATGCAACTTGGTGTAAAAGTATCCCAAATATTCAGTTCTCTGGCCCACGTATTAGAACATGTTACAAAATACATTTTAATAAAAGGTATTCAGGAGTAAATACATTTTAGTAGAAGTTTCAAATTGCAATCTCTAAATTTAATATTTCTTCTTACTCACCTTCAGTGCCTCGCCATAAAACATAAAAGCGGAAAACAGGAATGGAAAAAAAAAAAGTATGAAAAGTATGATAATGATTTCTTGGTGATGAAAAATCTGCCTTCTGGCTCAGATCTGATGAGGAGCCCATCTCTTTACTTCCGTGTGCCAGTGAAGTGATGTGGTCAATGAGGGCGCGCTGGGTTCATTTACACTGAAATAAGTGCACAGTCAGTGGGATGGCTTTGATTAAACTTGGGCCTCTCTGCTCCACACCCAGTCCCTCTTCATTTTCTCCTCCTAGTCTCTCTCTTCCTCTCTCTACTCTTACATTCTCTGAGCCCTTGGAGCTGCTTCCGAGCGATCTTCCTATTTCTCTTTATCTTACTCCACCTCCTCACCTATAATATATCAACCCGATGAGAAATTCGGTGGTCTTATTTACATTTTAGAGTCAAAAAGCAGCACTTCTCTGTATAGTTCTGTTAAAGGGAGCATATTACACTGTTTTCTGATCTGTTATGTTGTTGTTTCCTCATCACAAACATACCTAGCCTGATTTATCAACCGGTTTCACTTCGTGGAAACCGTCTGACCTTGCAGCATTAGGGTTTGTTCGCTTGACGGTAGGCAGATACTTTTTTATTTAACCAATCACTGCTGTTTGGTCATGACGTATGTAATGTGCCAAATTCTATAGGAAGAAGGGCAATAACAACTTTCCCCTTGATAAAATTCACCAAACATTCTCTTTGTTCCAGCTTTAAATCCTCGATCTTAGGAATAGTTGACAACAGAGAATGTATGGCTTCGTCTACATCCATCTCGACCGCTTTGTTTACTGTTGTGCTGTACCACAAAAGGGACCCAGACACACGCTTGAGTTTGACGTCATGGCTTCACAGCTCTTCACTGATTAGAAGGTGCGAGATCTACAATTTCAATTTCATTCACATGTGTTTAATACGCAAGTCCTGCATATTTAGGCCGAGTTCTTCTCTCAAACAGAAAAAACTAATACAGGAAGTGCTTCACTGTGTTTTCGAACTCCTTACACCTTCACTAGAATCATTTAGATATTTTCATTCCTTGAATTGCCAATCTCTACTGAACTAAAGGTAAAAGGAGCTGCTAAGTGAAAACTACCACTTCACTTCAGATCATTTTGAGTATGGTTTTGAGAAGGTAACATTATATGATGGCCATAAGAGTCAATTTTGCGCAATATAGGACTTTTAAGTGTTACCAGTCTTTCAGCTATGAGGTTGTAGTTTTAATTCCAGGGCTGATTCTCTTGTCTGTGATCTATAATACACACTTCTTCTAAAACTTTACGGAGATGTGAATGTGGTAACTGTTACTTCTCTTTTCAAATGGGTGTGATTGACAGGCGGATTGGCAAATCAGGGACAGGCATGTTCTGTCCGTATTAGAAAATATAAAGGAAAACATATTACAGGGACTGAAAAACACTGTGGATTTTAACAGAATCAGTCATCAAAGAAACACACTCTGTTAATCTGAGGTGAGATAAATTTGATTTTGTTTGTAAATCATAAGGTGGCCAATAAGCATCTTTATTTCATGTATCAGTGAAATAAACAAATCTGATTGGGCGATCACATTTGACCAGGCTTAAGACTGGGCGGAGGATGTGGTTACCAGACTAATACTGATCTGTTTAAAAAATATACAGAGATATCATTTAGAAAACTGATTGTCTAACAATGTCCAGTGAAGTGACTTCTGACTTCAGCCCAGTATGTAAAAACATGACTGTATCTGAACTGGCAACTACACAGTCACACCCTCTTGCGGGGTCTCCAACCTTTTTCCTCCAGTGAGTTACCTTTACAAAACTGAAATCCAGAGAGCCACTAATTTTGTTGACAGAAACTGAGTAAATGTAAGAGCCACACCTATCCTTTGATGAGGAAGTTAGATGTATAAATCATTATCCATTTATCAGTGCACAAAGTTAGGCATCAAAATGATACATCTGCAATGATAATTCAACAAATTTTATTTATTCAGCACATATAATTCAGGAATCCCTTGGCAAGCCACTTGGCAGGAGGTGGAAAGCTACTGGTAGCTCTACAGGCTGGAGACCCCTGACCTGGACCATAAACACAGACACCTGCATCACATCAGTGAATTGTTAATCTATGTTTGTATGTTGCATATTGTTGTATCTGTTTCTATTCAAATAAAAGTACATAAATGAATAATAAAGAATGAAAGAATGAAATCCCAACATGTGACAGTGAGTGTGTTATTAGATAGACAGATGGAAGATGTGAGATAGATAGATAAGATAGATAAGATAGATAGATAGGTAAATAAGATAGATAAGATAGATAGACCGTGTCCCTCGTGGTGTCCTGTGGGGGGTGCTCTGGGAGTATGGGATTCGGGGCCCTTTGCTAAGAGCTGTCCGGTCCGGTCCCTGTATGACCGGAGCAGGAGCTGTGTTCACATTGCCGGCAGTAAGTCAGACCTGTTCCCAGTGCATGTTGGACTCCGCCAGGGCTGCCCTTTGTCACCGGTTCTGTTCATTGTGTTTATGGACAGAAATTTCTAGGCGGCGCAGTCAGGGGCCGGAGGGGGTCCGGTTTGGGGACCACAGGATTTCATCTCTGCTGTTTGCAGGATGATGTTGTCCTGTTGGCTTCATCGAACCAGGACCTGCAATGTGCACTGGGGCGGTTTGCAGCCGAGTGTGAAGCGGCTGGGATGAAGATCAGCTCTTCTAAGTCTGAGGCCATGGTTCTCGACCGGAAAAAGGTGGCTTGCCCTCTCCGGGTGGGTGGAGAGTCTCTGCCTCAAGTGGAGGAGTTCAAGTATCTCGGGGTCTTGTTCACGAGTGAGGGGAGGACGGAACGTGAGATTGACAGGCGGATCGGTGCAGCTTCGGCAGTGATGCGGTCGCTGTATCGGACCGTTGTGGTGAGGAGAGGGAGCTGAGCCGAAAGGCTCGATTTACCGGTCAGTCTTCGTTTCTACTCTCACCTATGGTCATGAGCTCTGGGTAGTGACCGAAAAGGACGAGATCGCGGATACAAGCGCTCGAAATGAGTTTCCTCCGCAGGGTGTCTGGGCGCTCCCTTAGAGACAGGGTGAGGAGCTCAGTCACACGGGAGGAGCTCGGAGTAGAGCCGCTGCACCTCCACGTCGAGAGGAGCCAGTCTGAGGGGCTCGGGCATCTGTTCCGGATGCCTCCTGGGCGCCTCCCTCGGGAGGTGTTCCGGGCATGTCCCACCGGGAGGAGGCCCCGGGGAAGACCCAGGACACGCTGGAGGGACTATGTCTCTCGGCTGGCCTGGGAACACCTTGGGGTTCCCTCGGAGGAGCTGAAGGACGTGTCTGGGGTGAAGGAAGTCTGGGAGTCCCTGCTTAGACTGCTGCCCCCGCGACCCGGCCCCGGATAAGCGGAAGAAGATGGATGGATGGAAGATAGATAAGATAGATAGATAGATGTGAGATACATACATGGCGTTTGACATCGTCCAGGCTCAGCACAGCTCCTCGGTCATTGTTGTTGCGTCCCTTGTGTTTTTTCTTCACACACCTGCACAGCTTGTACTTGATCACCTGCACAAAACACACACACACAAAATTTAGTTTGGGATTACAGTAAAGATTGTATTTGTTACCACATCTCTGGCACCTGCTGTCTATACTGTCCGCTGGTGATACTTAGTTCACCTTTTTACCATCAGTTAACTGGTCATATCAAAATGTGTTCTTTCTCCTCCCCTTCGTGTCATTTAAACTCTGTGGATTTTTTTTTTCTTTTAAAGGTGCACTTGTGTCAGTGACTTGTTTTTGCTTTATTTGTGTTGAGACATTTGTTTACTTTAGTTCTGTTTTGTGCCTTTTGTTTTGTCACAGGTGAAGCTGTCAGTGCAGTCGGCCTGTTCCAGGTGGTGGACTGAAGAGAGAAGACCAGGTCCAGAGCTGAGCTGGCTCATCAACACGGATATAAAAGTCCACTGTGCATTGGATTAAAGGAAAGGTAAGCTTGTGATTAAACATGGAACACAATGTTCTGTGATCACAGGTGTAATAATGAACACCATGTTTAATAAAAATATGTATTTATGTGTTTAGGTGTCACCACACCAGGTGGACACTAGAGACTGAGGACCTCACCTCTGTAGCTGTCTGCATTCTTCACTAGAAGCCTCCTGCACACTCGACTGGTGAACATGTCATTCATGTACAGACTTAGTGGTGGGATGTTGAGGTAATTCTAATAACATTAAGCACAATTGTTTTCTGTCACTCTTCTCAGTGCAAATATTAAAGGTGTATTCTAACAATAAAATGTGATCATTTGTGTTTAGGTCTCCTGGTTTATACTGAACGCTGATCAGTAAAGATCAGGTCAAATTCCAGCTGTGTGTCTGAGCTGAACTCACTTCTTCACTGCATCCACTGCACTTCACAGGTGAGCATTTCTGCATGACATTAGAATAATAGAGTGCTGTTACCTCCTTTAATTCGTGTGTGTTTGTGATTGCAGATGTTTCATGAGGTGAACACAGGACTACAGATCTAGAAGGAGCCTAAAGACTTGAGTGCAGCTCACAAAGAGCTGAAGGATCCTCACGTCTCTTCTCTTCAGGCTCTTTATTGACCTTATATATCAGCTCATGTCCAACTGTCAGTTACATGTGTCTTTAACTTTCTTAAATATTTTGTTACATCGTTTGTTGACATATTTTAATGTGTATTTGTGTTAACTGTTTTTTAAAATAAATGTTTGAATGCATTTAGCTCTGAGTCTGTCTATTCTTATGACAAGCTCACTAGTGAAGCTCACTACACCACATACATACTTGGACAAGGTTCTTGTGTTGCCCAAGGACATCCTGGGATCAAACCATCGTCTTTTGGATAGGTAAAAACTCCCACTAACCACTGAGCTACTGCAGCAGTTTGTTCCTATAGTTACAACACATTGTGTATGGCATTTATTAGCATCTTTAGAACAGTCATTACCAGCTATTGGGCGAATTACATGTTTATGCATCAGTCTATTGTCTGTACAGAACTTTTTTAGCTTTGGTCCTTTCTACTACTCGCACAGAAGTATAACATGTATAATAGGTAATAAAATAATGTTTAATACACAACTTTCAAGAGAATATAACTAAACGGTTATCAAAACTATACTTTTAACAATAATAATAACAATAAGCAGTAGTAGAAGTAGAAAAGTTCTCTTAATATTAAAATATTCAATACAGATTTTGATACCACAATGATAATAAAGAACAGACTATATGTTCCTACACAAAACTACTTCCTTTAAAGGGCCTATGTTAGGCTATTTTTGATCCATGTTATATTGTTGTTGTTCCTCATCAAAAACATACCTGGAGTTTTGTTTTGTGTTCCCTTCATAGGGAACAAACCCTGCATAATATTAGTTCTCTCAAAATGAAAATAAACGGATCATGTCATATGGAAATATTTTTATCTTTAGATATGTAGATAGTCTAATAATTCAGGATTATTCAAACATGTGTGAATGAAACAAAACAAAACTCTGGGTATGTTTTTGATGAGGCAAAAAGTTTGTAACATGGCGTATAGCTCACAAGAATCAACTTTGTGTAATACAGGACCTTTAAATTGTAATTCAAACAACACGGCCTTCATGCATTTATAAACTCGTACCCTCCATTGATCCCGTGCATTTACAGTATCCCTTCATATCAACACAACACAAGCAAATCTCATCTAATCAAGGACTCAGCCCGGCAGCCCAGCCCCTGATCTGCCGTGTGCGTTAGAAGAACAGAGAAAACAAAGAGGCATTAGAATATTCCCGTAATGAGACTGGACACAGACTGTATAATGTATGCAAATGTTAATGTATTCAACAGCGCTGCAGATGTGGAGGCTGTTGATAAGCTGAAGAAAGGAATTATGGGTAAGAATACTGGTCTTCCAAGAAACAATAAGATTTAATTTGTGAAGATGTGGTTTTATTATAAATGACAACTTGGAATTCAATAGGTTAATTTAGTTGTTTTAGAGTTTGCAAAAAAAGTTAACAGCGCATTGTGCAACGTTTTCTGGTGAAGGGTCTGTCACCTGCTTGTCTCCATGGAAATGTTATTGAATGTTCCATAATATAGATTAAAACCTGTAAAGAAACTCTACACTACATTACAATTCAGATCTGTGGAGATTCGCCTCTATTAACAGAAGAATTGTATTTTCGAGCAACAGAAACATGTAATGAATAAATGCTAGATGTATCTGGTTAATGTCACACCATGGAACATTTGCATGGAGACAAGCAGGAAGCAGACCCTCCACCAGAAAAGTTGCGTAGTGCATCTTTAACTGCATAAGTAAAGGAGATCTGCTAATGCTTTAAATTTCACCCACTGGATAGGCAATAAACTCTGTACTGAGTGATATGCAGAGCCAATTTTAATGAGAAATTATATAATATAAGAAGTATGGTTGTCAAAAGTATAGAAAATCTGACACTAATTAATACTAAAACTAACCAGGGGTGTAGTGGGCGTGGTACGCGGGGGTACATCATCCATCCACTTCTCCTGACGTGAGATATAAAAAATAACAAATAAAAAATAGCTAAAAGTTCCATGTCAAACCGGAGCTATTGGCAATTGTGGAAACAAACTGCATAGGCTCATGAGATCTGCAGTACTGTCCTATAGTGACCTGAGACATGAGGGGACCAGGACTGAACCATGACTGAAACAGGACTAAAACAGGACTAAACCGAGACCAAACAAGGACTGAAACAGGACTAAAACAGGACTAAACCGAGACCAAACAAGGACTGAAACAGGACTAAAAGAGGACTGAACCAGGATTAAACCACGTCTAAACCAGGACCAAACCAGGACTGAACTAGGACTAAAACATGAGTAAAACAGGACCAAACCATGACTGGACCAGGACTAAAACAGGACTAAAAAAGGACTGAACCAGGACTAAAACAGGACTAGAACAGGACTAAAACAGGACTAAGTCAACAAGACAAGAGTGTTGGATTGGGCCCGGAGGTGCACCCGCGTAGACCACAGGAGAAAAGACCAGCACAGAGCTCCGCGCCCCATGGAGCTAAGGGCAGCTGTTGCTCGATCGTGCTTTGCAGACACCCTGCACCCTTCTTATTCTCTCTCTCGGTCTCTCTCTCAAGTCCAAGATTAGTCCTGGTTTAGTCCTGGTTTAGACCTCATTTAGTCCTGTTTTTGTCCTGGTTTAATCCTGGTTTAGACCTGGTTTACTCCTGTTTTAGGCCTGTTTTAGTCCTGGTTCAGTCCTGGGCACATGTAGCCTCTGTTTTATGTTCTGGAGGTGATTATGAATGGAGTTAATATTAATAATATTAATAGGTGGGTGGTATTCATCATATCAATGACGTCACGAATTGCGTACCCCACTTAAAAAAAAATCCCAGTACACCACCAATCGAAACTAGATACTCATTTGAGAAAGTATCGATACTAAAAAAGTCACATTAACAGGACAGAACTGAACCTTGGGCTGTATCAGAACAAATACGAGATCATCATAATCAGATAATCATTGTGGTATCGGAATCGGAGTTGAGTATCAAGTCTGTTCCTTAATACCAAAAGAGAGTTTGAAATTTTAGTTTATTTAAAAGACTAATAAGAAAACAGTGTGATCTCTCATTCATCCAGAGGGTTTAATATAGAGAAGGTTTCAACTGTGGTCATCTGGACACTCTTTGGCTCCTGTCCAGAAGCAGCTTTCAGTTTGATGGTATTGGCTTGAGGCACTAGGTTTTATACTACTCCGAGTTAACCAAGTCCAGCCCCTAAGGAAGGAGTTTTAGCGTTTACTAGCTAACACTAACATTATGGATCGTTATGCCCTTACTGTTGAAGGTGAGACGGCCAATACACAATAAGCGCATAAAGACCCATAATGATGTTAGCTGTAAACAAAGGCAGGGCATTTTCACTCTAAAACTCCTCCTTTAGGGTTAGATTTAACTCAGTCTAGAGTAGTATAAAACCTAGCGCCTCAAGCCAGTGCCATCAAACTGAAAACGGCTTCTGGATGGCAGCCGAAACATCTTGATTGCAAAAAGAGTGTCCAGATGACCACAGCTTAAACCTCCCCTATAACTATTACTATCGACATTGCTAGGGTCCACTGCCCTGTATAGATTAGTACAATAAAGAAAAATATTGCGTAGGGATGCACGGTTCCAAAACTGGTGTCAGCGCTGAAAAATTTAGCTGGATCAGATATTGGCTTATATCAGTTCAGCTGGTATCCTGATGTAATAAAACTACCTTCTGGTTATAGTCAGCACAGGAAGTCTGGGCTTTCAAAAATAATGTTTGAACTTTTATTTATACGAAGTTGTTCTGTAGTTACTTGAGAGATAAATAACAGGCACATAGTACATTTGCATGAGTGTCGTGTTACTTTATTTTTATATAATCGGTTGATGTACTGGCAAATATTTTAAGATGTAGTATCGGATTCGGTATCGGAACTGAAAAAGCTGGATCCATGCATTCCTGATGATTCCTAGTCTCCACTACACTCCTGTTTCCTGCAAACCTCTTAAACAGCTGCGATATTTAGTGGAGCGCCCCCTTTTGGTCATCTGAAGCCAGTGCTAAATTAAAATGCAAAGCCTAGTTTTTCTTAAAGGTCCTATATTATCTACATTTGACTGTTATGTTATTAAGTTCTTTTTTGACCGCAAGTGAGCAGTAGAAACTGTCAGGTATGTAAAACAAACTCTTGGTCTGAAAAAAGAACTTAATAACATAAAATATCGGAAGACCAAATGAACCTCATTGGACTACAATTGACTGTAGTTACCTTATCAAAAACATACTTGGAATTATGTTTTGTTTGAGTGTTTTAAGTTTGAGAGAAGAACACAGCCTAAATATGCAGGATGTTGTGTGTTAGTTATGTGGTCTGGAGGTTGTTTCTTTTTCCCCTCCTCTCTACTCATGTTATGCTGTATTATTTTTCTTAAAGGTGTGGCTGAGATGGCTGCAAGACCTGAATTTGCCCTTCAGGGATCAATAGGATCTATAAAACCATGCCACATCCCAGCCACCACACTTGGCAGGATTTACTCCTCACACTTAGCTGTGGGCGGCTGGCCTAAAAAAAATCGCAAATGTTTTATTGGAGCAGAGAAGGAGCAGTTTAAATCTTTGGGATTTCATTGGTCTTCTCGTTGGCACCCCCTTTCACCGGTGTTTTGTCAAATTAGCCCACGACACCTCCAGGGGGCTTGACGGCGGAACCAGCGTCCTGGAACCACCTCCTCTGTCCCTCTGATCCTTTCCAATCAACTCTATGCTCCCTTTCATCTGCCAGCTTGGTTCCATTGCTCTTTTCTCTTAAGCCAAAGCCATCTAGATTCGCTTTCTGCCCGCTTAATGATATTCCCAGTCAGTGTTTTACGGGCAGGACCTCTCACTCCCCAAGCGCCTTCCACAACGATTGTCCTGGGAAACCCGAAACCCACTTCCACTGGCAGGTTCCAAGCTTTCCAGTGATTCTGCTGCAAAGACTGATACTTCCCTTGCTTTCGCTCATGTGCCTCCCCGATGCTTTCCTCCCAGGGTACAGTTAATTCCACAAGAGCCACCTATTTGGTTGTCTTTTGACCAAATTACAATATCTGCTCAATTTCATTTCTCTCCAGCGACTAGGTCAGGAATCGGAATACACTAGATCAGGGGTCGGCAACCCAAAATGTTCAAAGAGCCATATTGGACCAAAAAAACTAAAACCATTCCTGCCTGGAGCCGCAAAAAATTAAAAGTCTTATATAAGCCTAATATGAAGGCAACATAGGCTGTCAGTATATTAGCTATATAAGCCGACTATTAAAATGACTAAGTAGGCTACAAATACAAAATGAGCATTCATGATGACACAAACCCCTTTTGCGACCCTCTCATACTCGGTGCGCCGTCTGTAGCCACTGAAATCAGGTGGTTAGTGTTTATTCCTTTGTCATTTAGGCCCCATTTACACGTACACGGGTATTTTTAAAAACGGAGACATTTCCCTTCATTTGTACACATCGTTTACACGCAAACGCCTCTGAAAACGAATCTTTCTATAAAAAAATCCAGCTAGAGTGGAGATTTTGGAAAACTCCGGTTTCACGTTTGCGTGTAAACTGAGATAAACTGAGTTTTAGGAGCTGACGCGCTGAAAGTGCGACCGACGTTTACCTGTTGCTTTGACGACGAGCAGAAGCTCTGAACTCGGGCAGCAGCGCCAAACACACGGGAGCAGTCAGCGCGCAGCTCCTCACGACGGGGCTGGGGGTCCAGTGTTGGTCAGATTGTCCGGAGGCTTCGTCCTCCATGTCCTGGTTCCAGACGGGGGCGAGTAAGACCAGCGCGCAAAGTACTGGGTCCGAGTGCTTCAGTGCAGTCGTCTGCGCGCTGGTTCCGTGCGGGAAAAGCGAGAATGCGCTGTGGACCACAGGTCCGGGCTGCTCCGGTCCTCCGCGTTCGACCACGGCTGGTTCCGAGGTGGTGCAAAGGTTCCGAGGTGGTGCAAAGCATCAAGCACAGAAGCGTGAATCCCGTTTGGTTCGTTATATGTTGTTCTGAGCGTCCGTCTGCGCACGTGTTTTTTTGTTGGGGTTTTTTTCGGGTAAAGCGCTTCTCAGGTGGAGGCACCGGACACCACCCCCGCTTCAGCTCATCTATTTGTTCTGCTGAAACACTTTTCATGTGTTTCACAGCTGATGGATCAGATCCATGACCAGAGATGAACAAGGGTTTTACCCCTAAAGAAACCATAAAACAACAACCAAAAAAATCATTCCTTTTCCATTTTCACTCATTTTTGAAAAAGCTCCAGGGAGCCACTAGGGGAGTGCTAAAGAGCCGCATGCGGCTCCGGAGCCGGGGTTGCCGACCCCTGCACTAGATGGTTTGCAAGAACCCCGGAAATGCGAGTCCGAGCCGTACATTCTGTGTTGGCAACGATTCCCGAGATTGAGGGTTTAAAGCCAAACAAAGAGAATGTTTGTTGAATATTATTAAGGGGACAGAAGTTATTGCCCTTCTTCCTACGGGATTTGGGAAAAGCTTAATATACCAGTTAGCCTCATTAGCAGCGCATTACATACATCACGACCAAATAGCAGTGATTGGTTTAATTTAAAAAATACCCATCTACTGTCGAGCGAATTAATTCTAACGCTGCAAGGTCAAACGGTTTCTACAAAATGAAACTGTCTGATGAATCAGGCTAAATTTCAGCAATCTCTGCTGGGAATTTAAGTATATTAAGTATTTCTATCCATCATCTATCTATCTAACTGTGAATGAAACAAAACACAGGCCTGTTTTTGACGAATGAAACAACATTTAAACATAGATCAGAAAATACGGGTCCTTTAAGTTAGATGTTTGGCTAAAACAGAACACTAGTCTATACTGGAGCTTTAAGACTGTGAGTGGATAGTAAATGGGCAAATTTATGTGTTTTTGTTTTTCATTTTATTTTGAGCCAATACCCATTATCCATTTAACATACTGCAGTAAATGGCCCTTGGCTCCTTTGAAGCGTATAAAGCCAATACCACAGCCCCTCCCGTCCTCAAATACTGAACTAGTACAGCGTCATGCAGTCTAACAGAACACTGCCTTTAGCGTCGTACTTCCTGTTGTCTTCTTCCACTGTGGCATAACCTAGAAATTATTATTTAGCTCAGCATTTAGATTTGGCGAGCTCCTACAAGTGAGGTTGCTGTCATGCTTTTGTTGAGTTGAACGAATCACGCGCGATTTCAATTATAAGAATGTAAACTGCACCGGGTTTCAGATTTGACTTGTGATTATGGTCACGCTTACACATCAGTTTGTGTATTAAAACTGTATGCTTGTTTTGAGAACGAAAACATCTTGGTTTTGATGATCACAGTCAAGATTGTCAACTATAATGTGAGCTTATACTTTCCTAGTGCAGGTCTCAAACATACCTCAGACAATTTCATTTCATTTACAGCTGCAGTATGCAACTTTCTAGCCAAAAAAATTAGTGAAATAAAACCATATTTTCTTTTATCATTTGTGTTTACTGCACTAAAAAAACTTCTTTACAGTGAGCTGGCTTGCATCTCCATAAACCAGACTCTTATTTGGCCTGGAGGAGGGTCTCTTTTGGCTTGTTTCCACAGAAATGTTCTTCTTTTGGCTATAATCTTCCACAGCATAAACAATTTCTATAGATAATGTTCCGAAGTATGGTTTAACTTTCTATTTCCATGGAATCTTATCATCTCCAGAAAGTTACTTATTGTACCTTTAAGTGATGTGGCACTAATTTTCTACAGGGAATATTGAGTTCTTTGAATTATGTAGAAAAGTGTAATTTACATGTAATTTATAACATGCCCATAATAATAATCATTGTAGGGCCCGACCGATGTATCAGCTATGGGCCTAAATCTTGCCGATACGGGCCAATAGTCCACGTGGGCATGTTATACCTCCTTATAAAGCTTAGACTCTCTATATCAGGAGTCTCTAACCTTTTTCCTCAGGTGAGCTTTTACCTTTTATATAACAAAAATGCCAAGGCGCTACTCATTTTAACGGCCGCAAGAAAATGAGACGATTAAAAGAAAGAGGGCAAGCCTTAGGGTACAGTTAGATGCCTATAAAACATAAACCATGGTCCATTTATTAGTGGAAAAAGTTGTGCTTTAAAATGATATATTTACAAGGGATGGAATTAAACATATTTTTGTTCTTCAGCACAATGGCATGATTCTGAAATCCTTCGGTGTGCTACTTTTAAGGGGTTGGAGAGCTACTAGTAACTCCTGAGCTACAGGTTGGAGATCCCTGCTCTATATTTTGTCCATTTAATCAAATTTACAGACAGATAAATGTCCTAATATGTGGCGCCGCATCAATATTTATTTGAGGAATAATTTGTCTGTGTCTGTGACGCTGTACTGTCCCTGAATGCACCCCCAGTGTCATGTCACTCACGTACGCTTGTTTACTAAATGTAGCCTAAACAAACTTGATTTTAAATCCAGTAGAGTCGGACCTAAGATTTATAATCAACTGAAGATTTACAGTGAAATTTTACATCACTAAATATAACGGCTTTTATATCGATATCGGCAGCTCCAACTTCCTTTGCATCGGTATCATATCAACCACAAAAACTCCATGTTGGTCAGGCCCAAAGTCATAGATAGTATATATTAAAGAATCAAGTACCTCATAAAGATAGTCAAAGAGTTCAAGGATGGTCAGGATACTTGCTCCAATGAAGAGACCCATCTGACCACCAATGTCACCTAAAAACAAATAAATAACAAAATATTACACAGATGAAAAATAATAAAAATGCAAGTTCAATCATGTTATTTTGGTGGCATTTTATAAGTAGTGTACATGAAGAGCTGATGTTGTTTCCTTACCCAGGAGACCAGCCAGTTCGTAAGCCTTCTTCTGCTCAATGGTCTCGTAGTTTAGTGCTTCAAAGTAGATGTCCAAAACCAGGATGTTTTCACTATAAAAACAGACAAACATGCGCGGTTAAAAGAGGGTAATTATAATTTTATGTGATGGGGCCTTTCAGTAAACCCAAGGACGTCCTAATAAAAAGGATCTGAAATTGTGAAACGCCACAGTAAAAACACAACACATCAAACACTAAATTAAGTTTAAAAAAAAAAAGTGATTTTCAAAGTTTAAAAGTTCAGTATAAAAGCAAAAGGTGTAACTTTTCTAGTGGAGTGTTTTGTCTTCCCGGAGACCAAACCAGACCAAGTTACAGGTCAGATCTGTGGAGAGGCGACCCTGCTCATACTCAGAATACCTTTTTTTAATAAACATTTTTGGGCAATAAATCCACCTGTAATTGAATAAATGTAAGGTAGAGCTGTTTAATGTCACACTGTGAAACATTCAATGACATATCCGTAGAAACAAGCGGCTGACGGACGCCCAACCAAAAAGTTACATAGTGCACCTTTAAAAGAAAAGTAGCATTACTGATGTAAAATATAAATGAGTTGTCACACATAATCCAACTACTTTTGATTAGGGGTGTAACGATATCCAAGTTTCACGATATGATATCATCACAGTGTGAACCTCATGGTACGATATTTATTGCGATATCAAGGGAAAGCTCATGATATGGTGGGGAGGCTCATGATTAGGGATGTAACAATATCCAAATCTCTCAGTACGATATTTTCACGATATACATCTCACGGTATGATATTTATTGTGATATTTTGTGGAGGCAAACAAAACTGTTAAAATGCTACTTTTTTCTCTTATAATGCCTTGACAAGACTTAATCCAAAGAACTAAAACTTAAAAGTGCTTAGAACTGTTATTTCTTCTTGTAGTTTACACTGAAATGGAGCAAAGGATCATGGTCTATGTAGTTCCCTCTGTCTTTTTTTTTTTTATTTTTTAGCTATTTCTGCACCATAACTATTCATTTAAGCAAAGAGTCTTATAATTCATTATATTGTGATAGTCCACGATATTATTGTGAGAACTTTGATGATACAATATCACGATATTTAGGATATTGTTACATCCCTACTTTTGATACATAGAATATGGGGTAAAACTTGATATAGTGGAGCAAATATTTCACTTTGCTTCATTTTATGGCTTATAATAATTCAAGAGGTAATTGCAAAATAGTAAAGTTGAGTATTGTCTGCATAGAAATGACAAAGAATGCCAAAAATGAAGTGAAAATTGCTGAAAGAGTGTATAGAAATGATGACCCTAAAACTGATCCTTGGGGGTTTCCCATAAAGAAATAGTAAGGAAGATTTTTGTTTTGTTTTCTGACCTAATTAAAAGGTTCCTGTTTATGTGCTTCCTGTTTATGGAGATATTTGGTGAAACGGTCAGTCACCCAAGTGTTATCTAAACATTTGTGTGTAGCAAGAGGCACTGCTCTGAACAAAAACTTGATTGAAATAGCCCACCTTTGCATTGAGGTGGCCTTGAAACGACAACTGCATTTTTTCAGCAATAGTTTGGTTGGGTCGAGTTAGAAAAAAGTAAATAAATAATTAAATTCATATTAAAAATCTATTGAAGCTCTTCTGTTCTTAAGACTTAAACAAGCTTTATCGATCCACAAGGGAAACAACTTCTTTGTGAAATTGTTTAGATTCATCCTAGTATTTATTATATATATTTTTTTAATATGGAGAACTGCCTTTTACCATGATCTTACTGTTTCATAAAAATCAGATAATAATAAAAGCATTTCAATTGTCCATTTTACTTGTTTTAAAACTATATTCATTTATTCTGTAGATGTGTTAGCTTGAGAAAAGGACCTACCAGAATTAACTTATTTCCCCTAAGATAGCGGGAGAAATAAAGATAGACGATTTCAATAACGTTTTGAACTTTGTGAAGAAGTATTACACATAGGATTCATGGGAACACCTCGAGTAAGCTGTAAAATTATGATTAGAAATATTTCTGGATCTCGTCTCTGGGGCCATGGCTTCACGCCCCAGTGGAGTCAGGATCAAATTCAAAGCCCGACTTTGTTCTTCTTTTTGTTCCGGTTAAAAAGCACATTTCTCTATAGGTCTGATGGGAGAAGGATCTTAACAGAGACTCAAGCCTATAACTTCTCCATTATGGCGTAGATCTAAATGTCAGTTTTAAAAAGACATAAAACACAATGAGAGATGATAACTTTTGCTGCATCGTTAGTTCATTTTTTCTCTAGAGAAAACTTGTAGAGAAGTTGTTTTATGTGTTGGGTAAATGAATTGTACATCATAATGATTTTAGTCAATGATAACTCAAGTAAACAAAGTGCCATTTTAATTAATAATTGATGCATGTGTAAAAGTTTACTTATTGTGACTTTCCATATTCATATCTTTTCTGTGTTCATTTTTGAAGTTTTTGTTTATAGAACTTTAGTATTTTAACTTACGGGTCCCATGTTAAACTACTTTCTGATCTACCATAAAATACCAAATAATAGCCGGGTTTCAATTAACCGCCGGGTCCCTTTAAAACGCCGGGTGCAGGTGTATATTTTGATAAATAACCACCGGTTCTAAATAAACGCAGAGTCTAATGTAGTAAAAAGTGGTGTAGTGTTTTTTTTTTTTTTAAGTCGGGGTGTGCAATTCGTGAGGATTAAGCCAGGTCTAAATCAGGACTAAACCAGGACTGAACCAGAACTGAACCAGGACTAAACCATGACTAAACCAGGACTACACCAGATCAAAGCCAGGTCTAAATCAAGACTAAACCAGGACTAATCTTGGACTTGAGAGAGAGAGAACCCCGAGCCCGTGAAGCAAGATGTCCACAAAGCTCGGTCGGACGACAGCTGCGTTTAGCCCCGTGGGGTGCGGAGCTCTGCGCAGGTCCTTTTGCCTGTGGTCACCCGACAATCTATGCGGGTCGACACTCAGTCCTGGTTCAGTTCTGGTTTAGTCATGTTTTGGTCCTGTTTAGTCCTGGTTTAATCCTGCATTAGTCCTGGTTCAGTCCTGATTTAGACCTGGTTTAGACCTAGTTTAGTTCTGTTTCAATCCTGGTTCAGTCCTGGTTTAGACCTGGTTTAGTCCTGGTTCAGTCCTGGTTTAGTCCTGGTCCCTCATGTCACAGGTCACTATAGGACAGTAGTGCAGATATCATGAGCAAGTTGTTTTCATCATTGCTAATAGCTCCGGTTTGACATTTAAGTTGTAGCTGATTTTATATTTGTTATTTTTTTTATATCTCATGTTGGGAGAAGTGGGTGGACGGCGTTACCCCGCGTAACACACCCACTACAATGCTGCCACTGTCGCTGCATGTTTTTTTTCTTCGCCTGTTTTGTTTTGCTTTGTTTTTACGTAGCTTATCATGTTTTCTTTCAGTCAGTCTTCAACCACATTGTTGATTGCCATGGCTCTGATGCAGCGAAGAAATAAAAAATAGGCAAAGTAGGCGAAGCAGTCACCAGGCCATCGTATAACGGCAACGCCTCTTCCAAGGCGTGCTGTAAAAACTGTGAATTATAGTCATACTGGATTTTTGTAAGGACGGAATTAATCGCCTGCCCCAAATTGCCGCCTGGTCTCAAATAAATGCCTGGTCTGTTAAGTGATTGAAACAAATAAACGCCTTGGTTACTATTTGGTATTTTTCGGTATGTTATAATGTTGTTTCCTCATCACAAACACAGAGATGGAGTTGTGTGTTTCATTCACACACATTTAACACACAAATATTACATATTTAGTATTTATTTAGTTCTTCTTCTTTCAAACAGAAAACACTCTGTTTCTGGCTGCTGTATCTATATATCGCCAAGAGTATTTTTTGGTATATTTTGATGTTGCCGATCTTTAGGCACAGAAACGATTTAGGTTGTCTTTTCCACAAGGGGATATTTATTATGAAGCCACAAAAAAAGTTAAGCCGGCTACAACATCCCGTGCCTTGCTGCGGTAAAAACACACTTCAGTCTAGTTCAAGGCACACGTACAAAACCAAACAAAACCAAACAAAAGTTCAAATGCACCTTGTAAAAATAACAATGTTCAGAATTTAAAACAATGACACCATAAAAACAATAGGGGGTGTCAGTGAACCTCAAAAAGAATAATATTTACATTAATTCACAACAATCGCGTATAACTGTAAATTAATTAATCATGGCTCTCACATTTTACTAAATTATTTTCAGTTTTGTTGCTTATTTAGTGGAAGGAAACTTTTGACATATTTATTGATTTAACAAAGACTTTTAGTATCACAGACATGATTTAACCTTTATTTTATTGAACCGTATCGAATCGTTTTGAAATATACCATATCGAACCGAAAGTGCACTGTATCGAGATTTGTATCGTATCGTGGCCTATGTATCGAGGTATGTATTGTATCGGCAACTTCTTAATGATACCCAGCCCTACTTTTGACGCCATGTTGCAATACAAAAAGTGCTTCAGTGTGTGTTTAAACTCTATGCACCTTCATTAGAATAATTCGTTTGATTTCAGGCCCCGAATTTCCAATCTCTGTTAAACAAATGAACGAAACAAAACACAACTCCAGGTTTGTTTTTGATGAGGTAACAGCATTATAACATGGCTAAAAGTTCACAAGAATCCATTTTGTGCCCTTACGTTAAGTCCAATCTTGGGATCAAACCATCCATTTCTTATTGCATTGTTCTGAAAAGCAGTGTATTATTACTGCAACAGATATAACAGCTAAATGGGAGTGCTGTCAGTGGTGTGATTGCCTGTGTCCACTGTCAGCATCCTCAGTCTCCCGTCACTGATGGATAACATTTACTATAATAGGCCGCTGACAGAATAAATATGGAGCATCGCTAAACTCCATGCCCACTGGGGATGACAGCCACACCTGCTGATTACGTATGGAGTCACTGCGTCATTCAAACTACTCTGCTGGGAATCGTAGAAAATAATTAGTTCTGTTGTGCAATGGTTTTTTCTTTATCAAACTGGCAGTGTCCATTAATTAAGTTTAGATTATTTTTAGAGGAAAGTTAGCACTGCGTAAAATGAAGCTTCAGTGTGATCTCATCTTATGTAATTGTAAAAAAAAAAGAAAAAAAAGTTATTATTATTAAGAAAATATTAGATAGATGCTTTACTGATCCCAAGGGAAATTTATTTGCAGAAACATTTGCACTGCGCTTCTCAGTCGTCTTTGTGTCAGTGCAGTTTAACAATAGGACAGGACATATCCTACAGCGCCCATGACAACAAAAAATATTTAACCCCCTAAGGACCATATTTGAAAGTTATCAGGTTCTTTTTTCAGACCAAGAGTTTGTTTTCATACCTGACAGTTTTGACTGCTCACTAGCGATCTACCTAAGAGTGGTCACGTGATGTCGAAACTGTCAGGTATGAAAACAAACTTTTGGTCTGAAAAAAAAAACCCCTAATAAGACAAATCAGGGGTCACCAAACTTTTTTTCTGGGGGCCACATTATCGCTCCTGGCTGTGATGGGGGTCTGGAGTTTGCTAGGCCGATGAAGGGATACATGCTGTTGAGCTTCCAGTCCGCCTTTCATCTGCAGAATCCTTTCTTCTCTTGTTTGCCCTCGCAAGCTCGCATACTCTTTGTGGCGGGTTTTGTCACAGACGATGCAGATTATATTCTTTGAAAACTGCCACACTTTCTTTACATATCAGAGAAACTGCCCGGTCCTTATACACTGAACAAAAAAATAATCAGTTGTCCACTGTTCTTTGAAAACTCAGCACTCTGTCAACTTTTTGTACTTTAACACTAGTCATTTTGCTGGCCTTAACTGCACTACAGAACTCTGCGCATGTGATGACTGTCACTGTTTGCTCTCGAGCTTGTCAGGTGACGAAAATTCAACAGCAAATTCAGCAGCAAATGTAAATACGTCATATAATTATTTAAATCTAAATACTTCATATAAATACATATATTTTTTATTGAAATCAACAAAATACAAGATGCAGACGTGTTATTATTTGCCAAAAAGTAATTTAAAACAATAGGCCATGGCAACTTTTGAGGATTGTCTCATTGGGAAAGTTCAAATGGTCGGGGGCTGGTCAAAGGGGCATGGCGGCTGGAGTTGGCCCACAGGCCTTAGTTTGATGACCCCTGACAAAAATGATCAGAAGACCAAATGAACCACATTGGACTACCGTATTTGTAGTTTTTTTCACTATATAGATTATTTAATTTGCCCAAGTACAGATGTATTGTATAAATAGATGTATATCTTGACTTCAAAATTTAAAAAAAAAAGTGTTTGATAATCAGCAAGTGTGTGTTAGCATGCTAGTTGTTAGCAATACCATCACAGCAAAAGGTGTGAAAAGCTTTTATAAACTCATCACGGAGAACAGTCAGGATGCTCGCAATGCTTAAGGTAATCTTTGAACCTCTGCAAACTATTTAAAATTAACATAAAAATCAGGTACAGTGCCATTAATTGTTACTAAAAACAGCTTTATAATTATAAATCCACCTCAAGATTTCAAACTTTTATTCTTTCATTTGGCTGTTCTATTTTCAACATAGTCTGAATTCAGATTTGGGAGATTTCTGCATCAGATGCGCGTCCTTTCATAACACTGGGTTAAGAGGGTGAAGAGCCTGGAGCAAGACTTGAACTGGTGACCCTCTCATCAGGAGGGGCCACGATTGCTCAGAAAGTAAACCAATATAGTAGAGAGAATAAGAAGAGACCGCTGTGTGCTGTCTGCATAGGGAGACCAGATTTTTCAAATTCAAAACTGGAACACATGGTTGGTATAAATAAAATTGTGAAAAGAGCGTAACGTTGTGCATTCATAATCTGGGGGATTTCTGTCACAGCATTTTTTTTGCTTCGTGCTCATGGTTTTCTGTATTTTGGCTAAAGTAATGACAATTTATGATCCTCTCTACTGTTGGCGAGGATCAGATTAGTCAAAAATTGTGATAGACCCTGGGTTAGACCTGATGTAATCCTGGTTTAGTCTTAGTTTAGTCCTGGTTTAGACCTGGTTCAGATCAAATTGGTCAGAAATAGTGACATATACAAATCTGCTGGGACAGGGGACACAAGGCTCATAACTGGGACTGTCCCGGGTAAATAGGGACGTCTGGTCACCCCATGCCTGCATCTAATTATAAAGTTTTTTTATTGGCCAAGAACCAGGAATTACACTGTTATCATGCTGGCAAAAGTGACTTGGTAAGTGATTTGAGTGAAGACATTTCTCAGCTCATCCAAGCAGCTTCTTCAGCTGTGGTCACATTATTGTTTGTTCATTACCAAACTTTGACTCTGAAGTTGTGAAATGCGCTTTTAAACTTTTTGCGGAGAATTATTTAAATGCTAGGAACGTGCTGAGTAAAATAAGGAATAACTGGACTACTGCAAATACTTTAAAATTAACAAGTTCTCATTTTAGGCCTATATTTAAAAAAAATAATAATCCTTTAGTCAAGTATTATGGCCACTGCATTTGAAACCTGCTTTCTTAATACCTCATGGATCAACTGAAGTTACATTATAAGTTCTCACCTTGCGTTGAGAAACTGACCTATTATTGCTGTCCTCATTCTCTGAAATGGCGACAGATCTTTTTAGTGGATTTAAAGCAAAAGCTCGCCCCATTCGTTTGACAAATTAGCCAAATCTGTGTCCGGGCTAACACTCCATCTCCTCCTCTGACACAAAGCACATCGTTCATTTGCAAAGAGTGCTCCAGACCTCTTTTTCTCCTCTAATACTATCCCTCACTGTCTGAACATAGAAAGGGCAAATTCAATAACATTGTTAATATGTCTAGCCCGACTCAGAGAAAACAAAAACTATAAAATGGAATGCAAATGAAATAAAAACAAAAACAACAATAAAATAAATGGAAGAAAGAAGAGTATACGATGCTAATACAAATGGTCAATATGTATCAGTATGTGTTTTGTGTTTTAGATTTCCTTTCCAGATATAATAATAATGCATCAGTTTTATATAATGCTTTTCTAGATGCTTAAAGACGCTTTACAGATCATTATTCATTCACTCCACACTCGGTGGTGGTAAACTACTATTGTAGACTGATGGAAGTGAGGCTGCCAATCTGTGCCATCGGTAGGAGTGTGCAAAAATATAGACATACTGATTTGTCGTATTGTTTAATGTGATGATACATTATCAATATCGTGGGCTGCTGTATCGATATAGTGCCAAGAGTATTTTTTTTGGTATATTTTACTAAATAATTTTGTTACAGTGCTACAGTTTTGTTGCTTGTTTAGGGGAAGGAAACTTGTTTATTTGACATTTTCACTGTTTTGATGATTAAAATGTTTGTGTTTCATATGAACTTCGCACAAAAAGTGGTTTAACAAAGATGTAGTATCACAGCCATGATTTAGCCATTATTTTTTATTGAACCGTATCACATCGATTTCAAATATATCATATCGAATTGAAAGTGCACTGTATGGAGATATGTATTGTATCGTGGCCTGTGTATCGAGGTATGTACCGTATCGGCAACTGCTTAATGATACCCGGCCCCTCTGTCCACCACCATCATCACTCACACACCACTTTCATACTAGGCAATGTGTGTGAAATGCCTTGCCTAAGGACACAACTACAGTTTTTATCACTGCCGCTTCACTGTGGCACCTGATTTTCCCAACGGTCTCCCATCCAAATACTAACCAAGCCCAGCCCTCCTCAAGCTTTGAAAAACCGATATGGCCACAAATATGCCTAAGAGGTGGAGAGCCAGTCACCTGTTACCATGGAAATATTATTGCTTGGGCTGGAATGTTCCACAGTATGGCTTTAAACATATATGTATATCTCCATGGAGAAAAACAGGTCAGATCTGTGGAGAGGCAAGACTAAGTGCTAGATGGACCCACGAAGAATAGTTAATGTGAGTTAACAGTTTTTGTTCTCGCTCCCGACATAAACATCACTGGTTGAGTGGTCAGATCCACTGACTTACAGGTTGGCTAGTCTGATTTCAACTCCCACAGATGAATGCTGTTGTTGTGTCCTTGGGCAAGACACTTAACCCACCTTGCCTGTGTACACTTGTGTATGAATGTGTGAGTGGTTCCTTGTTGTGAAGTGCTTTGAGTGCGTTAAAGGTGGAAAAGTGCTATATAAAATGTGAACATTTACCATTGCTGTGGTAATAACTAATCAGAATCCAGAATAAATAAGTGTAATGCCATACTGTGGAATATTCCAACCAAAGCAATGACATTTCTATGGAGATAAGCGGGTTGTGGACCCTCCAGATGTTACTGCTCCAATCAACCCCATTTTCACTGCCACCTGCATATGGCAACTGTTCTGTACTTCTGCAATTTTTCTTAGTAGTGATATGTAGTCATTTTTTTAATCCACTATTCACAAGTCTGTAGTTATCCATAGGAAGTGTCAGCAACTTGACAGCTCTTTGTTTTTGATGACAGTTACACCAATGTCAGTTCCCATTAGACACAACAGTTTTCTAATACAGAAATTGGCTGGCAAGTTTCTGCTGTTAAGTCCTTTTATATCAAAACTGTGATTTAAAATGTCCAAATTATACAAATGATCCACGGCTGTAATGAAAATTTGCTAAAAAAAAAAACATGGAAGTTAGATAATCGCTTCCTTTGTCATGTTTTTGTTCATCAAACTGGTCACTTCGGGAAAAACCTGGCGCCGCTGCCTTAGTTAATTGTCTCATGTTTTTCCGTTGGTAAGGAAATTATAATTATTTTCCTTCTCTCCAATCTTAATTAGCAGTTTGTCTCCTTAGGCATGTCTCTCCTAATTATTTCAAAGTCATTTTAGTTGCTGCACTGGCACTATTTACACAATTAGACCACAAACTTGCTCCCAGCTTAAATCATAGCTTAGTCCAAATTTTTTTTTTTTTTTACACATAATAGCAGTGCTGATACTTACGATATGTACTGCTCAGTTTTGTTGAACTTCTTGGCCAGGTACTTCGCAGAGGCTTTACTGGGGATCTTGACAAAGGACATCTCTTTTCCGTAGCGGGTCAGGTTACATGGAGTCTCGCACACGCAGTAGTCGTTGTCCCGCTCCACCAAAAAGTCTGGAAAATAAAAGAAATTTGAGATTCAAATAAGAAAATTGTACAGTCGATTGAGTGTTGAAGATAAAACTAACTTTCAACTAAACTCTCTAAAGTAAAAGATGATTTTAGCTACCTGTTCAAGGCATTATAAGAGTACTTTGAACATGACAACTACTGACAACTACTACTACTACTACTACTACTACTGCTACTACTACTACTACATCAGCATCATCGACAGCAACAACTAATAATGCACCATATATACAGAGTTCAAAGTCGCTTTACAATTTGGTGCATTATTAATTCACTCAACACTCAGTGATGGTAAGATACTACCGTAGCCACAGCTGTCCTGGGGCAAACTGACTGAAGTGAGGCTGCAAATCTGCACCATCGACCCCTCTGACCACCACCAACACTCATGCTCACACCATTTTCATATGAGACAATGTGGGTGAAGTGGCCACTACTAACTACAACTACTCCTTTTTCTACTACTACTACTACTACTACTACTATGATTACAACTACTACTAGTACTACCACTACTACTTTCTACTAGACTTTCAACTACTACTAGTACTACTACTACTAGTCTTTCAACTGCTACTAGTACTACAACAACATCAGCAACAACAACAACTACTACTACTACTACTACTACAACTATGACTGCAACTACTACTAGTACTACTACTACTCCTATTTCTACTAGTCTTTCAAGTACCACTAATACTCCAACAACAACTACTACTACTACAACTACAATTGCAACTACAACTAGTACTACTACAACTACTTCTAATAGTCTTTCAACTACTACTAGTGCTACAACAACTACTACTACTACTACTACTACTGAAATTACTACTACTTCTACTAGTCTTTTAACTACTACTAGTAGTACAACAAAAACTACTACTACTACTACTACAACTACTACTGAAACTACTACTACTACTTCTACTAGTCTTTCAACTACTACTAGTACTACAACAACAAAACTACTACAACTACTACTACTAGTCTTTCAACTACTACTAGTACTACTACTACTACTACTACTATTACTACTGCTACTGCTGCTGCTATAAATAAAAAAAATATATACAAAAATAAAAAATTATCACAACATCTACTACTACCACTACTTCTTACTACTACTTCGTCTACTACTACTTATTACCTCTACTACAACAACAATAATATTTGAGTTTGGACAGTCCAGACTTCACCTCAGAGACCCTAAACTAAAACCATAAGACACAAAGATATTATTGTACAGAGTGAAGAGAGACAGGACGGGGGAGGGGTGTGGTCAGGGGGGCCTGTGTGATATTGTGTGATATTGTGTGAGGGAGATTGGCTGTCACTTAGAATGAGTCAGATAAAAGCATCGAAGACATGAGGCGATGAGCGGAGAGGAGGCCAGGGACGCACTGTTGAGATGACAGACTTCAAACAGACGAATACTATTATGTGTTATCTGCACAGAGGGAGGACACGGAGTTCACAAAGTGCTTTCAGACACGTCCTGTGGGATTCGGAGTTAGACAGAGAGAAACTACTGTCGTAATGTGATTTTTGAAACAACGGTGGTGCTAAAAGATTTTATATAGGTCAGAGATTTTTTCAGTTTTGTTGCTGTTACTCATGGCGCTAAAGGCTCATTTATGCTCGACGTTAGATACACATAGAAAATTCTGTCCATCCTCTGCGGTGTTTTGTCTTTCTCCTCAGAACAGGTGGAATCTTAGAAGCGGAGCTGTACCTGAGCTGACCACTAGGGGCAGCACAACAGACTTTTTAACAAGTGACTAGAACCAGCTAAGAAAATAAAAATAAATGCTTCTTTCACATCTTTTTTCTCAACTCTTTTCCAACAGATGTGATCTAAAAACTGCTGTGGGCGCCTCCATGTTTGTTTATTTGTTGCTCTATTTGTCAAACTGACTTTTAGTGCCCCTTGGTGGTTATTTAACAGAACACAGCCTTGACATTAGAAACGTTTGAAAGCATAACGGAAAGCATGGATGTGTTTATGTACTAGGGATGTAACAATATCCAAATCTCTCGGTACGATATTATCATGATATGCATCTTACGGTATGATATTTATTGCAATATTTTGGAGATGCTGATACAATTGTAGATAGGACACTTTTTAGTTTTTAAAATACCTTGACAAGATTTTGGTGTGAGTTGTTTTTGTCATAATCCCAAGAATTCAAGTAAAAACATATTTCTTCCTGTTTGCACTGAAATGAATCATGGGATATGTAGTTCCTTATGTTTATAAGCTGTTACTACTATAAAACAATGCATTTAAGCAAAGGAACTTGTAATTCGATATATAGTGACAGTCCACGGTATTATTGTGAGACTTTTGGCGATACGGTATCACGATATTTTGGTTATTGTTACATCCCTATTAGGAACGAAATGAGGTATATATAAAGATATGTTTAATTTAGTAACAAAGCAACAATAACAAATAAATTCACAAACAGACAAATGTTAAAACTTTTTTTAAATCTTCAAAATACTGTGCATCTCCTGTAGACCTTTGTGTCAGAGTCTGAGCTAAGAACGCTGGGAATTCAAGGTGCCACAGTGGGACATCAGTGGCAAAAACTGTCATTGTGTTCTTAGGCAGGACACTTCACCCATATTGCGTAGCATAAATGTGGTGTGTGCGTGAGCGTTGCTGGTGGTCAGAGGAGCTGATGGTGCAGAGTGGCCCAGGGCAGCTGTGGCTAGAATAGCTTACCACCACCAGGTATAGAATGAATGAATAAATAATGCACCACACTTGTAAAGCAATTTTGAGTGTCTGGAAAAGCTCTATATAAGACTATTTATTGCTCTATTATTATTATAATGAAAGCTTGATTTTATGTCTTTGCCCCTTTTGAATTATGGTTTTGCTCTAATAAGAAATTACTGTTTTGCTTTGAAATAAAGTTCATTATGTCTTATTCATCTTTAAACATTTTGGGACAGTTTTCACTTAACTACAGGAAATTGAATCCCGTATCAAATCTTCATCAGCGCCTGGACCAAAGAAAGTCTCAACCCCATGCTGTTCTTTTTATCAGCTTTTTATTATCTAATAGCAACACACACACAACAAGTACTACTACGACTACTACTCCTCTCCTTCTTCTCTTCCTCCTCCTACTACTACTACTACTTCTACTACTACTACAACTACAACAACAACTAACTACTACTACTACTACTACTCCTACTACTCCTTTTACTACTATGCCTACTACTCCTACAACTACTCCTACTTTTATTACCACTACTACTACTCCTCTCCTCTTTCTCCTACTACTGCTACTACTACTACTACTATTACTACTACTCTTACTACTTTTACTACTCCTCCCTCCTCCTTTTACTACTACGCCTACTCCTCCTACAACTACTCCTTTTACTACCACTACTCCTACTCCTACTACTTTTACTCCTCTCCTCTTTCTCCTACTACTGCTACAACTACTACTACTCCTACTACTCCTCCTCTACTACCACTCCTACTACTCCTCTCCTCCTTCTCCTACTACTGCTACTACTACTACTCCTGCTACTACTACTACTATTACTACTATTTTTTTTACTACTTCTACTCCTTTCCTCCTTCTCCTACTACTGCTACTACTCCTCCTCCTACCACTACTACTACAACTTTTACTCCTCCTCCTCCTCCTACTACTACTTTTACTACTACTCCTACTACTCCCACTTTTACTACTAAGCCTACTAGTCCTCCTACTACTATGCCTTTTACTACTACTACTACGACTACTACAACTACTACAACTACTACTACTGCTACTGCTACTACTTCTACTGCTTTTACTCTTACTCCTACTCCTACGATTACGTCACACACACACATACAGACATAAGAGTTGCATGCTGGGATACATCCTTACCCAGGGCCGGATCTGCACATTCCTTGTACTGCTCAGGGGTACAGTATGGAGCGTCTCCTGTGAAC
The DNA here is from genome assembly GCF_026225935.1 of Boleophthalmus pectinirostris. NCBI lineage: Eukaryota > Metazoa > Chordata > Actinopteri > Gobiiformes > Gobiidae > Boleophthalmus > Boleophthalmus pectinirostris. The sequence continues at coordinate 15,108,879 of NW_026571299.1, forward strand.
AATAAAAAAAAATAAAAAAAGAGGAAAGAAAACAATTAGCGGTGGGTCATCCTTTATAAACATATCTAAACAAGATCTCTGTGTTTAATGAATGCAGTCTGTTGTTCGGGGCTGTTATCAGGGTTTGGGCGTTCATTACATTTGATCTAATCTTTATAATTGATTTTGTTATGTTTCCTCCTCTTGCTTTTCTGTCATGGTGGTGTAGGCCTAGTTAAAGGCGCTGCATCTGATTTGCACTGTCTGAAAAATGTGAAAACAGAACTACGTAGATCATTTTAAACGTTTTACGGCACTTTCACACTGCTAGTTTGATTATTTGGTCTGCGCCAGATAATAAAATTGTTATTATGTAGCATATAGACTCCAGTGTGGTTCGCTTTCACACCGGCAAACAAACCAAAATTGGTCCGATTGACGTATATCGAAGGCTCCTGCACACAGCTGGTTTGACTGCACCTGGCTCGGTGATGTTGAGGCTCTCCGGTACGCCAGACCTCTCGGAAGCGCTGAGTTCGGGAGTCCAAGCCTGCCGTCCCATGATGCATTTCGAATAGTTCTTTTGGACCTACTGTCTAAGGTTTGGACCCTTCTCAATTTCATTTCTCTCCAGCGACTAGGTCAGGAATCAGTTTGACGGTTTGCAAGAGCCCCGGAAGTGCAAGGTCAGGCACCGGCCAATCAGCGAAGAGCCATACATTCTGTGATGACAACGATTCCTAAGATCGAGGATTTAAAGGATTTAAACAAAGAGAATGTTTGGTGAATTTTATCAAGGAGAAAGACGTTATTGCCCTTCTTCCTACGGGATTTGGGAAAAGCTTAATATACCATAGCATACGTCACAACCAAATAGCAGCGATTGGTTAAATAAAAAAAGTACCTACAATCGAGTGAACGAATCTTAATGCTGGGAGGTCAGACGGTTTCCACGAAGTGAACCCGGCTGATGAATCAGGCTAGAGTCAAGCAGACCGAGACCACCTCTTTATTAGGTCTCGGTTCACTTCATTTAATGCGGATCTGAGTGTGACTGAGGCTTTCACACCAACGAAAACAAACCGAACTAAGAGCTTCTGATTCGAATGAAACGTTTGGTGTGCACCAACCTGTAGTCTGTAGTCGTGAAAACACCCTTATAGTTGTCCAACATTATTCCTCAGATACCTTATGCATCCTAAGCATTCTAATTATTCACTGTGATGAGTTCTTAAGCACTTTTCATAATGTCTCACAAACCAGTCCAAAGTTGCTGTGATGGTAAAGCTAACAACTAGCATGATAACACACACTTCCTGATTATCATACAATAAAATGCTTACTAATTAGATTCTGAAAGCACACAGGTGACATATTTAGACCTCAATATATCTGTACTGGGACTTTGCTCAAATACACTGAAAATACAGGCACAGATTTAGTTTAGGTGATTATGTTAATGGTCATTTTTGACTTTGAAATTGTTAATCGCTATGGTAACAGTGCTAATTTTTCATCATTCGGAAACCATCGGCATTGATCCAGACTTACAGTTAATTTTATTACTCAATCCTGGTTGAGAAACAAGTTTAGTATGGATGTTGTTTTAAAAGTTACATTAGCGTTACATTCAGTAATTGTTTAGTCTTGGTTTGAATGTACTTAAAGATGCACTATGTAACTTTTCTGTTCCCATGGAAATGTTGCTTTGCCTGTAATGTATCCATCTTGCATTTATTTGGATTTATACAGATGTTGTATTTCTATAAATAGCTTGGAAAACGTGTGCTTACTGCGCTTGGCTCTCCACAGATCTGATTTGTAACTTGACATGGTGGTGCCAATTGCTTGCAGAGGTTGATATGTTTAATGCCATACTGAGGAACATTCCAGGCAAAATAACAACCAACCCAAGTAGTCCAGCAGTTGGTAGACTCTCTAACCAGAAATGTTTCATAGTGCGTCTTTAAATTACCCACTTAAGACCAGGGCGCAACTGATTTGAAATAGTTTCTGTTATAAGAGACAAAAGTTGGCAGAGTAAAAAAACGCTGTTAAACTGAGAAGCAGATTTCTGGTTAAATCTTTTACTAAAAATGAAATGACATTCGAGAGATCCTTTTTGTCCTTTTCATACTGCTTGTGATGAAAAAGCAACAAGTAATTAATTAAATTCCAACTTTCAAGGATTTTTTCCCCAACTTCAAATAACTTCTACGCCTGCAGCTTTAATCTGCTACTATTAATTATCACTTTGAGAAAACGTACGAGTCTGTGTTCTATTTCTGGCATTCTACTTCTGTATCTGAGCACAATTATTCTTCCCTCCAGTACAGAAATATTGTAAAAGCAGCTCTTAGGGGTCAACTGCGTATTATCTGTATTTAAATATAAAGCATTTTTATCATCCAAGAACCAGGAAGTACACTGTTAGCATGCTAATTATTAGTATTACCGCAATGGCAAAACTCTGCTATGGCCTCTAAAAGTTGTGAAATGAGCTTATAAACTCATTACTGTGAATAACTGGAATACTCAGAATGCATTAGGTAAGTGAGGAATAAATTTAGACCATTGCCAAGAATTTAAAGATACACTGTGTAACTTTTCTGATGCACTGTACACTGTCTGCCACTTCTTTACAGATGCTTTGCTTAGAACATCTACATTATGGCATTAAACGTATCTACTGTATGTCCATGGATAAACACAGAGGCTTCTATTGGGGAAAGTTACAGTTTAGATCTGTGGAGAGGCGATTTTTGTTGTTGTTGTTGTTGTAATTAAATCACCTGCTCATGGGTTTCACTATGGCACTCTCTCTGTTGTCATAGCAATTAAGTAAATCAAAATATTTTATCTTTTAAATAGGGAACGGTTCTTTATGGGTCCTCACAAAATTCTTCAAATTAGAAAGGAATTGGAGAAGAAATGCAGAGAAGTGTCATACTGCGGAACATTTCAGATAAAACAGTAACATCTCCCTGGTAACAAGTGGGTGCACGGGCAAAAAACAAAACAATATCTAGGTCAGTTAAAATGACTTAAATTAAGAACGTTTTACTTTATTTGAGTAGATTCAACTTGACAAGTAAAATGATCTACCAATGGAATAAGTTTGTTTTTCTTAATTCAAGCAATATTCAGTTTTGTTTCTTATTTTAAGTGCAAAAAGTTGTTGTTTTTCTTATTTTAAATGTGGCAAGATGTATTTTCATATTTTAAGCACAAAAAGTCTTGTTCCACTGGCAGATCATTTTACTTGTCAAGTGAAATTTACTCAAATCATGATAAAACGTTCGTAAATCAAGTCATCTTAACTTGACTAGATTTTGTTTTTTGCACTGTGGCAGATACTCCTTCAGAAAAGTTACACAGTGCACCTTTAAAATGAACAAGCTATCAAAAACATACCTAGAGTTGTGTTTTGTTTCAGACATGTTTCACACAAAAATCCTGCATATTAAGGCCGAGTTCTTTTCTCAAACTGAAAACACTCTGTTCCACTTTGTGATGTCATTCAGTAATACAGGAAGTGCTCCACTGTGTTTTTAAACTCCATACACCTTTACTACAATCATTTGGTTGATTTCAGCCCTGGAACTGCCAGTCTCTACTGAACTAAAAGTAAAAGGTAGCTGTTAACTTGAAAACTACCAATACATGACATCACAAGGTGGAAGAGGGCATTTTGAGCTTTGGAGGTGTAGACAGACGAATAAATAACGGGTTACTCAAACACGTGTGAATGAAACAAAACACAACTTGGGCTTCTCAATAAAAGAAAAAAATTATTATCACAATTATATTTTGGTCAATATTGAAATCACAATTATTCAAACTAATATTTTTTTATAACACAATGCATTTACACTTTGTTACTGATAATTTATGCAACACTTTAAAATTGAAAATAAATATAGGCTACAAATCTGTTCCTTAGAGCAGTTTTGTATGTATAAAACATAAAATTTGAACATGAAATAAGGCATAGAAAACATAAACGTATCCAAAATACGTAACTATAACTATGTATCCAGCTGTTCTACAATCTCTATATTTAAACAATTTAATAAATATACTTATTTATACAAAAAATATCCCAAAATAAACTAGATTATATGAGTTTGGAGATCGACATAGCAATAAAAATTTGATTAATTGCACAGCCTTAACTCCAGGTATGTTTTTGAGGAGGTAACAACATTATAACATTCTGGCTTAAACCTCACAAGACTCAAAACAACATACTACAGGAACTTTAAAACAGTAAAAATGAGGTAGAGTGCCGCACACGTAGCTTCATCCATCCTCATATACTGACTCTAAGTACGAGTTAGCCGAGACAGGTTGTGTGCTGCAGGCTAACCAAACCCAGATGTTCCTCCTCCGAGCGTCCCATTTACTGTTTGAGATGCCCTCCTGATTGAATGCGGGGAGCAGAGAGCAAATGCCAGCTGTAATCACTGCACAAACATTAAGAGGGGGCCAGTTTTCCGACTCAGTGAAGTGTGGAGGGATGTGATTTCAGAAAGAATGAGAGAAAAACAGTTTGACCTGAGTTTCTTTGAGGATAATCGCGTTTTGCTTTGTGCGAGGATGCAAGGATGAGTTTACAAAGGTCGAGGTTTTCAGGGGTGAAATGTTTTTTTGAATTTGTGTTTGTGTGAGATTACAGCATGGTAATTACCTCACAAAACAACAAATATTTTAGTATACAGTATCTTGTTTCTTGGGTTAAGAATGGGTGCTATTTTATGTTTCTTGGACTGGCCTGTTTTATGGAATTTTGTATGGCTGTAAATGACCAAGTTACAGGTCAGATCTGTGGAGAGGCGACGCTGCTCACAGTCAGAATGCATGTTTTTCAAGGTAATTTTGAGCAATAAAACCACCTGTATTTGAATAAAAGTAACGTAGAGCTGTAAGAGAGCTTTAATTCTGAATAAAAACAATTTAATTCTGAATAAAAGTTCATTCCACTTTCAAAACTCCATGTAAACACTTAATTCCTAATGAAAATGATTAGTAAGTGGGTGGTTTATTCCGATTTTAAAGCCAAATTAATTTATTCCTCGATCATGTAAACGTTTATTCTTCTTAAAAAATAATTCCGGTCGTTCAGTGAATGCTTGTTGGGTCGCCCTTCTGATGTGATCCAGACGATTGGGCTCCACCAGTCCTGGCTTTGTGAGCGATATGCGGGAGTGGACTGAGGCAGAGCAGCCTTTGACTCAGTTCGTCTTTGTCCTCCCTTCTCCGACACTCTTCCCTTCTCCTCCTCAGCTGACAGACATAAAGCGTGTGATGATATAATTCTCATCAGATCATCAGAATGAAAATAGTTTGAATCATGTTTGTGTCCGTGGCGTAACGACAAACCGAGATGACAAAAAAGCCGGTAGCAGCTGAAGTGTGTTTTCTTCCTGTACACGTAAATACGTTTGTGTCCCTGTCCAATTAGAACCCTTCCCGACTCCCAGACATTGAGCGGAATTAAATAAAGGCGATTTAACAGGTTTTCCATGTAAACCTCAATTCGTAATGATTTCCGAATGATTGAGGAATTTCCATGTAAACTCGAAGAGGAATATTTTAATTCCGAGCTATTTAATTCAGAAAAATTCATTCAGAATAAAAAAAACATCATATAAACGTAGCCACTGCGGAACATTCCAGGCAGAGCAATTACATTACCAAAAAGTTACATCTTTAAAAGTAAAAAACTTAAGTCCAGCACTTTCACTTCATTTTCTACCGATGCCAAGACCAAAAGTGTGACTGCAGCGTCACTGAAGACTTTTGTAAACACTTCTCTGGAGAAATATCCAACTCAATGAAATTTTGAAACTTTTTAACACAAGCAAAAGAAAATTGAATCCTGTCAACTGAACAAAAGTTTTAAAAAGTAAATATGTTTTGGCGCTCATCCAAAGCTCCTTCAGTTCTGACTCAGCTCTGGGACCAGCTTAGTAAATACTACTATATGTCTGAAGGGAGTAGTATCTGTTACTTAAAAGTGCACTGTGTACGTTTTCTGGTGGAGGGTCTGCAATCTGCTTGTGTCCATGGTGATGTTATTTCTTTACCTGAAATGTTCCACTGTTGGGCATTAAATAAATCTTCCTTGTAGTTGTTCAATTACAGGTGTTTTATAGCTCAAAAATACCTTAAAAATATAAATTCTTATTATGTGCAGGCTCGGTTCTCCATAGATCTGACCATTAATCCAAGTTTATTTGCATACTGTGGAATAATGAAGGTAAAAGCAGTGATATCTCCATGGAAACAAGCAGGTGATGAACCCTGCAGCAGCAAAGTACCACAGTACACCTTTAAAGCCCCAAATAACTTTAAGACAACAACAAAAAAAAAAGCATGTGTCATTACTCGCGGACTTGCATCTTCACAAACCTGACCTGGCGACGGACCACTTCCTCTCCTCCTGTGTCTTTCCATGGAAATATGGCTATGATATTCCACAGTATGGCACAAAACTCTATCTCCATGGTGATATAGTCATGTTCCAAAGTATGGTTTTAACTTTATATTTTGTATAATATAAAATGGTGCTGCTGGAGTGGAACTTTGCTTACAACTTTTTGGTTCTGCATCTTTCACCTGCTTGTTTCTATGGACATGTCATTGCTCTGCCTCAAATGTTCCACAGTGTGACATTAAACAGCTGTAACCTGCATTTAGTCAATTACAATTACAATTTATAGCTCAAAAATACCTAGAAAAACGCCTCTCCACAGATCTGACTTGTGTGTAACTTCCAGTCCAATCCAACTTTATTTGAATAGCACATTTTATAAACAAAATAGTTTCCAAAGTGCTTCACATAGCAATGTAAAACACAAATAAAATAAAATAAAATAAATGAGCAGAATTATGTGTCTAGAATCATAAAATAAAATAATAATAAAATCAATGAACAAAACTAATAAAATCAATACATAAGCAGTACTAAAAAAAATATAGGTAAAAACAATAAATAAATAAAATAAATAAAAGACACAGAGGACCGCACAACTCATGCTTGGGCCGGCCACAGAGAAGGCCCTGTCCCCCCTGGTTTTAAGTCTTGTTTTACTTGATCTGGTTTTAGAAAGGTTTAACCATACTGGGAAACATTTCAGGCAAAGCAATAACATCTCCATGAAGAAAAGCATTTGACTCCACCAGGAAAGTTACACATTGCACCTTTAAACTTCTACACTCACACCTGCATGACTGACACACACAGATCACACAGACTTTACTCTAGCAGATGTTGTACCTGGCATATGGACCATTCGGCAGTTGCAGTTCTCCACCAGGTAGCGCGTCTCACAGTCGATACGACAGGCTGTGATACTGTAGGTGCTGAAGAAGTCTGAGTCCATGGCAGAAGCTTTACAGTCGCCCCAGGGAGGAGGGAGGTACGTCAGCTAGAACAAAAACACAGAAGAAGAAAAAGAAGAGCAAGTTATATTAGAGATGTCTTTATTTACCTTAGCTACTAGGATAAATCTGAAGTAACACATGAAGGACACACAGATTAAAAATATATACCGCACTTTTATCCATGGTTTGGGCGTTCTTATACTCCGGTGCGACTTATATATTAACATTTTCAGAGTGACAGCCGCGAGAGGGCACTCTAGGCTTGTGTGTCAGTATCTGCTGCTACTTTTACTCCTGTACCACTGTCACTTTGCACTCTACTGCGCATGCCTCCTGTATAAAAAGCTGCTGTCTCGCTGCAAATAGTGAAATATGCAGCCGAAAATGGTAATCGAGGAGCAAGAAGAAAGTGAGCAAGAAACTTGTGAGGGACTTCCGGAAAGCGGGCGGGTGCGCCATGTAACTTTCCTGGAAGCCATTGGATGGACAAAGCCTGAACTTCAATGACAATCGAAACCATCCTGTCGGGATTCAGAAATGCCGGAATATTTCTAACTGGAACTGATGCTGAGTCTGACGACAGCTATGCAGAAGAGGAAGCGGCGCTCTGTTTACATCATGGATCAACGGTTTATCTCTGGAGGTCGTGCAGAAGTGACACCAAGGATAAAGAATTCAATGGATTTATTGATTTGGAGTGAGATCGTGAGTTTGGTAAACTTATCTTATGTTGTTTATGTTATAATTATTTGAATAACTGTTCATATGTTACGTTAACATATTAACACCTATTCAGCCTGTTGTTCTCTGTTATCACTATAACTTGCCTTTCAAGATGAGATGTCAGTTCCTGGTTTCTGATTTTATAAAATACATTTAAACAAAAAGTGTGACTTATAGTCCGGTGCGACTTAAATATGTTTTTTTCTTCTTCATTGCGCATTTTTTGGCTGGTGCGACTTATACTCCTGAGCAACTTACAGTCCAGAAAATAGGGTACTTGAGTGCTGCCTAAATTATAGTGTAGTGGATTAGATGTTAGATGTTGCTGAATGTGTCTCTACAATCACTCCCATTTCACAAAAACTGACTCTTGTGAGCTTTAAAAATTCAATTCTGTGAACAAAACAGGACAAAAGTTTTTATTTGAATGAAGACGTTTTGCAGCTCATCCAGGCGTCCAGTTGAGTTTGCCCAGCAGTTTCTCCAGTTGAGAGAATTGATTTTTTCTTTTGCTATGGATCCTACCTGGATGATTGAGGGATTACACAGATAGCTTTAAGTCATGTTAGAACACTGTTAGCTCCTCAAAACACACCTGGAGTTGTGTTTTGTTTCATTCACACATGTTTGAGTAACTTTATTATTAGTAGGTCTACATCTCTAAAGCACAAAATGATCTATTCCACTGTGATATCTTTCAAGTTTACAGCAATTTTTTACCTTTTGTTCAGTAGATATACTCAACTCTAGGGCTGAAATTATCCAAATGATTCTAGTGAAGGTGCATGGAGTTTAAAAACACAGTGGAGCACTTCCTGTATTACCATATGACATCACAAGGTGGAGCAGAGTGTTTTCTGTTTAAGACAACAACTCACCCTAAGACCCAGGCTCCACTGCACGCGTATTTCACCTTACGCACGCATCAAAACTGCAACTTTTGGACACATCATTTTTAGGATGCATTAAAAGTGAATGAGGGCGACTCCACTGCCTGCGCTAGAAGTACGTACCGAGCGGCACGTCATGCTTGTGTAGAGTAGGGTGCGCAAAAATATTGAAATACTGATAAATTGTATAGTTTAATGTGATGATACAGTATCGGTATCGTGGGCTGCTGTACGGATATTTCGTCAAGAGTATTTTCTGGTATATTTTACTAAATTATTTTGTTACAGATCTACAGCTTTGTTGCTTGTTTAGAGGAAGGAAGCTTGTTATTGCGACACATTTGACATTTTCACTGTTTTGATGATTAAAATATTTGTGTTTCATATGAATTTTGCACAAGAATTGGTTTAACAATGACTTTTAGTATCACAGCCATGATTTAGCGATTATTTTTATTGAACCGTATCAAATATCGTATTGAACCGAAAGCACACAGTATCGAGATATGTATCGTATCGTGGCCTATGTATTGAGGTATGGATTGTATCAGCAATTTCTTAATGATACCGAGCCCTAGTGTAGAGATAAAAATAGGATCCATCCAATTTTCTGACGCTTTGTGCGAGGGCAGAGGCGCATCCCCGTCAAAATACTCAGCGAGCATTTATTGTTGTATTTGTGCGTTTACCATCAGCACAAGGAGCTCCTGGGGCTGTTCTGTGTCGTCTGAAAGAGCCGAGGTCTAGAAAGACAGTTAATTAGTGCTCTGAAATTTACTTTTGAAATCCTCGCGTTTGCAGTGGTCAGCCTGCACAGAAGGTAAACATCAGTCTGTTCAGCTGTTAGTTTCACTGTGGACCTGTTACAAGCGGCTAAACGCGCCCAGACAAATTTGATCAGATTTCCCATTGATAAACACAGAGACAGTGTTGCGCGTGTACATCCTTCTGGAGCTGCTTGGTGGAGCTGCCCTTGCGTTGATGCTCGGCTGTGGTTTCGCAGTTTTTTACCTGCATAAATGCTGACACATGCAGTGAAGCCAGAGCCTAAATCTGCAGGGTTTGTGTGTTAAACGTGTGAATGAAGCAAACCACAACTCCAGGTCTGTTTGTGATGAGGAAACAACATTAATACAAAAGCGCAATATGCCAATCTGTGGAAAGTTCCAGACAAATGTACAGAAATGCCCCTTATTAAAATGCAGACGAAACATGTTTTTAAAAACTTCTGTTTTCAACTTTCTGATTTTGTAAAATTTTTCACTCAGATGCAGGAGATGGTTGGGGTGGCGTTGTGTCAAATCTAAATGCAAATCACAGAAGTCCAGTCCAGAAGTCAATGTATGCTGGACACAGGAATATAAAAGGCCAAATACATGACTTTCAATGAGTAAATCCATTTCTTTTGTAAAACTGATGACGCATTGGTCCTTCTACCAGAGAGCATAATAAACGGAAACTTCCTGTATAGCTTTGTGGATATTGTTTCATTTCAATTTATTTTGCACAATAAAACTGGTATGTGAACAAAATGTTTATTGCAACATAGGATGAAAAAACTGCAAATGTATGCAAATGGTATTTTCTGTTTTCAGATTATTGCGTCTCCAACATTCCCATTTTATTCTCTGTCTGTGTGCTGAATTTGTCACACTAGCAGTTCATGGTCAGATAGTAAAAGCTCTTAAATCTCTCTCCTGGCTGCAGCTCTTGTGTTCAGTGTCATGTGAAGAGTGAAGAGTGGGCTTCGGGAGGAGAGCACAAAAGAACAGAGCGTAGGAGTACCCACAATCCACCACTGTGAAGGCCCACAACAAACAAGGTGGATGGAAGTACCGATGGTTAAACAGATTACGGTACTAAATACACAAAGTCTTTTAAATTATATGATAAATTATTAAAGTATACAAACTATTAACATAAGTTTTTTCTTTAGATACTGGCGATACTGGTGTGGGTTTTCAGAATATTAGAACCACTGGCTTTGTGTGCACCAAAAATCTGACAATAAACTGATTTCTGGAGTTATCAGCCTATTGAAATGTCATGTGAACAGTTACATCTGATGTGAGTAAGCTGATTTCTTTCTGATTTTGTGCAGGTTTTGATAAAGAAAACATGCAAAAAAGGGCAAACTACTGTGGCAAATACAAAAGTAAGAGTTATTTAGGTGTTTATCTTCCAAATATAACAATAATTTCAAAAATACTGATTAACCGACAGATGTTTTTGTTGATCAAATTTCTCTTGGGCATGTAAACACATAGCACAAATCAGATCTAATTATTGGATTATCTGATTAATTATCTGATTGGACCTTACTTCTTATTATATAATGGTATTGCAGTTATAGATACAAAAGTATAAATATGTGTATTATTTGAATCACTGAGGAAACACTGAAAAAAATCATCGTAACTATTTGCACTAGCACTTTTTCAGTAAATCTTACTGCTGTAATATCGAGGATAATTTACTTGTCAGTATTAATTAAATGTATTTACCACCACGATTAACAGTCATGAATTTACTGAGCAATTATTACTAATGTTTTTAAAGTTAGAAATTATATTTATGTAAATAAATTAAGTCATATATATATAAAATATTGTCATAATTAATTGCATTGCTGTGATGAAATAATTAAGTAAATATTATGTGTCTAGTATTTACTGATGTTTAATAAATGGTGCATTTTTACACAGCACTTTTCCACCTTCAAACTCAACGTGCTTTGTAACAAGGAACCACTCACTCATTCATACACCAGTGCACACAGAGACTGGGGGAGAGGTGGGTTAAGTGTCTTGCCCAAGGACACAACGACAGAATTCATCTGTGGGAGCTAGAATCGGGTCAGTGGATTTGATCGCTCCCCCAATGATGTTTTTTTTTTTTTTTATTTTTTATGAACCCGTCAACCTTTGGATCAGTGGATAAATGCTCTTACCAACTGAGCTACTGCCACCCCAGCCCCAAAAACATAATCGCCGGGACTTATCTAGAAGGACTTTGGTGGTATAGTATTTTTATATTGGTAGTTTATTATTCGTGGGTTTGCGAGTAGCAACTGCAAAACCTTTAAAACACATTTGTGATTATATAGAAGAATTTACTCATTAAACAGAATACTTTGACTACTCCACACTGCCACACTGGTATTGCTTGGTGTTTCTTACTTTAAACCTTTTAAATTATTGTTTGGACACACTTTGTCCAATGTTTTGTTCTATATGTTTGCTACTTTCATCAAATATATGAAACATGATATATATGGAATTATTCAGATGTATTTGATGTCTTCTGTATGTAAATCAAATGTAGAAAATAGTAACCATACAGGAAAAAAAAAAGAAAGGAAAAAAAAAGAAATGAGAGTCTAAATATTTGACTGGTAATGTATATCTTTACTAACCATTGGAATATATAAATTGCTAATTACTTTAAAGTCCAAGGTGTTGGGGGTCTGAGGTGTATTATATCCACTGGTCAAGCTACTGTCCACTTTAAAGTCACAGTTTCTTCTCCTCATCAGAACAGAGGCTCCTGCTGCTCAAGGACATGTCCCAAAGTCAAGTGCAACATAAACCCCCCACAGCAAGAGGATTCTGGGTAATCGATGCAGGCAGGATGTGTCTATTCATCCCCCTCATCACTGGAGCAGCCCTGACAGGCAGCTCTACAGATACCACTGCACTTTGAAAAGTACTGCGGGGGCTGTATTTTATACTTTATGGTGACACTACTTCAAAGTACTGTAAGTAGCCTGTGCTGTTTTAAAGAGGTACTATAGTCAGGACTGGACCTGGGCTGCCATTGTCTTTACCTGTGAATAGTGTTTCATAAAACTAAATACTAGTGTTGTAGTACTCAATAGCGGTCTTGGTCTCGAGACTTTTTTTACAGTCTTGGTCTAGTCTTGGATTCGAGCGCAGAAGTCGAGATCTGACACTCGACGAGTATGATCATATTTCATTAGAGCTGGTAAATGTGCAAAGACTGCTAAATATCACTGCAAAACCAGTAAGATAATGTAACTGTAAGTGTAAATGAAAAAAAAATAACTTAAAAAAACCCACTTAATTCACTTTGAAGCTGTTTTCTGTAATGTGCCAGTGGAAGTTTTCTTAAAGAAGGGATTCTCAATCTGTGGGTGAGGGTCCAAAAAGTTAAAAATTTAAGATTAAATGACATTAATCAGATCAAATGGAGATAGATTCATAAAAACATTGATATATATGTGCCAAAGTAACTGTAAAATACAGTTAAATGTATTAAATGAAAAAGATGGTCTCGATTTGGTCTTGATGGGCCGTGGTCTCGGTCTTCTCTTGGTCTCGACCTTTAAAAGTCTTGGTCTTGTCCCGGTCTCGACTCTCAGAGGTCTTGGTCTTGTCCTGGTCTCAGGACCCTGTGGTCTCAGACTGGTCTTGGTCTTGGGAAGTGTGGTCTTGACTGCAACACTACGAAATACTATACTAAATACTAAAAAAAATAGACTTATTACTGATTCTGTACATGTATTTTTGTATTTCTATCCTATCCTGTATGTCTATCATTGATACCTGCAAGTTTTGATATTACTATTGATTAGTATCTGAGTTTTGATACTTTTGATAACCCTACCTGTATATAGAGGACACATACAAGTCTTTTTAACTCTTGGTATATGGACAGACCATTCACTCACTGAGCTGCAGAGGCTGTACTAGCACTAACTGTTTCATGGTTGACTGCAGGTGCTGGGGTTTAGGCAGTGACCATAGGTTTAAAACAACTGGATTTCAGCGTCGAAACTGGCACCCAAAATTACTTTCTGATTGGATAATTGTCTTGAAAACCAAAACACCAAATTATAACATAATCAACTTGACCAATGCTTTTGTAATTAAGAATAAATCAGCATTACAATTGAGAAAACCTATTTGATTTGAAAATGTTTCTTGTTCATTTCTGGGACATGTTTCAACTTTATGAAATTCTGAACTTTAAAGATCTGCAAAAGTATCACTCTTCAACACATACATTTTATTTATATTATATTTTCATTTTCTTTTCATTAGGCATTGCAGTTAGAAAAACAGTCGTGCTATCTGAGAAAAACAAAACAACTGGTGTTTATTGCATATGTATAGGAGCAGCAGTGATTCCAAAGCCCTTGAGACACATCACTTAATTTCTGCTATTTTGAAGACACTATTTGAAATCATCTTTAATGTATTCATACTTTTTTTTTTTTTTAATATCAAGTACATATTTCTACAGATTTTAATGACTTCCCTGAGAGCTGTGTCATGACCGCCGAGGGGGAAACAAATCAATGGTGCATGTGACCTCCTTTGGCCTTGGTTAAGTGGAGTGAGCCGGTGAGGACAGAGGCTACAGAGCGTGTGTCAAACTCCATCTTTTATTCAGTTTTCTAGTTTTTTTGTGTGTAGTTTTCACCCCCAGGGCTAATTATCAACCCTAAGAGAGTAACAAAATATGGCAATAATTAATGAATGAACGGTCTTTGCTTTTGAACTCTTAAGTTTTGGGTCGTCAATTTGAGATGCTGGAAAGCTGTGTTGGTGACGTCGTCGGGGTGTTCTACATGGGTCTCTATGGGCGGGATGTTCAGCAGTTGCCATGGTGACAGGATGCACGCTGTTCACTGAAAATGCTATTCCCAGGGTTCCAACAATCATGGAAATCCTGGAAAAGTCCTCTTCTTCATTTTATAAAGATGTGAGTCTGGTCACCGGTGAATCTCACTGGTGATTGACAGGTGGATTAGTCAATTAGGGACACACATGGTCAAAACGAGGAAAAAAGGAAGGAAAATATCACAGGGGACTGAAAAACATCACAGAGTTCTGCAGAGTTAATGAACGGCGTATAAAATGTGATTTTATTCAAAAATATGGGTGACCAATGGGCTCCTTCGATTGATATGTGTCACTGAAATAAACAAATCTGATTGGACGATCATGTTTGATTTTAGCTCGAGGTGCGATGGAGGGAGTGGGAACCAGACTGACAGCCAGTTATATATTTATAAAAAAATCCAGAGCTATCAGTCTTAGGGTTTCCATAGTCATGGAAGTCCTGCAAAAGTCATGGAATTTTTTTAATTCATTGAAAGTTTTGGAAATGTCAGGGAATGTTAGTATCTCTTTCACGCAACTACAGCGTTCTGTTAAGTTCTCATTAGGCCATTATGATTATTTCCGAACGCATGCGCATTTTGTTTAAAAGAGATGACAATAAATGCACTGACAGTATTTTGAATGTTAAAAAACTATAATCCCAAACCATAAGGTGCGTGGAAAGGGTTAACATTTCATATTTAGCCCTAAAAGTATGATAAATTTTACACATGTAGGGTGCCGTAAAGTCATGGAAAATTAACTTTTGGTCATGAAAATGTCATGGAAAACTTTTGAAATGTTGTCAGGGAAAAAGAGCGCTGTATTCTGTCTGAAGGTCCATTACTCAAGTTAATCTGATCTTTATTTTAACATAATCTGACCAGACAGAACTGACATAGCTGAAACTACTTATTTATGCTGTTATACAAGTCTCTCACACATAAAATTACAGTCACGAGCTAGCATTAGTCAACTGTTTTTCACTTAGTCACGCTCACCTTTTTGTTGAAAATCAAACTCTTAAACAGGACCACGAACGCTCACAGACTCCTGAAAATGTGCTGCCAAATCCGTGTTGTATTTTTTTCTTGAGATTTCAGATGATCTTAAAACTTTTTGGGTGTTTGCTGGTGTACATTGTGTCACCATGGTAGCAATAGTATTATTCTGTTTCAAATCGGCAAAGCAATGGAGATGTAGAGAGAGAACTCCACACTAAAAATGCAATTTTTAACTAGACCTGTCTTTCTAAATGTTGAAAATTCAATTAAATGAAATATGAAAGGTTCAATATTACACAAAATTGACTCATGTGAGCTTTTAGTCATGATAAAATGTTGTTACCTCTTCAAAAACATACCACAGTTGTTTTGTTTCATTCACACATTTGAGTAATCCTTTATTATTACATCTCCAAAGCTCAAAATACTCTGTTCCACTTTGTGATGTCATGAAGTGGATTTGTGTGTTAAACACGTGTGAATGAAACAAAACACAACTCCAGGTATCATATTTTTCGGACTATAGGGCGAAAAAATTTACAGTAATTCTGGTTGTGCTTACTGACCTCGAACCGATTTTATGTGGTACATGGCGCTCAAAAATCTGTCAAAATACTTTAATAAGCCTTTGGTAAGATATGAAGCCGCACCGTTTGGTGGATTGTTGGAGCATTACAGCTACTGACAGAAGCTGACAGCACCAGTGGCACAAGGAGCGAGCTGTTTTTTTTCAGCAATTATAGTTTATGCAAATGAGCCATATGTTTTCACGTTTCATTTCTGTAAAATGTAAACAAATGTGTGCAGAGCTGCAATAAACACATTATTGCCCATGTATATTTAATTCCTCTTCGTAGGATTTTAAAAAAAAAGCAAACTTTTTAATTTAGCCACCCACATTCACATTCATGATACACATTCAACAAGACAAGGAAGCAACACTGGGCGAATTAGGGCATGATCTGCCAATGGATTGTGGATGCCTGGGCTAAGGATCAGTCTCAAGTGTCGTCCGTTTGTTTTCACTTAATGCGCCTTATAATGTGGTGCACCTTATGCATGAAAATAGACAAAAGAATTCAACATTATTGACATTGCACCTTATAATCCAGTGCGCCTTATAGTCCGAAAAATATGGTATGTATATTATAACATAGATCAGAAAATTTGGAGAGTTCATATTTCATCATTTTCTGATCTCAAAATATGGACTCTTGAAACATTCTTTTCAATTTACGTATCAACTCATATGTTAATTTTTGTACTTATAAAAAAAAAAAAAAAAAAGTAAGCGTGGGGGCTGTATGACTCTGCCTTCAGCATCATGAGTTTGGGCACAGTTTTCACAGAGCTCAGCCAATTCACAGTTTACATGACACACAGAGAGCGCTGCGGTGCACTACCAGAACTACTGCTACAGGAGCCAGAATCCCTTTCACATACTGTAGCTACTGACTCAAATATTTCAATTTTTTTTTCGATTTTTTTTTTTTCCATATTTATTTATCTTGATTTTGGATTTGATTTTTCTTCTATCTCTATTGAAAACATAGACAGGTGGACATTAGGTATAGAGAGCAGGGTGCATTGTGTAACTTTTTAAGCTCCTGTCAAAAGCTTTTCTCTATGGAGATGTTATTGCTTTCTCTGGAATTTCATTGTTGCATTTAACCTTTCCATCTTCATGGAACTCAAACAGACCAAGTTATAGGTCAAATTTGTGGAGAGGCAACCCCACTCACAGTCAGAATACCAGTTTTTTTTTGGGCTATAATCCACCTCTAATTGAATAAATGTAATGCAAACCTGTTCAATGTCATACTGTGGAACATTCCAAGCATAGCAATGGCATCTCCATTGAAACAAGTAGGTAACAGATCCCCAATCAAAAAGTTAATGACACTTGATAATATAAACTAATGCATGTGGAAAATAACTACAACAAGTAACAAATATAACACAGTCTGATTTTGACCATGTTTTGTTGGTGTACTGAGGAGTGATGGAATTAAATGAGGCTAAAAACAGTAGCTGCTAGCTTTTAGAGTTGGCTTGTTGCATAATCAAGCACTGAAACATACCATAGTTAAAATCTACCAAAATGTTCCGCTTGGACTTTTAGGAATTTGTGTTTTGTATATGTATGTATGAGTATATACTAGTGTCGTAGTACCGCTTTTTTATGCTCTTTGTCTCGTCTCGGACCCGACCGCGTTTGGACTACAGTAAGTCTTGTCTCTGTCTTGATGGAGCTTGGACTCTGTCTTGTCTCTAACTTGAGGCCTGACACTCTTTGAGTGCGATCATATTTAATTACAGCCACTGCTGTCGGCAGTAAACTTCTTACCACGATATGTGGCTGAAGTTTGCCAATAAAAGTGCACAAATGCATCTGTATTTGTCACGACAAGCATTTGGTTTGATAAATGTGCAGAGGCTGCTCCACATCACTCCAAAACCAGTAAGAGAATATAACTCCAGTTAGAAACTTTAAAAAACAGGTTTAAAAATCCTACCCACTTTCTTCACTTTCTTCACAGTTTTCTGTAAAGTGTCAGTGGAAGTTGTCTAAAAGAAGGGGTTCTCAAACTGTGGGTGAGGGTCCAAAAAAGGGGCACACAGTGTTTGAGTGCAGTGTAATTTGCTTGGCCTATTTTAACCCTAAATTAACATTAATCAGATAAAATGGAGATAGAGTTATAAAAACACTGATATATATGTGCCAAAGTAACTGTGAAATACAAATAAATGAAAATGACAAAGATGGTCTTGATTTGGACTCGATGGACCGTGGTCTCGGTCTTGTCTCAGTCTCAACCTTTAAAAGTCTTGGCCTTGTCTTGATCTCGACCCTCAGAGGTTTTGGTCTTGTCCTGGTCTCTGGACCCTGTGATCTCGGACTGGTCTTGGTCTCGATTGAGGTCTTGACTACAACACTAGTATATACTGTACATGTAGATATGTGTATGTACATATAGGAGACCCCTTTTGTAAGGTTGACTATATTAACTTGTATAACTGTCCTGAAGGAGGAAATAAAAAGAGAATTGCAGGAGATTTTGTGCACTGATTCATGGTCAATTTAGTGAGTTTTAAATGTATTCACGGTACTCCTATAGATTTAGTGGAATGCGCTGAGACCATATGAAACTGCAGATGTTTTAGTAACGGCATTCATTTATTTACATCCTGATATGGAAATGTTATAGCTGAGCAGAAAGACTAAATTAAAAATCCATCTGGTGTCCTTCTATGCTCATAATGCAAAGGGACAGAGACTATAGCAGAATAAACACTAATATCAAGGAAGGTTAAAAGTCTGATCAAGAATTTGTCATTATGTCTTACAATATAGGAGTTTGTTTGCACCAAATTCTCAGTTTTAAGGTGCAGCAGCTTACACAAAACTAGCAGTAGTGGAATGTAACAAAGCAATAGTAGTAAAGTACTGCATATAAGTAAAAAAAATATATCTGTACTTTACTTCAAGGTATAGCTTTTTGGTTTGGGGTCCATCACCTGCTTGTTTCTATGGATATGTCATTGCTCTACAGTATGACTTTAAACAAATGAGCAAAGCAAATGAGAAGGTGTTCACAAGTGACTAAAACACTGAATAAATGAAATAAATAAATAAAAAACAGACCTACTGTCATGTTTAGAGCAGAGGGAGAACACAAAAATGCAGGACTCCATTTGCAAAGTTGTTTACTAGAACAAAGAACAACCAAACACAAAAAATCCAAACAGACGTGACACTGATGATGACAAATGAACCGACAAAGGACAGACGAGAACACAGAGTATATGCACACACAGATGAATGAGACAAAGGTGAGACACATGACAGGGCAAACAATCAATAGAACAGGAAGTAAAACTCAAAACACACGCACAGCTGGAGAAATAACAAAATAAAACTGAAATAGTCCAACGAAAATTAACACCATGTCATCTACCTTACATTTATTCCATTACAGGTGGTTTTATAGCTCAAAAGTCTCTAAAAAACAGGCATTCTGAATGTGAGCGAGGTTGTCTCTCCACAGATCTGACCTGTAACCTGGCCTGGTTTGGTGTCCATGAAGATAGAAAGGTTTAATACCAAACTGTGACATGCAACATTCCAGACAAAGCAATAACATGTCAGTGAAGACAAGCATTTGACAAACCCTCGACCTGAAAAGCTGCAAACTGCATCTTTAAGTTACAAAATAGAAAACTTCTTCACTCCGCTGCTTACAACATTGGAGTTTGTTTGAACCTAATTCCCAGTTTAAGAAGATGCAAATACCCACACCAGGCATAAGTGTATTACGGAATGGCTGGTCCCGTTTTACAATGTGTTTGACAATTTTCTGAAAACAGGAGTCTGTTGGACTGGACCAGATACAAGCCACCTCCATGTGCACCACCTGTTTTTGGTTGCTCTGTTCATTAATTTAACCACATTTTAGGCTAGACAGAAATGAACTCCTATGAGCTTTAAAGGGACAGTCTGGAATTTTGGATATAGGGCCTCATTTCCTAGGGAGGCAGAGTGTTGGAGACGTGTGGAGACACTTTTTTAAATATTCCATTCAGTCCTTGTATTTGCAGAGGTCTCTGGTGCTAGTATAGTGCATGTCAATGGCCATAGTTATCCTACCACTAAAAACAGTTTTACTCACTCCACAAAACACCCGAAGCAAATCTATTACAACCCCAGACTATCGATGTGAATGTCTGTGTCTATAGAATAATTTAAAAAGTAAAACCAACCTTGTATTTGAAGGATTTATGTCTGAGCAGCAGCAGTGAGTTGTACTTTCTGATAGAAAGCTTGGCAGCGGCGGACTGATATATGAGAAAATAGTCCCTCAACATGCCACGATTCACACGATGCAAGGTTAGTTTTATTTTAAACATTATTCTATCAACACAGACATTTACATTGACAGTTTGGCATAATAATAGATTTACTTCGGGTGTTTTGTGGAGTGGGTAAGACTGTTTTTGTTGTTTTTAGTGGCAGGCTAACTATGGCCATTGACATGCACTAGCCTAGCACCAGTGACCTCTGCAAATACAAGGACTGGATGGAATATTTAAAAAAGTGTCTCCACATGTCTCCAACACTCTGGCTAACTAGAAAATGAGGCCCTTTGTCCAAAATTCAGAGCTGTCCCTGCAAAGCTCATAAAAGTTCATTTCTATCTAGCCTAAAATGTAGTTAAATTAATAAACAGAACAACCAACAACAGGTGGTGTACGTGGAGATGGTTTGTGTCTGGTATCTGGAATATCTAAAAAACTGTCTCCACACGTCTCCAACACTCTGGCTAACTAGGAAATGCGGTCCTATGTCCAAAATTCTGGACTGTCTCTTGAAGCCATGTTAAGCCATTTGGATGATTTCAACCCTGCAATCACCAATCTCTACCAATCTCTACTAAAAACATGTAAAAGGTAACCGTTGAAAACTACCGCTTCATGACATGACAAGATGGAACAGAGCATTTTGAGCTTTGGAGATGTACACAGACTATGGCTACGTTCAGACAGCAGGGCTTAATGCTCAATTCCGATTTTTTTGTGAAATCCGATGTTTTTGCGAGTTCGTTCACATTTCCAATTAAATGCGACTTGTCTGTGACTTCAGTGTGAACGGTAAACGGCCCGAAAGTGTCCCGCATGCGCACTGGAGGACACGATGACGTCAACCCCATGCGTCAACCGCAGCGAGCGTGCTCTGTGTTTACGGAAGTTGTCCAAATATGGTCACGAGCATTGAGCACCTGCCGATTTTACAGTTCCGGTTTCCGCCTGTTTCAGCGCAGAATATTGACGTTTGTCGCTTGTTAATGACGTGTAGGTCGGATGGATGCGCTTTGGCCGTTCAGACTGAAGTCGCATGTCAAAAGATCGGATATGTATCGGATTCAGGACCACATATCCAAGTGGCCTGGGTCGCATTTGAAAAATTCGGATCTGTGCCGTTCAGACTGTCATTAAAAGATCGGATACAGGTCACATAGAAGCCAAAAAATTGGATTTGGGTCACTTCAGGCTGCAGTCTGAACGCAGCCTAATAAACCAAGATTATTCAAACACGTGAATGAAACAAAACAGGTATAACATGACTTCAATTTTGTGTAATATCGGTCCTTTAAGATGTAATTATTATAACATGTAACCCCTATTTCAATTTAAATCCAATGAATTCTTTAACAATTCCTTCCTAACATAAAAACAGTAAAAATAAAAGGTTGCTGGCAGATATATTCCACCCTCTGGCAGGTGCCAAGATGGATCCCTCTCCCCTATACTTACGCTGGTCATAGAGTGTTGTGTTTTCTGCATAATACATAATAAACTTGCTTTTCCACCGTCAATTGGCCTGGACAAATTATATGGTTATTTTGTTGGGAAAAGAAGCATGTATTGCAAGATGTTTGAGTTTAAGAATCTCTCCAAACACTATAATTTACAAGGAGAGGAGAGCGTGCTCCAGATGGCTGAGTGAATACAGAGACAGATCCACTGTGCTGATTGGCTGCCATGACTTTGTGGAATGAAAAAAGGAAGAAACAAACATTTGCAAAAAAACAAAAAACATGAAACAAAACAAAGCTGTCACGTTCTCTCAACTTTTGTCATGTTAAAGTTGTACTGGTGAACCCACTACCAGAAAAGTTGCACAGTGCAGTTTATGGTTTTACTATGTAACTTTCTATTGGAGGTTCTGCCATTTTCTTGTCTCCATGGAAATGTTGTTGCTTTGTCTGGATAGCTCCAAAGTAGTGTTGAAGTGATATTAAAATTTCATACTCGATTTTGATACTAAGGAATAAACTCAATACCCAGTACAGATTCTGCTACCACAATGATAATAAAAATCTCTCTCTTTGGACAATAGAATGTGATTTTTAACAATAAATCATAGTACTTTCTTTTACTATATCTGTGTACTCTCACAGTCGTCCAGGTAGGTTCCATAGTGGTTCATGAGCGTCAACGACTCTATGTGCTCTTATAATTGTACTGATACAGCTCAAGATAATTCTAAAGCTGTTCAGGAAAGATTCATTTCTGTCCTATGAAATGGACTTTTTTAATACTGATACCTGCTCAAATGAGTATATAGTTTCTATACTATTTTTAGAATTGATTAGTATCTGATTTTTGATACTTTTCCATCCATCCATTTTCTTCTGCTTATCCAGGGCCCGGTCACGGGAGCAGCAGTCTAAGCAGGGACATCCACACTTCCTTCACCCCAGACACGTCCTCCACCTCCTCCAGGGGAACCCCAAGGCGTTCCCAGGCCAGCCGAGAGACATAGTCCCTCCAGTGTGTCCTGGGTCTCCCCCGGGGCCTCCTCCCGGTGGGACATACTTGGAACACCTCACGAGGGAGGCACCTAGGAGGCATCCAGAACAAATGCCCGAGCCACCTCAGCTGGCTCCTCTCGACGAAGAGGAGCAGCGGCTCTAGTCCGAGCTCCTCCTGTGTGACTGAGCTCCTCTAAGAGAGCGCCCATCCACCCTGTGGAGGAAACTCATTTTGACAGCTTGTATCCACAATTTTGTACTCTATGTCATTACCCAAAGCTCATGACCATAGGTGAACATAGACTGACCAGTAAATCAAGAGCTTTGCCTTTCGACTCAGCTCCTGCTTCACCACAACAGTCCGATACAGCAACCGCATCACTGCCGACGCTGCACCGATCCGCCTGTCAATCTCACGCTCTGTCCTTCCCTCACTCATGAACATGACCCCGAGATACTTGAACCTCAAGTGGAGGAGTTCAAGTGCTTGTTCAAGTACTTACAATCATAATCCAAAGTACCCCATTAAACGTATTAATCTGAATAAACTGGTGACTCCTCCAGACCAAGTTACAGGTCAGATCTGTGGATAGGTGACCCCAAACAGAGTAAGAATGCATGTTTTTAAAGGTATGTTTGAGCAGTAAAATCACCCATTATGAAATATATGATGGATAGATACATTTAATGCCATACTGCAGAACATTTCATAACATCTGAAGACAAGCAAGTGGAGGACCCTCCACAAGAAAAGTTACATAATGCCCCTTTAATGATGCAAGCCAATTACACACTGGAATTAGAACCATGTCACAAATGGACAAGAATCAGCTTTAGTGAATTTTATTGTTGTAAATCCTTGTATATTCAGCCTTTAATTGCCCTGCATAACACATCAGACCAAACTGCAGTTGTACCAGATGTCATTCCCATTGGCTACACTGGAATACTATCAAGGCTTTACAATGGGTTTTATCGTAAAATTTCAATTTACGGCGCCATTATTGTAGTTTTTATGAGAGAGATGAACGGAATATCGTAAAAGGCCAAATTACAAAATGAGAGTGTCTGCCATAGTTGATTGTCTCATTAAAATTATAATTATCTCAAAATCTGTCGTAACCCCGGTGAAGGCACTACTGAATTCATACACTGTGATTTTAAAATATTGAAATTTTCTGAATTTTTTTTTTAAATTTATGTTCAGGTTCAACCAAACATTTCTTAAAGATGCACTGTGTAACTTTTTTGGTGGAGGGTTCATCAAATGCTTTTCTCAATGGATGTTATTGCTTTGGAAAGTTTCACAGTACGGCATTAAACCTTTCTATCTTCACCACACCAAGTTACAGGTCAGATCTGTGGAGAGGCAACCCTGCTCACAGCCAGAATGAGATTTTTGAGCTATAAACCACCTGTAACTGAATAAATTTAAGGTAGAAATGTTTAATGTCATACTGTGGAACATTCCAGGCAGAGCAATAAGCAGGTGACGGACCCCCAACCAAAAAGTTACACAATGCAGCTTTAAAGTTACAATTTTGTGGGCAAGAATTTCAAAATGGATAATCAGAAATGAATGAATATTGAATGAAAATTGAATGGACATTAAAATTCTATTGAAGTAAAGCTCTAAAACAGATTAAAATATAATAAAGTGATGGGATTAAATTACACAGCAGAATTAGCATAAATACTAATTACATTTGCTTTGTTAAACCCAAAATGGCCGTCCAGTCCATTTAAGCTTCTATTGGGAGTCAGAAGATGGAACCAATCTGTCTAAGGAGTTCATTTTATAATGTTTTATTTTAATATAAGTGAGTTTAGAAAGTGACTTTAAAGCTGCATTGTGCAAATTTTCCGGTGGACGGTCTTTATGGAGTTGTTACTCTGTCTGAAATTCTGTATGGCATTATGGCCGATATGGCATTAAATGTGTCCATCTTGCAGCTGGTAAGAGCGTTTGTCCACTGATCCGAAAGTTGGCATTCGAATTTAACTTTTCAGAGATTATATGTCTGCAGGTAGTACGCATAGACATATATTCTAGCCTCTTAGCGTTTTGGCGGTGAATTACTTCGTGGACACACCTATGTCAGCGTATCAACGTTTTCAGGCGTCCACACAGTGCAAGATCAGATCTGTTCTCAAAAGGATTCGTGGGAGCTGACGGCACCAGATCGTTCCATCTCTAGAGCAGTTTTCTATCGGATTAGTGTGGACGAACACTGTATTTGCAATGAAAATGACTCAAATACGTAATGTGGATGGGGCATATGTACAATGATGTATGAATGTTTGTTTGAATGCGTGAGTGGTTCCTTGTTGTAAAGCGCTTTGAGTGCCTTGAAGGTGGAAAAGCGCTATAAAAATGTGACCATGACCATTTACCATTCAACTACATGAGGTTTTATTGACATTTATTGACTTTATTGGCTTGCCTCTCCACAGATCTGACATCTAACTTGGACCCTGCTGTCTCTGTAGAGATAAAAATCTGATGCCATACTGTGGAACATCCCAGAGAGATAAGAGAATCTGGTGACGGAAGCTCTACTGGACAAGTTTCACAGTGCACTTTTAAGGTAATGATACACTTTACTCCTCCGCATTTGACCAATTCTTTAGAGACACTGCTCCTGATTTTATTAAAACATAAACAAAAGAGAACTAGTTCATTATAAATAGTTTGCAACTGTCCAAACTTAGTCCAGACTTTCCTAACATGTCCATATCCTCCATGACAATATTATCTTCTTCCTGGTTTGCGTAAGATAAAAATCGATGCTGAGGCAAGTCAAATGTTAGCCTACTTGAATTGAGTAAAGCCTCTTTAAATGCCACTGGGGTAACCTGTCAGGAATAGCGGGTGCTTGGGACCTTAGACTGTAGACTTATATATAAATGGACATAACTGGCCGGCTAGCATGGACACGGTTCAGCTCCATCAACTCTGGTTCCAATTCATTTCTGGAATATAGTGACCCCTCTCTCTGTAACTGCTCCTGTCAGACTCGTCGTTTTGGTTTTAAATGTTCATGATTCTTGTGTTTTTCTTTTGCTAGTTTGCCTGTAAATCAAGATATGAACAAACTGTGTTTTTAAACTCCATTCACCTTCACTAGAATCATCTAAACTAAATATGAGTGTAAAGTAAAATATACAAATTATACAAGTGATTCAAAAATAGGTACAGACTCAGACTGTTTAATTTCTAATGGCAACTGGTTCCACAGCTGTGCGGCAAAATCAGAAAACGCATGCTCCCCACAAAGCTTACGTTTATTTTTTTGGGACAGTGAGCTGGAGCTGGTTTGCTGACCTGAGATTGCGAGAGGGGGCATAAGGGTGGATCAAGTCAGCGAGGTAGGAGGGTGCTAGGCCATGCAAACACTTAAAAGTAAGTCAAAGAATTTTAAAATCGACTCTAAAAGACACTGGGAGCCAAAGGAGAGAGGCTAAAATAGGTGAGATGCTTTCGTGTTTCCGGATTCGAGTTAAAAGTTGAGCCACTGAGTTTTGGACCCGTTGCAAACTGCAAAGTGCAGTTTGGCTGACAACAACATAAAGTACATTACAATAATCCAATCTAGTCGTCACAAATGCATGCATGACAGTTTCGAAGTGTTGCATTGCCATAATAGGCTTAATTTTGGCCAATTGTCTTAGCTGGAAAAAAATGATTTTACATTAGCAGTAATTTGCAGATAACATTTTAGATCAGGGTCCATTTTGACACCTAAATTTGTAACAACTGGCTTCACTAAAAGATTTAGTGAACCCAGGTCCACAGGAAAAGAACAATTTAAAGTGCTAGGGCCAAAAACCATAACTTCCGATTTTTCCTGATTAAGGTGCAAAAAGTTTCGTGACATCCAAGAGTTTATGTCACTGATGCAGTCTAGAAGTGGTCTGACAGCCTGTGGATCCTGTTTTTTTAATGGCAGATTTGGCTGTCATCTGCATAAGACCATTTTAAGACCAGTGTGATTAAATCTGAGCGTTTATTTGATCATTTTTATTATTGTTGGTATTATGTATTTGTGCTGCACTTTAGAAACAGTTTGTGAAAAGTGCCATATAAATAAAGTGGTCTGGATTGGATAAATAGCATTAATAAAAAACATTTTAAGCAGACTAAACTTGCGGACATGGTCTAATCTCACGCATATTTTAGGCAATTCCTTTCCGCTTGTCTGTTTTTGATAGAGTTTAAGAAAGTGAATGTCCTCATCGTTTGGGATTTGCGGGAGGGACAAAATATCACAAATGTGGGCTGGAGCAGGAATGAAAATTACAATTATTTGCGGGCGCGGGCAGGAGTGTGACTGAAAATTCTGTCCCTCGCAGACCTCTACAATGGAATTGCCAATCTCTGCTTAACAAAAGGTAAAAGGTGGCTGTTAACTTGAAAACTACATCTTCATGACAGCACAAGATGGAGCAGAGCATTTTGAGCTTTGGACACTTTGGAGATAGACTAAAAGACCAAGATAACTCAAATGTGCATGAATGAAACAAAACACAGCTCTAGGTTTGTTTTCGAGGAGGTAACAGCATTATAACATGGCTTAAAGCTCACAAGAGTTAATTTAGCTCAATATAGAATTTTTAAACAAGATTAGAGTTTTTATTGCTGTGTCCTTGGGCAAGACACGTCACCCACTCACTCATAAGCGCAAATGTGACGTGTGACAAATGCGTCATTGGCAGTGATTGGAAAAATAAAACACGGCACAGTTCAGAGACTGTTTTGAATGAAGTAAAAATTGCAGTACTTTTAGACACTGACCTTTGGATTGTTGCTCAGGTTCAGCAGCAGCAGTCCATCAGGATTCAGCCCGCCCACACAGATGCATTGTGGGCCGGGGCGGGTCACAGACTGCACTGACCCTGGTCCAGTTCTCTCTCTCTGGGTTTATTTACTCAGTACCACATCTCAAACTCCCACACTACACTGTCTAAGAGGATATGACTCAAACAAAGGCTGCTCTGTCTACGGAAAAGGAGTAAAACAAAAAAAAAATACTGTCTTTTACTATTTGTTAGATTTATTTGGCAAAGAAAAATGACAGAAAATACTGAAACTGTCAATGAATTTAGTGGTGTCAGAGTTAGATTGAAGGTCCTATATTACGCAAAATGGGCTTTAAGTCATGTTCTAACATTGTTACCTCCTCAAAAAACATACCAAGAGTTGTGTTTTATTTCATTTACACATCAGTAATCCTTTATTATTAGTCTGTCTACATCTCCAAAGCTCACAATGCTCTATTCCACCTTGTGATGTCATGAAGGGGTGGTTTTCAAGTTAGTATTTGTTACTTTTTGTTCAGTAGAGTTTGGCAATTCTATGCTGAAATAATCCTAATGATTCTAGTGAAGGTGTATGGAGTTTAAAAACACGGCGGAGCACTTCCTGTAACACCACATGACATCACAAGGTGGATGAACTCTAAATATGCAGAGGTTTGTGTGTTAAATACCTTTAAAGTGTGGCATCTATTGCATTTTCTTTTTGTTTTATTAGATTTTTGGATGTCACACTGCACAATGTGGGGAGTTTAAATAAAGTACAACACATACTTGGACTTATTTAATGTTTTTATTGGTATGGATGCGAGAATGTGTCTATATTTATTCATTTTACCGCTACAGATTTGCTCTGTTGAAGTTTAATTGTATTTTGTACAATGACAATAAATATAAAACTATTTTAAATCTAATTTAAATCTAATCACAGATACACGGTGCGATGGTTCACACGATCAGTCTGGGAAAAGACCAAAGTTTGTCCAAGTTAATCTCTCCAGACTCTATACTGAGACTATAGAGGCACAAACAATCCATATTTTAATCATGTTATTTAAAAAAGTATAGATATTTTATTACTTATCTTTCTATTTTATTCTGACTTGTACATTTACATTTATATAATTATGTCTTATTTGACACCTGTCTCTTGCTATCTTTTTTTGCTACTTATTTAAAGAATTTATTATTACCATTTATATTTTTGCTCTTTGTGATTATATTATATTGTGATGTGTGAGCTACTGTGTCCAAATAATTTCCCTTGTGGATCAATAAAGTTTGTCTAAGTCTAAGTCTAATAGTTTCATATATTTTTATAAATGTCACAATTATATATATATAAAAAATGCACTTATAACAAATTGAATATAGTTACTTCTGTATAGTTTTGACAAGATTAGAAGCATTAAAGGTGCACTATGTAACTTTTTGGGGGTCCATCACCTGCATGTTTCTATGGAGATGCCATTGCTCTGCCTGAAATGTTCCACAGTGTGACAATAAACAGCTCTACCTTACATTTATTCAATCACAGGTGAGTTTATAGCCCAAAAATACCTTGAAAAATAGACATTCTGATTGTGAGCGGGGTTGCTTCTCCCCAGATTTGACCTGTAGCTTGGTCTGGTTTGGTCTTCATGACGATAGAAAGGTTTAATACAGCTCCATGGAGAAAAGAATTTGACAGAGCCTCCACAAGAAAAGGTACACAGTCCACCTTTAAGTATTATTTGTATCAAGTTTGTTCAGCTTCGTTTAAGACTATGTGGGCAAAAACTCTCTCTCCAAAAAGGAAACAGTCCACTACATGCCAGAGGTGTTTTCACGTTTGTAAAAGTTAGTAAATGAAAGGAAATTGGGGAGAGATGGTTCAGTTCACGGAGGAGCTCTTCTGCTGTTACTGAAGAGCTCTTGTGTTTACGGTTGGACACAAACATTGATCGTGAACACAGCGAGAGTGAGAAGAGGGCTCACTCTGCACCAAGTCTCCAAAATATCAGACACACTCAGCATCAGTTTTCAGCTTGTCTTTGGTCTTACGGCGGTTCCAAGTTTATCGCGGCACTATGTAACTTTTTGGTTTGGGGTCCGTCACCTGCTTGTTTCTATGAATATCTCATTGCTCTGCGTGAAATGTTCCACAGTGTGACATTAAACAACTCTACCTTAAATCTATTCAATTACAGGTAATTTTATAGCTCAAAAACACTTAAAAAAAACAACAGGTATTCTGACTCTGAGCGTGGTCGCCTCTCCACAGATCTGACCATGGATCTATTAAAATAACTGGACATATTGCTGCATCCACTCACTGGAACTTCAGCGGAAAAAACTCTGGGCTGAGAGAGGATTTTTCTCATAGAGCGCAATGTAATCACAAAGGGCTCATGTTCGGCTGACAGGGCACCTACGACTTTCAAAAATGTCGGATTTGTCGGCAGTTTTTACCTATTTTTAGATCATAAACTTTTTCTCAGCTCAAAATTCTTAAGTTATCTTAAAAAATGCTTTATAATTGTTCGCTCTGGCTTTCTTACTCGCCCAAAATAAATACATAAATACAATACGCTCTGCTCAGCTCTAGCTCCTCTGATTGGTCAAAGCGATCACATGATACCACAAGCCTGCAGGAGAAAAGAGCACTACTGCGCGTGCTCAGTCCGCCCAGAGCCACGGGAAGTACCTCGCCGGGCTAAAGGCAAATCTGGAATCATGCGCCATTGAGCTCAGCCAATTGACTTGAATGGCCGGACATTTTGAAACCCCAGGGATTGGATCTGACCTGTAACTTGGTCTGGTTTGGTCTTCTGAAGATAGAAACGTTTATTGCCAAATTATGAAACATTCCAGACAAAGCAAGAACATCTTCAATGGAAAAAAGCATTTGAAAGACGCTCCACCAGACACGTTGCACAATGCACCTTTAACAGTATATTCTTTCATTTACTATGCTTGGACATTAGACACAAATCTGTATCAAAACCCCAGTTGTATTTCTCTGTGTTATGAAGGTTTATGAACTCACCCTCTGCTCCTGACAGGACACGAAGGTCTGGAAGCCTGGGGCCACTCCGAAGCCCAGCTGATCGATAAAAGGGGGTTCGTCTTGAGTGTGAATCTGAACCTTGATCCCGGCTTCAAAAGAGGTTTCATCTGAGAAGAGGAGACAGCTTTGGTTAGAAAGGCTTTATATTTTGATTGATTTTTATTGCAATTTTAACAAGAGACTGGCTCATTTAATATTTATTTCTATTACTCGTTCTCAAACATAACATCATCTAAAAAAAATCTTTAAAAAGTAACCCTAAGAAGTAGGAAAAAAGCTTGTCCGATTACATCAAAGTTATTTCAAATTCTACATATTCTCAGTGAAATAATTTCTGTTGCATGGAGCTTAACAGTTTTGGAAGTTAATTTTTCAATATTTCTTTCTCATTTTTATGATTCTTAAAATCATTCAGAGCCTTTGCATAGTTTACATATTCACAGAAGGAAATCACTGCAGAGGTTTCATGAGGTTTCGTCTGAGAACAGGATAACAAGTCTTTATATTTTGATTTGTTTGCATTGGTTTTAATTTATTTTTCTTACTATTTAAAGACCTTTGAATCAGTATGTGTACGAACTGCGCTTTACAAATAAACTTGCCTTAGGGATGCACTGATTCAATACTGAAAAATTTGTTGGATCAGATATCGGCTTCCAAATATTGATTCAGCCATTGGACATATACATTGAGGTAATAAGACTGTTTACTGGATGTAGTTGACCTGGAAAGTTTCATAATGTCTGAACTTTATTTTATAGAGAGCTGTTCAGTACTGAGTTGAGAGATAAATAATAACTACATAACACATTGGGGTCAGTTTCGTCTTATACTATTTTTGTTTAAAGGGCCCATATTATGCAATTTTCTGGTCTATATTATTATTATTATGTTGTTGTTTCATCACAAACATACCTAGAGTTGTGTTTTGTTTCTTTCACACATGTTTAACACACAAATCCTGCATATTTAGGCTGAGTTCTTCTCTCAAACTGAAAATACTCTATTCCATGTTGTGCTGTCATGTGGTAATACAAGAAGTGCTTTTTAAACTCCATACACCTTCACAAGAATCATTTGGATAATTTCAGACCTGGATTTCCAAATCTGTACTGAACAAAAGCTAACAGGAGCTGTTGTTAGAAAAGGTGTGTAGAGTCCCTCAGTCGTCCAAGTAGAATTCATGACAAAGGAGAAATTCAGTTTGTCAATTGGGCAAATGTTTATGTAGATCGAAAACGTTTCACAGCTCATCCAAGCTGCTTTTTCAGTTCTGGTCAGAATGCTGGTGGATATAAGGCAGTATACACCAGCACTGAGTTTCTCCTTTGCCACTTTCTCTAGAAAACTACCACTTGATGATATCACAACAGAACAGTTTGAGTTTAGAAAGAGATAAGAAAGGATTACTCAAATATGTGTGAAAGAAACAAAACACATCTCCAGGTATATTTTTGAGAAGGTAACAAAATTCTAAAATGGCTTAAATCTCACAAGAGAACAATAGGACCTGCTGTTTTCAGTCTTTGCACTGGTATCGGTCAATATCACGTATTAGCAGATATTTAACGCCATAGTATAGTATAGAAATATGTATCGGCACTGAAAAAGCTGGATCATTGCATCCCTAGTTATTGTTGTATTGGATTGTATCAGACAAAAATAGTAAACAAATTGACTAAGGTTTGTGATTTGAATCCTGCTTTATCAAGTTCATACTGTGTTTTGGTCCTTGGACAGGATATTCCATTCTACTTCTTTCTGAATGTGTCAGAGTAACTGCGTGCTTACTGAGGGCTGGAGAGGCAGCTGCCGTACATTTTGTCAGTAAAATCCAAGGGCATCACATCATGTAACATCTTTATAGTACAATAATACTTCAAATATATAATTTTAGTTTATTTAGTGGGAAAAAGAATCTTTAAGAATCACAATATCAGTTTTCTTACAACAAAGCAACATTCTTTAAAGATCCAATTATGCAAAATTAATCCATGAAAGCTTTAAGTAATGGTATAAAGTTGTTACCTCCTCAAAAACATACCTAGAGTTGTGTTTTGTTTCATTTAAGAAGTCCTAGATCATTAGTCTGTCTACATCTCTACATCTCTACAACTAAAAATGCTTTCAACCTTGTGATGTCATTGAGTGTTAACTGGTATTTTTAGCCTCAAGTAAGCTGCTTTACTCTTCAATACTTTAAAATAACCTTAAATTTTTACTTTTATTTTGGAATATATTACAAGATTCCCACTCTTTTTCCACTGACAAAACTTTTCCATGACTTTTTCATGACCTAAAGTTAATTTTCCATGACTTTACAGCACCTACATGTGTACAATGGATCATACTTTTAGGGCTAAATATGAAACGTTAAACCCTTTCCATTCACCTTATGATTTGGTAGTGGTATTTTTTTAACATTCAAAATACTGTCAGTGCATTTATTGTCGTCTCTTTTAAACAAAAGGCACAGACGCTCGAAAATATTCATAATAAACTTATGATAACGTAATAGAAAGCTGTAGTTACGCAATAGAGATACTAAAATTCCATGACTTTTCCAAAACTTTCATTGAATTTATACATTTCCATGACTTTTCCAGGACTTCCATGACCGTGAGAACCTTGATATTAGTTTTACGCTTTGTAGAGTTGAGAGAAACTGTCAGTAGAAAGTCTCAAATATCTGCAGGTGCACCGAGGAGTGAAGCAATTTCAGTGAGACTAAAAGAATAGCTACAACTTCAAAACCCAAAGCCCATAGCTGAAATTATCAAAATGATTCTAGTGAAGGTGTGTGGAGTTTAAAAACTTAATGACACTTAATGACATCACAAGGAGGAACTGAGTCTATGCAGGATTTGTGTGTGCACGAATGAAACAAAACACAACAGAGATCAGAAATAGTGCAATATAGGCCCTTAAATACAACATACATATAGAATGGACCAAGACACTAACAAACTATTACTACTGCTTAGATTTCCCTTTTTTTGTGATGAAAGAACATTATAAACCAAATAGAAATGTGCAGCTTTCACGTACACAGAAACACTTTTAGCTTCCCATATTAAAGCATGTATTTGCTTAGGACATGGTCGATGCTTCCTTGAAAGTGCACCTAGCTTTGAAGTGTAAATAATAGCGGCGAGATGCAGGACCTGCCGAAGAACCGTTTCCCCGTTGGTCGTAGTATATATAACAACGCAGCAAAAAACGCCTATGTATACACGCATGAATAAATGATGATGAGGATAAAAGGGAAGTCAATGTAAGTCAATATAGCGAGCATCTTACAGACAGTGGTACGCAGCGTGGATGATGTACAGTAGATCAAAACAAACAACTTCTATAATGGGCTTATGCAGTGGACCAAACGAAAACAAGCCATTAGAATAGATACGCAGGGTCCACGGGCCACCAACACTGAATAGTTGGGTAAATACTGAAGATGTTGTTTACTGTCCTATATGAAGGAATTCTCGTGATGGGTTTGCTCTGGTAAATGCCTTTATGTACTGTATTTTTCGGACTATAAGGCACACTTAAAATCCTTTAATTTTCTCAAAAATCGCCAGTGCGCCTTATAATCGGTGCACCTTAGGTATTAATTCTGGTTGTGTTTACTGACCTCGACCAAATTTTTGTGGTACATGGGGCTCAAATATCTGTCAAAGTGTTTTAGTACGACTTTGGAAAGCTACAAAGCTGCACCTCTTGATGGATTGTCAGAGCATTACGGCTACTCTCGTCAGGAGCCTCGCGGAGTAAGTCTGACAGAAGCTGACCGCATCAACGCACATGGAGCGACATGTTTTTAGTTTATGCAAATAAGCCACGTGGTTTTAAGTTTCATTT
This sequence comes from Boleophthalmus pectinirostris, assembly GCF_026225935.1. Classification (NCBI taxonomy): domain Eukaryota; kingdom Metazoa; phylum Chordata; class Actinopteri; order Gobiiformes; family Gobiidae; genus Boleophthalmus; species Boleophthalmus pectinirostris. Next base: position 15,143,529 of record NW_026571299.1, read on the forward strand.
CTGTAAAACATAAACAAATGTGCACAAAGCTGCTTTAAACACATTATTACTCGATGTATATTTGAGTCGTCCTTGTAGGAAATGAAAAACAACTTTAAATGATCCACCACATTCACATTCATAATCCACATTCACCAAGACAGGGAAGCACTGCCGGGCAAATTACATCACGATCTGCCAATGGATCGTGGTCTCAAGTGTCGTCCGTTTGTTTCGCTTAATGCAATGTATAATCCGGTGCACCTTATGTATGGAAATAGATGAGAAAATTCAACATTATTGATATTGCGCCGTATAATCCTGTGCGCCTTAAAGTTCAAGAAATACCATATTTTTGCATAGTTGTTTGGTACATTTTTGTAGTTTATAATGTACTGTCACTTGCTTGACTCCACGGAAATGCTATCGCTCTGCTTTGAATGTTCCATGGTGTGACATTTTACGTAGACATCTAGCATGCATTCATTATGAGTATTTCTATTGCTAAAAAAAATACAATAACTCTTTCTGCGAATAAGGGCGACTCTCCACAGATCTGAATGGTAATGTAAAGCGTAGTTCTGCAACCGGCTTGTCTCCCTTGTGATAGATTGGGTTAAGCTGTACTGTGGAACATTCTAGACAAAGCAGGTAGTGGACCTATTCTGCTCTCCTTGTGTGTCTCTAACACAATTTAGCATTAAGTGTAACCCTTTTTTGAAACATGCGCACAGTCACGACATAGCGTCCATAGCTCTAATTTATTTCTCCAAAAAGATGGTTCCAAAAACAGAGTAAAACTGCAAAACAGAAAAAAAAACTGTACTTAGCACAGTGGAAAATATAACAAAGTTTGCTTAACTACACAATCCACTACCATATGAATACATAATTTTCAACAAAAACACATTTCTAACAACAATCCTTTACTAACAGAGCAAGACTATTATAATTCTTATCTGTATAAAGCACAACTTACAGACATTGAGGTCAAAGGCACGAACAAAAAGGCAGATGTCAGAGGATGAACACGTGCTACTGAGAACCAACAAAAACAACATATGGCTGACTTCCTCTCATAACTTCCTGTCTCTAATCAGGCCTTCAAAATAAAAGACTGACAGTGGTAAATGCAATCTACTGCAAAAACATACGGAAGCCGAGAGATGTCACAACAAATGCAAACGCCGCAACAAATACAAATGCGACAACACAACAAAAAGCCACAAAACACCAAAAAAAGCCACAACGGAAATGACCGCGGGACTCTATTTTAATGCAAACGCCGCAACAAATACAAACGCCAAAACACAAACGCAAATGCTGCAACATATCAAAAAGCCACAACACATCAAAAAGCCACAAAGGAAGTGACTGCGAGACTCTATTTTCCGACGAACCAATCAAGCGGCAAGTGAAGAAGAAGAACTACAATGTGAAAAGTAAAGGAACGGAGAAGTTGGAAACATAAGTAAAAGTGGCTTTTTAATGTGTCACAGCATTTACGTTTGTGTTGTGTGTATTTGTTGCGGCGTTTGCATTAAAATAGAGTCCCGCGGTCATTTCCGTTGTGGCTTTTTTTGGTGTGTTGTGGCTTTTTTTTGGTGTGTTGTGACTTTTTGTTATGTTGTTGCATTTGTATTTGTTGCGCCATTTGCGTTTGTTGTGACCCCTCTCAGGTTCCGTAAAAAGAACTATATAGAACACATTTTTTACATATTTGGGGCAAAACAGGACCCTCAACTAGAAATGTTACGCAGTGCACCGTTATGTAAGTCAGTGCATACATGGCCAAACAGAAAGGATAAGGTAATACAGAAAAAGTAATAGTGATGGGAATTTGGGCTCTTTTGTAGGATCCAAATCTTTTGGATCTGTTCATTTCAAAGAGTCGTTCAAATAATTGGCTCTTTTAATTTTTATTTATGATGTATTTATTGTGATTATTATGATTATTAATGAAAAAAGCTTTCACTCATGTTGCCGACTCTGTTTCTGTGCTGACTTTTGTGTTGGTTGAAGGTTAGTCTGAACAAAAATGCATCAAAACTAGAAAGATGTTTTGGTTCTTTGGAAACATTCACCTTAAGGAAACATTCAAAAAAGCCCATTCATTCACAAACATCACATCACTAAAAATGCTTTCAAAAAGTCACCTGAAAATGTAACAAATGTTCGATTTGGTCAGTGTTATTTAAAATTCTGCACATTCTCAGACAAATCATTTCTGTGCTGCGGAGCTTAACAGTTTTGGGTGTTAATTTCTCAATAATTCTTAAAATCATCCAGGGTCTTCACAAAGTTTTATTCGCAGAAGAAAATCACTGCAGCAAATCGAAATGTATTAAAACAACTGCACCGTGTCAAATTGTATAATTCCAAAATGAATCAAATATAATGAATTGAACAAAAGCTTTTAAGAGTGTATGTTTCACCACTAATCCATGTATCTTCTTCAGATCTGACAGGATTATGTAAATCACAGAGGAGCTAAATACAATGAAACTAACACACTCTAATTGTTTACAGTAAGAAGTATCTGTTACTCTGTTAAGTCCATTGGATCTACCTAGGGTGTGAACTACCATCTGGGTCCTATTTTACATAATCTTTCCTGCCACTTGTGAGTGATTTAACAACAATTATCAACTCCTGTACTCTAATAATCGTTGTTGTTTTCTTCTTTTGCGATGTGAGAAAGACCGGCTGGGGCATTATTCCAAACAAGTCAAATATAATAATTTGGGTTTAGTGAGGTGGACAAAAGTGTGAATACGTTTCTCCACAAATCCAAATAGCTTCTTCAATTCTACAATGAAACTAACACACCCTGTAATTACAGTAAGAATGTGTTATGTCCAGAGAACTAACCTAGAGTGTGGATAGTCGCTTCAAGTGATATTTTGCGTAATCATTTTGCTCCTAATGGGTGATCTAACTCCTTTTGGCAATTCATATTAGCATATTCTGATAATCCTTATTGTTTTCTTCTTTTTTATCCACAAATCTGAAACTAACATACTCTAGCTGATTGGAATAAGTATCTGTAAGTAGTTACGTCCAGTGAACTAACCCTAGAGTGTGAACTATCACCAGAGTTATATTTTGCTTAGTTGTTCCTGTCATCAACGGGTGATCTAACTCCTTTAAGAAACTCATTATTCTTCTGATAATCCCCACTGTTTTCTTCTTTGAAAGTGAGTGTGAAGTGAAATATCATAAATTGAATTCAGTGAACTGGACAATAGTTTTTTAAGTGTGAATATGTTTCTCCACTAAGCTTCTTCAATTCTACATTGAAACTAACACACACTAAATGATTACAGTAAGAATGTGTAATGTAGGGTGTGAACAGTCCCCAGGTTGTATTTTGCATAAACGTTCCTGCCCCCAGTGGGTGATCTAACTCTTTTTAGCTACTTATATAAGGAAATACTGATAATCTGTTTTGTATTATTCTTTTGCGATGGAAAAAGTGAGTGGGAAGAAGGAGCAGGGGTATCATTTCAAACAAGTCAAATATACAAAATTATATTCAGTCAACTGGACAAAGGTTTTCAAGTGTGAATACGTTTCATCACTAATCTAAGTATCTTCTTTAGTTCTACACCCAAAATAGCATACCCTAGTTGTTTACATTAAGGAGTATCTGTATCTAGTTAAGTCCAGTGTACTAACCTAGGGTGTGAACAGTCCCCAAGTCCTATTTTGTATAATCGTTCCTGCAACAACAGGGGTGATTTAACTCTTTTTAGAAACTCATATTAGCATACTCAGATAATCCATGTATCATACGTTAATTTGTTTTTCAAAAATAAGAAAATCAAAAGACTATTTTCTTCATAATTTGTCTGCAAAACCAAAAAAAAAAACCCTAAAAAAAAAAACCTGGATAATGACAGTTTCCATGCGATGCAGGACTTTTGCATCACATACGGATTGAACCAGGACTAAACCAGGACTAAACCAGGACCAGGTCTAAACCAGGACTATACCAGGACTGAATCAGAACTAAACCAAGTCTAAACAAAGTCTAAACCAGGTCTAAACCAGGACTAAACCAGGACTGAACCAGGACTGAATCAGGACTGAACCAGGTCTAAACAAAGTCTAAACCAGAACTGAACCAGGACTAAACCAGGACTAAATCAGGACTAAACCGGTCTGTCCTGGTCTCAGTCCAGATCTGGTCCCAGTCTCAATCCTAATCTCAGTCCTGGTCTAGACACAGTTTCAGTCCTAGTCTGGTCCCAGTCTCAGTCCTGGTCTCAATCCTGATCACCCAACAGTCTACACGGGCGAACCTCCGGGCCCGTCCAAAATCAGTCCTGGTTCAGTTCTGATTTAGTCCTGGTGTAGTCCTGTTTTAGTCCTGGTTCAGTCTTGGTTAAGTCCAGCAGCGCAAAAGTCCAGCATCACAGTTTAAATCACACAAACGGGAAACGGCCGTTATCTGTTTTTGTCTATTATTCATTTTAACACAAAATCGAAAACATACACTAGTTGTTAACAGTGAGAGGTGTGATATTAGTTAAGTCCAATGAACTAACTAACTCCTTTTAACAACTATATTAGGATACAATACTAATCCCTATAGTTTTCTTCTTTTGTAAATGGTACTTACCTGGAGATTACACAGACAAAAAAAAATCCACAGTTTACAAACATATAAAAGAATAGGGAATGAGTTTATCGAGTTAGAAAATGTCTCTTCTTGCATCCATAGACGGCAGCTATCCTCACAACGCAATAACTTTTATGAAAGAAAATCATCTTAAGTGACATAACCCTTAACACATACGGCACCATTATGTCTTAAACTTTAGTATGCTTCATCACACTCCTTTCCCATTGGCTGGTTCGGGCTTATCGCGGCGCTGTGGCAGGCTTCGGTGATTTACGTTTCTTTGGGGGATAAAGCGCCAAGTGTGTTTGGGGCCCATGTCTCTCGGCTCTAGCTGTCACCCTCGCTATCTGTCGCTAAGAGTGCCACCGCATTCCTCAACGCTTTCAATTAGACAGCTGCAGGCTTTAGAGGTCCTATATTACACCAAATGGATTCCTCTGAGCTTTAAAGGTGCACTGTGTAACTTTTCTGGTGGAGGGCCCGTCAAATGCTTTTCTCCCTGGTTATTGCCTTGTCTGGAATGTTTCACAGTACGATATTAAACATTTCTATTTTCACGGAGATCAAACCAGACCAAGTTACAGGTCAGATCTGTGGAGAGACGACCCCACAAACAGTCACAATCACTCTTTTACTAGGTATTTTTGAGCTATAAAACCATCTGTAATTGAATAAATGTAAGGTAGAGCTGTTTAATGTCACACTGCGGAACATTCCGGGCAGAACGATGACAACTCCATAGAAACAAACAGGTAAAAGAAGCCAAAATATGCCATGTTATAAAGTTGTCATCTCCTCAAAAACAGACCTGGAGTTGTGTTTTATTTCATTCACACATTTTTGTGTAATCCATCATTATTAGGCTGTCCGTAACTTCAGAGCTCAGAATGCTCTGCTCCACCTTGTGATGTCATGATGAGGTAGTTTTCAAGTTAACTACTACTTTTTGCCTTTAATTAAGTAGAGATTCAAAACTCCAGGCCTGAAATCATCCAGATGATTCTAGTGAAGGTGTATGGAGTTTAAAAACACAGTGGAATGCTTCCTGTATTACCACATGATGCAAGAGCGTAGCTTTGCATAGGGACGGTGGAGACATGTCACAACCAATATTTGGAGAAAACAAACAACAAAATACTCCCTACCAATATTTGCCACTTTATTTTAATAAACAAAAATATAAATTTATTCTGATATTTTTCCAAACTCAATAGTATTAATTTAACACGCTTCAGTTCACATTTTGTTTATTAGACGTTCTGAGATGTATTCAGTAATTTGACGACAGGGTTACTCCTGCCGTTATTTCATTGGCTGCAACAGAGTGATGTCATTAGTGGTGCCAGGAGCCTAAACTGGGGAAGCGGCAGGACAGGGCCAGCACCTGAAGATGGTGACTCGAGCAGGCATGAGTGAAGACACTGCACTGCAAACTTTGAAAAACTTTTCAAAAAGAGCTTACTTGGCTTCATCTTCAATTAAACTTGCCTTATAATGAGTCGCCGTGGAAAAAGAGCGACTATCACCACAAGTGCACCTCCCAAACAGAACCCTACTCATGCGCAGTTAGCAGCCGAACTCTATTGACAACATTCCAGGAAAAATTTATGGACTTTACCTCACAAATATCTCATCACCAACAAGTAAAGGGAGGAGAGGGACTGGGGTTTAGCTGATAATGTCCCCACCAAAGCTGACACCAAACCTACGCCCTTGACATGACATCACAAGGTGGAACAGAGTGTTTTTCATTTGAGAGAAGAACAGAACCTAAATATGCAGAATTTGTGTGTTAAACATGTGTGAATGAAACAAAACTCCAGCTATGTTTGTGATGAGGAAACAACATTAAAACATAGATCAGAAAACAGTGAGCCCTTTAAAGCACCAGTATGTAACATTTAATTTTGGATGGTTTTATTGCACTGAAAAAAGAATGGAAAAATGTACATCCTTACCATAAGCAGGCTTGCATTTCCATAAACCTGACTCTTAGTTCGTCAGGAGAAAATATTGTATCTTTGGCTATAATCTACAGTATGGCATATTTCCATAAAAAATGTATGGTTTTAACTTTTTAACATATATAACAGATAAAAAATAGCGTAATATGGGCCCTTTAAATGACAAATCGTAGCATATTTTATAGCGACTCTATGGAGAATATGTAGACAGTAGTTATGAGATTCTCGCTGCCAAACGGATTGCAGAGGGCTTGGCAGTGCATACATTGGTGTGTAGAGAAAAATGCCCAAGCGAAGTCATGTTATCTAAAAGTCAGGGCCATCTGTCAGAGCTGTGAGCAAGCTGCAGAGAGGCGTTTAGTAACTTCGCTTTGGAAAGAAAATATTGGGCTTAAGTGAAAGTCTTTATGTCTACTGAAGTCTTTATTGAGTGGATGGTGCAGCGTGAGATGATACTAGGGCTGGGAAAAGTGTAGAAAATCAGATACTAAAATTTGTATCGAAACTTGACACTTATCTGAGCAGGTATCGATATTGCTGTTTGTTTAGTTTGTTTAGTTTATTTATTGAGACAGGGACAGTGCACAATATAAATCAGCGGTCCTCAACCTTTTTTCTCCAATGAGCTACCTTTACAAAACAAAACTGCCAGAGAGCTACAAATTTCAGCAGTCGCAAAGAAATTGAGTAAAGAGCTATGGCAAGTAGAGATGTAATGATATCCAAATCTCTCGGTACGATATTATCACGATATGCATCTCACGGTACGATATTTATTGCAATATTTTGGAGAGGTTAATATACTTGTAGACAGGATGCTGTTTTGAGATTTTGGTGGAATTATTTCTGTCATAATCCCAAGAATTCAAGTAAAAACATATATCTTCATGTTGTCTGCGCTGAAATGAATCATGGGATATGTATGTATGTAGTTCCCGATGTTTATTAGCTGTTGCTATTATAAACAGTGTTGGGAGTAACGCGTTATAAAAGTAACAAATTACTGTAATCCATTGCTTTTTGTTGTAACGCAGTAATGTTCAGCATTACAGGGAAAAAAATTGTAATATTTTACTCGGTACAAATGTCCGTAATGATGGGTTTTTCTTCATACAAATTCACTAAAATCACAGCGATATCAGCAGTGGTGAAAGGCCAGAGACGCGCCCCGTGTAGACTGTCAGGTAACCGTGGACGAAAGGACCGGCTCAGAACTCTGCGCTCCACGGGGCTAAACGCAGCTGATGCTCAATCACGCTTTGCAGACACCCTGCTCCATGGGCTCGGGGTTCTCTCAGGGGCGGTCCTAGATTCCAAGTTCTAGTCCAAGATTAGTCCTGGTTTGGTCCTGGTTTAGTCCTGGTTTAGACCTGGTTTAGCCCTGGGTCAGTTCTGGTTCAGCTCTGGTTTATTCCTAGTTTAGTCCTGGTTTAGATCTGATTTAAACCTAGTTTAGCCCTGGTTTAGTCCTTGTTTAGACCTAGTTTAGTTCTGGTTCAGTCCTCGTTCAGTTTTGGTTTAGTCCTGGTTTAGACCTGGTTTAGTCCTGGTTCAGTCCTCCTGGTTCAGTCCTTCTGGTTAAGTCCTGGTTTAGTCCTAGTTCAGTACATACCGGCACAAAAATTCAGCATCTTCACAGTTATTTTGGTGAGAGTAACTTAAAAGTAATAGTCGTGTAATGCCTTACACTTTAAATGCAGTAATATTGTAATGTAATGAATTATTTTGAAATGACAGTAACAAGCAATAAATAACACATAACAGTTTTAAAGTAACTTGCCCAAAAATGAATGCATTTAAGCAGAGAAATTTAAGTAATTCGATATACTGTGACAGCCCACTATACTATTGTGAGACTTTTGACAATACAATATCAAGGTATTTTGCTTATTGTTATATCCCTTATGGGAAGCCAACTGTTAAATGCTTATAAAACATAAACCACTGTCCATTTATCGGTGCACCAAGTTAAGCATCCAAATGACACATTTACAAGGATAATTAATCAGATTTTACTTACTATGCACAAGGACCGGGTATCATTTGGAAGTTGCCAATAGGCCTCGATTAAAATACGATTTTTGATACAGTGCACTTTTGAGTGAATACGATTTGATAAAATATATTTCAAATTGATCAGTGAAATAAATAATAAAAAATAAAATCATTGGAGATCAGTATCAGCATCCTGGACCTGGAACCTACCTGGATGACTAAGGGATTACACAGATATAAGATCATGTGGTAATATAAAATAAAGTACTACAATAAAGTATAACATTGAAAATCACATTCTGATATCTAAAGAAAAAGTGCTCTTAATTATCATTGTGGTATTGGTATTACTGAGTATCAAGTCTATTCCTTAGTATTGAAATAGAGTTTGAAATTCTAGTATTGTGACAACAATATGGAGAAATGGATGCAAGTAAAATAATTAAGTATTTTTTATGAGTCATACTTAAAATAATACAGCATGCTTGTATTTGTAACGCAAATTTAGGGCTAGGGGGCAGACTAAGGCTAGAAGAAGAAGCCCGAGTATGAGTGTATAGACACCAGACAGTTTTTTAGAGTTTTGTGATGAATATATTGAAATAAATTAAGCAAATGATAATACAACAACAAAATAAGAACAAAATATAATGCTGGCAGGGTATTGATTAAGCAGCAGGAAACCAGTCAAGTGGTTGCTGTCTGTGTGTATACGCCAAGATAATCCAAGGTAACACAGTCCTGGTTGAAAGTATTATTCCAGGGTAAAGTACTTAGTAAAGGTTTCAGTAGGTGAATATTTTTTTGTTTTTTTTCTTACCATAAATTAGTTTGCCATCAGGGTATGTCTTAGTAGAGTTAGAGGATGCAGTTTAGTTGACTTTGGGATAAATCAGTCCATAACAACAAACCTGACCTTTGAAAATATGAAGGTTGTGAGATGTAAAGTTTTAAAGTTTGAAGGGTTTGTTTGCCGACACCAGACCATGCCACAGCGGAGCAGAGGAGCAAGTGACATTGTGACCCTGTAACTTAAAGGAAGTGGGGGAAATCGGGGTAAAGCAGAAGTGACCCGCTACAATAAGATGCGGGTTACATATTAAATGGAGTACCGTATTTTCGACACCATAGGGCGCACTCATAAGCCTCCAACCCCATCAAAAAATGACAATCCAGAGCCCCCATACACGAATCCACTTGGGTGTCCCAGCACGACTTCAGTAAACTACTAAGCCGCATCACCCGCAGCACACGCAGACACGCACGGAGCGGACAGTGACCGCGCAATGAAAAACACCCGCAGCCACACTCATCACTCCACGTGGACGAGGAATGGAGCGGAGGAACGAACCGAAAAAGCGAGTGCAATGTGCCACTTCTAGACACAACTGAACAACTGAGTCACTGCGAACACGCCGACAATCCAGCGGTCCCAGACAGCACTCTCCCTACACGCCACAACTGAACAAAGCCCAGAGTCACCGTGAATGCGCCAAACAAAGTCCAACTGACCCATCTAAATGTTGCGTTTCGTTTAAAGTCTGGTGCGGTTTATTTGTGAAAAAAGTTTAACTATTTAATGACAGTGCGTTTTATAATCCAGAGCGCCTAAAAGCCCATAAAATACGATAAATGGAGTACCATATTTTCCGCACCATAGGGCACAATCATAAGCCTCCAACCCCATCAAAAAACAACTGCGCGCCCCTCAATCCAGAGCACCTTATATACAAATCCACTCGGGTGTCCCAGCACGACTTCAGTAAACTACAAAGCCGCACCACCCGCAGTGTACACAAACATGCACGGAGCAGACAGCGACCGCGCAGTGAAAAACACCCACAGCCACACTCATCACTCCACGCGGGAACGGATCGGAGGAACGAACCGAAAAAGCGAATGCAATGTGCCACTTCTAGCGACAACTGAACAACTGAGTCACTGCGAACACGCCGACAATCCAGCGGTCCCAGACAGCACCCTCCCTACACGCCACAACTGAACAAAGCCCAGAGTCACTGTGAATGCGCCAAACAAAGTCCGATTGACCCATCGAACTGTGGAAAATATGGTACTACTGCCAAAACTACTGAAGTTACTGTTATTTTTATTGCTTTTATTGCAGCTATTATACCATGTCTAGGGTGGCACAGGTTCAGCAGTAAGAATATTTGTGATCGACCTCTGTTTGGACCAAGTGTATGCTGTTGTTCTGTCTTTGGTCAGAAGTTATATCGAGGTTGCACCCATCTGCATGATAAACATAGCTTGAAGGCACTGAACCTGAGATTTATAATCTTTCAAAATGTGAAAAACAGGACTGGTTAATTGTAAATGGTTTGCAGTGGTCCAAAGATATTCCTATATTTACCTTATGCATTCTTACTAATAATTATAATAACAAATAATTCCCTGTGGTGAGTGTCTAAGTGAGCTTCACAACTAGTAACAGATAGTATGCTAACAGAGCACTTCCTGATTATTGGACAAGAAAATGCTTTAGAATGAAATGCAGAGTACACAGAGGTCTTTTTTGACGCTCAAAATCTGTACTGGGGCGAGACGAATTTTGCTCAAATACATGAAAAAGTTGGGTACAGAGTCTTTAAATTTTTAAAAGTGTTCTCTTATTTCTTGTAAATATTTAACAAAGCTGCTATTTGAAGTTATTTAAATCTAAGTTTCTAGCTCACACAAAACTTGAGCCAGTATTCACATTCACACAAATATAAAAACAACTCTTACAAATCATAATTTTATTGTTTTACTACTCATGATGCTGATATCTTTTGTAGTTTAAAGTTCCTAAATTATACAAAATTGATTCTAGTGAACTTTAAGATAAGAAGAATGTTGTTACCTTCTCAAAAACAGACCTGGAGTTGTGTTTTGTTTCATTCACACATGTTCGAATGTCCTTTATTATTAATCTATCTTTATCTCTAAACCTCAAAATGCTCTGTTCCACTTTGTGATGTCATGAAGCAGTATAGTTTTCATTTTAACAGCTCCTTTTACCTTTAGTTCATTCGAGATCGGCAATTCCAGGTCTGAAATGATGATTCTAGTGAAAGTGTATGGAGTTTAAAAACACAGTGAAGCACTTCAGTCCGTGTAACATTCGTTCATTAGTTCAAAATAAAACCAAAAATAAGAAAAAACAATTTTCTTCATTATTTGTCTCCAAAACCAAAATGAAAAAATGGATAATGATTAATTTTTTCAGTTTTCGATATCGTGTTTAAATGAATAATGGAAAAAGCAGACTAAACCAGGTCCAGGACCAAACCAGGACCAGACCAGGACTGACACCAGGACCACACAGGGACTGAGACCGGGACCAGAGCAGGACTGAGACTGGGACCAGACCAGGACTGAAAACAGTTTAGTCTTGGTTTAGTCCTGATTCAGTCTGCAGTTTAAGTCACAGAAACAGGAAATGACCATTATCCGTTTTTCCATTATTCATTTAAACACAAAATCGAAAACTGAAAAAAACAAAAACAAAATCGAATCATTATAAATTTTTTCATTTTGGTTTTGGAGATAAATAATAAAGAAAATAGTTAGTTTTTTTTTTCATTTTCTTATTTTTTTGGATTTATATTGAAACTAAAAAACGAATGACCGAATGATACACGGTTTCACTTCCTGTACCACATGACATCACAAGGTGGAACAGAGTCTGAGAAAAGAAGTCGGCCTAAATATTCAGATTTTGTGTGTTAAACATGTGCGAATAAAACAAAACACAACTCCCGGTATGTTTTTGATGAGGAAATAACATTATAACATATAGTTCAGAAAATAGTGTATTATTTACCCTTTAATGTAAAGTATGTTTCGTAATAGATATTTTCTACAACCATAATTTTGCTTTTCTCTCCTTATTGTCATCGTAAACTAAGTCAAATCTGGTTATCTTTTATGTAACAACAGAGAAAATGTAATCTTACACTTGAGCCAATTATAAAGACTGGTCCAAACACATATTGGGGTTGTCTCTCCTCATTTGTGCAGCTGCTCAGATTCACCAAAACAAGAGGGACTCAAACCTCGTGAGCAGCTGGCGCTTTGCATTTCTCAAATATCAGCGCTCCTCATCTCAATTTCCGTCCAAAAAATCGTCCAGGATCTTTTCAACTTAAAGGTCAAATTTCAATATTAGACAATTGACAGCACTACAAAGATAAGCTACATGACAAATCGCTCTCAGTTTTTGTCATTAAAGGTCCTATATTACGCAAAGTGGATTCGTTGTGAGCTTTAAGCCATGGTTATAATGATTTTACCTCGTCAAAAACATACCTGGAGTTGTGTTTTGTTTCGTTCACACATGTTTGCTCCTTTATTACTAGTCTGTCTACATTTCCAAAGCTCTGTTCCACCTTGTGATGTCATGAAGAGGTAGTTTTCAAGATGCTTTTTACCTTTTGTTCAGTAGAGATTTGCAATTTCAGGGTTGAGATTATCCAAACAATTCAAGTCTAAGGTATATGGAGTTTAAAAACACAGTAGAGCACATCCCGCGTATTACTGCATGACATCACAAAACGGAACAGAGTGTTTTCTATTTGAGAGATGTCTGAATGAAATGAACCAACTCCAGGTATTTTTTTTTTTTAAACGGGAAATAACATTATAACATTGATCAGAAAATTATGTAACATGGGCCCTTTGAGTTTTTGTCTGCCTTTGTGTCCTCAGGCAAGACACTTTCACCCAGAGTCGTTGTTTTGCAAGTTTTAAGTAAGTCTCGAATCTTCTCTCCTCAAGTCCGGATCAAGTCCAGGTCGTTTGCTTTGAGCTTCAAGTCATTTCAAGTCTTTAAACCAAAAAAGTACCAAATATAGCTTAGATTTTTGCAATTTATATGACTTTTAAAATAAATTGTACTAAAAAGTCATGGTATATTTTATATATGAGTATTTATGTAAGAGTTGTAGAAATGCAAATTTTTCCTTTTTAAATGTCTTGATAAGCATATGAATTATTATGGTCAGAACAGAAAGAATTAAGTGCTTAAAATTAGTATTAAAATAGTTATTTTGTCATATAGTCTGCACTGAAATGGAAGGATCATGTTATATGTAGTTCCCTCTGTTTTACCGTATTGTACTGTATTGAACTGTATTGTACTGTACATTACTGTATTGTACTTATTGAACTGTATTGTACTGTATTGAACTGTATTGTACTGTATATTACTGTAGTACATATGAGGGACATGTTTCAATTTCTGTAAATTCAGCACCACATTTATCAACTGTGAAGAGAAAAACATAATTTTTCAGGAGAAACATCAAGTCTTCTCAAATCACAGGGCTCAAGTCTGAGTCAAGTGCCAAGGCAATGAGCTTCAAGTCAAGTCGAGTCCCAAGTCTTAGTCCATTTTATCAAGTCAAGTCTCAAGTCCTAAAAATAATGACTCAAGTCTGACTCGAGTCCAAGTCACGACTTGCAAGTCCCACCTCTGCTTTCATCTTTCTCATCCATTTACCTTTCCCAAGTTTGAATGTGGTTGTTACTCTGTCATCTCAGTTACTACAAGTGCTAAAAGCTTTACGTTGACAGTATGAAATGATTTGAACATTTGTGTTTCTTGCAATGCTCCTTCTAAAATATAACTTTGCTTTTAAATAGCTCTATCAATGAAAATATGTCACTTCTAGTCACTCTTACATTTACCATTGCATACAGTTTCCCGAAATCTTTACTCGGGCGGTGTAAAAAAATCAAAAGATGGATGAATTGCGATCTAAACTTTGGTCAATGTCGAGGAAATCTTTATAATTTGACTAGTCCCTCCCTCCTCTCCCTGTGTGTGCCTATGTTTCTATTGATAGTGATAAACCTACTATAAACCGCGCATGTTTTTAGGTTATTCTGTAGTTACCCTAACACCTTCCTCTATATACATACATTTTCAATAAGAACCAAAAATCAAGATCAATCATTATTCTTAAAAAAAATTTTCTATTCTTTAATTTCCCATATCGCCCAGCTTTACTTGGACAGTTTCATTTTGAAGTACCAGTAATGTGAAGTACAATTTATTCTTTACCCACCTGACTATAAGCTCAGACTCTATGCCAAGAAAACTGCATTGAAATTCCTCTCCACGCGGATTTGAAACGCTGTTACATTCACGGCTCACTGGAGGAATTCAGAAAGAAGATACTATTTATCTGTATGCCGCCTAAGATGTAATTAGGTGAGTCAGATTACGCACAAGTTGCTAAGCTACAACTTATCAGAACGTCAACATTTGTTATAAATAACTTTGGACGTAGGCTCCACTTTAATTCCCAACTTATTTTTATTAGCACATTTGAAAGCCATGTCACTTTAAAGGGCCCATATTAAGCAAAATCGACTTTTGAGTTTTAAGTCATGTTATAATGATGTAATCTCATCAAAAACATACCTGCAGTTGTGTTTTGTTACATTCACATCATGTTTGAGTAACCCTATAATATGAGTCTGTCTACATCTCCAAAACTCAAAATGTTCTGTTCCACCTTGTGATGTCATGAAATGGTAGTTTTCATGTTACTTTTTACCTTTAGTTCAGCAGAGATTGGCAATTCCATAACCAAAATTATCCAAATGATTCTAGTGAAGGTGTGTGGAACGCAGCATTCGCAGGGATTAGTATTACCTGTGGACCTTTGGTGATTTGTGGAGGATGCGGGAGATCTTCATCCCATGCGAATGCGCCATGTGTGCTGTAATTTCTAAAGTAAAAATTCCGCTGCAAATTACCGTCTATATTTTGCTAAACACAGATGTCTGGTTATAATACTAGTTGAGTGCAAATCTGTATCTCAGTGTTTGTTGTTCCACGTTCCTTTCTATTTCAATCTCTGTGTCAATGTCAATGAGTAATTTACAGACTTTAGCCCTATTTGGATGAGATTAGTTTTATGAGGTGACATGAGGTGAAATAATACTTACCAGGGAATTTAGTCCTGTCCAAACATAACGGAGTGAAAGTATGAGAAATTTACAGCAAGTCTCACCTTATGTAAAATGATCCGTAGGAATTATCATAGGTAATATTAATCCTGCAGGAAGGCGACCTCGGTAAAGATGCATGTAATATTTCATCACATTCTTTTAAAGAAATAATTTACCACAGTTTTCGAGCATGGAGGTGCTTGAGGCGCTTTATTTTGCGGGCAAGCGAAAATGACCTACTGGTACTTTCAACTGAACGCATACGTTAACCAATCAAAAGACCAAGAGGTCTACAACAGCAGTCAGAGGCATGAAACTTGTTTTAGGTCAGACAAACTCAGGCCTGGGGGCCAAATTTGGCCCGCAATATAATTATATTTGGCCCGTGAGATCCTATGAATTAGAGCTGGCCCACCAGCTACAGATATTATATTATGCTTGTTCTGGATTCAATGTTTAAGAAAAAAAATATTATTAAACATTTATTTCAGTAAGAAAATGTTTAATTTTACATATCTCAAAAGAAGAGAAAACATGCAGATGTTGTTGAAAATTTCAATAAATATTTAGTTACTAGTGTCCTGATTATTTGCAATAATTTGCATAGGCTATTATGCATGACACAGAGGTGGGGCAGTAATTTGCAAACTACCACATGTCCCCAGGTTGTACTTAGCCCGTGTGAATCAACTTCAGGTCTGTTTGTGATGAGGAAACATTATAACATAGATCAGAAAATGGCGTAATATGGGCCCTTTAATTCCCAACTTAATTCTATTCTCTCTCTGAAAGCAAATGTCCGTTAGAATATTTTGTGTTGAGATTAATGACAAGTTAAAACATTTTAATTTCCAGTGCGTAACATGGCTGTAGTTAAATAAGTCTGTGCTGCGTGTGCTTTTCAGGAGTGCTGGCTAACGTGTCCCTTGGCTAACCTTGATTAATGCTCGAGGCGCTGGCTAAGTCTCTCTGACAGTGAAAGGGATAAGTGGCCATAAAAAATACATAGCTGCTGCATTGTGGGTAATTTTTCATGCTTGCTGACGGCTATGGAGGTGACGTTTGACTCGCTGTGCCCAGTGGTGAAACATGGTACGATTAGATGTTTAAGTACTTTCTTCTGTAACTAAAAATAGACAGATTATTGCAGTGTATCATGGGAGGTGTTTACAGTGCGTGTGACAGGTTTACATGATTTTGTTATTATTACTTCATGTGATGGGTTAATCCCTATGGTTAAACTGTATCATAGTTACCAGTCAAGAGGCAGTTTGGGAAGAAGAAAAATACAAGAAGAAGCACTGAAAAGGAACTGGTCTATTTATGTCATAAATACACAAAATTTTTCTAATGATAGGACAAATGATGCACAAGGAACTCAATTTTCTGACATCTTAATGTGGAACTAAACACGAAATTAACTTTTTTCTGCTACTTAACTGTGCAGCAATGGCATTATCTACAGTTTTTTTTTTGTAATTTTAGTCTAAGCAGGGACTCCCAAGACTTTCCTCACTCCAGACACTTCCTCCAGCTCCTCCAGTCGGACTGTGTGGTGTTCCCAGGCCAGCCAAGAGACAAAATCCATCCAGCGTGTCCTGGGCCTTCCCTGGGGCCACATAGAGGAGCAGCGGCTCTACTCCAAGCTCCTCACCCTATCTCTAAGGGAGCACCCAGCCACTGTGTAGAGGAAACTCATTTTGATCGCTTGTATCCGTGATCTTGTCCTTTCGGTTATTACCCAACTCTCATGATCATAGGTGAGGGTCAAACATAGATTATCAAGAGCTTTGCCTTTGGACTCAGCTCCTCCTTCACCACAACACTCCGATACAGCGACCATCATCACGTCTGTTCCCTTTTATTGTTTTGAAAATGCTTTACACATACAAAACAACATATTCATTTCAACAGCAAACTAGAGAAAAGTTTTGTCGCTAAAATATGATATAAAGTAGGTTGATTTCTGTAATATGTTCAATATTCAAAGAACAAGTCAACAACACATTTTCTCTGGGGGGCCTGGTACAAAATGGATTTACAGTCTATATATAGGATCAGTTTATTCACTGTTGAGATTGGCAGCGCCTGTAGCAACTTTCTGAATAAGGTCAGTTATTTTCTATGGAGTGCTCAACATTTAAAACCCACGTAATGATATTTTTTTGCTGTTTAACAAGAATACAGTATTTTCCAAAGCCCAAGATCAGTGACAACATGTTTCAATGGAGAAGGGAACATTCTGAGCCAAAAAATGACTCCGAACATGGAATAAATAAACTGGGGCATGGACACTGTGTGTGTGTATTGTGTTTGACCTTGTGGATTACTGGAGCGATGACATGTACAGATCCGTTTGGTATTGGACACCATTTCACTGTAAGGGGGTCCATTGTGGTTTGGGTTCTTCTTAATCTCCTTCATCCCCCATGGGGCTGTTGGACTGTACAATTCTGCTTTATTCATCTTATTTTGGGCAGTTGCAATGTTGTTGCCAAGGTAATTCAAGTTGTATGGTTTTGCATGGGGCGGCTGATCATAACAGTATTATAATGCATAAGATCTATATGGATTACAGTTGTTGTTTTAAAGCTTTTAAAGCAAACTCATTTTGGTCTGGGGGCCATATCCAACCTACTTTGATCCCAAATAGGCCGGATCAGAAAACTCATTGCATATATACCCCAAAAATAGCAATAAGTTCAAATATTTGTGCAGAGAAACACAAATCTATTACAGAAATCTTTTTTAATTGATGAACTCTTTCTTTTACAAAATATTATAATATCATGAACAACTGGAAACTTTAAGAAAAATGTAATTTTAACACAATGTTTTAACATGAACTTGTATGCAAATAGGAATAAGTCAATTTTTGTTGTAAAATCCTGCACTCGGCTCCACTTTTCTCATTTTTGACATTTTGCTGATGAGGGTGTCACAGTCAACAGTCAAAAAGATCGTCCTTTAAGAGCGTTTGGAAAGAGGCAAGTCTTCATTTATATAAGCAGCGCAGAAAATTACCAATATTTATTAGAAAATATAATTTTTATATTTTAGTAGAAAATCAGTCGAGCGCCAGATTAAAGGTCTTGGGAGGGCCGGATCTTGCCCCTGGGCCATATGTTTGACACCCCTGATTTAGAGGCATTGAGGGTAGGCATTTGAACTGTGCCATCATCAGCACAGCTGTACATGGGCTCTACTATTTTGATTTTATTGCATCTGTTATATTGTGTATATTGAGCTGATATAAAAAATAATAATAATTGACCATTGCAAGATTTTATCTTCTATATAGTATACATATTTACCATGTCAATCATAGAATCAACTTCTGTTTTGATCTCAACAAAATGGTTGTGTCATAATTGCTTCTCCAGCTCCAGCTCCAGATGCTTCTTCAGGGTTCTGGTCAGACACTGGTGAACACTTCCTGAAGAGAGGAGCTAAATACAACAAAACTACTCTGAAACTAACACATCTACTTGTTTACAGTTTCTGTTAGTTAGCAAGGCCTATTGAACTGTACTGAGTGTGGGGTCATATTAGCAGAATCATTCAGGGCCATAATGGGTGCCCTCACACCTCTGGGCCTGACCTGGCTACAACTATATCCCCTCTTTGCTTGTTTTTATTTAGGTTGAGGATGGAGTTGTAAATAGGAGCTAGATGTAGGATATAGTGTCTGAGTCCCTCATTTCTCCTTTTGTCATGGAATCTACCAGGACGACTGAGGGATTTTACACACATCTTGAGAACATACTCATGATCTTAAACACAGGTGCTCATAGACCCTAAAAAGTGGCATGAACACATGTGTGCAGAGTTTGCATGTTCTTCCTGTGTCTGGGTAGGTTTATGGTACAGAATAAGATATATTCTCCAGCTAAAGTAGTCCTGACCAAGCCTAACTCAAGATCTGGAGACGGGTCCCCTGATGTTGCACTGTGATGCCCCCAGATTGCCTGAGCTGCAGTGAACGATGGGTCAAATGCAGAGGTCAGATTCCCAACAGAGATAATCAAGTCTAACTGGCTAAACTTTAATAATATAATATCGATATCCTTCGAGCCACTGATCTCTTGTAGGTCTGTATCTCCTGCATATGTTTTGCATTCCTCCAGTTACATTACCATACATTATCACATAACATTAGCTCCGTATGGAAACTTTAGATCAAAGATGGCTTTTTCATTTCTATTTAATTATGCCCTCTGCCACAGAAGCCTTTTTAAATATGCAATCCTACATAAAGACTATCATAAATTAATGCCAGCCTTGAATCATTTAGCTTATGTGAAGCTTAGGTTAAATATTCAACTGCTTCTCCATTTAACCCTTATCTGTATGGATGACAACAATAAAGTATTTCCAGACATCTAGAGCCTATAAAAAGTTAATAAAGCAGACGCTGTTATGCTGCGTTCACATGCACGCCAGGAATACCAGATAAGTGACGTATTTCAGTGTAGACCGATTTATCAAATGGATGTAAACTTGGAAACTGCAGTTGAGGTGTTGTGAATTGAATCTCAGAGATGCCAATAACACATCTGAAAAAGCAATGCGTACTCGGATATCTGCTGCATGTAACAGCACAGTCTGATTTAGATTAGGTGCAAACTAGGAGAGCTGAAAATATTAGACATAAGTTTAGATTTTTACTCCAGCATGTCAGATAAGTGGCAATGACTGACTATACAGCCTCTCCACGGGACACATGTTGCTTTATTTTAGTCCACTATGCGAAAGTGAAACTAAAACTTACTGGAACTTCACTGTATATTTATGCTGCAGCGGGCAAATAACTTGAGACATGTCTGCAAATCAAATGTTCAACGTCCACTACCGGTCAAAAGTTTTAGTACACCCACATTTTTTCCATATTATTTCTTGCAGTTCAAGTTGTGCAAGTCCAATGAAGAGCTTGAAATGGTAAAAAGGTCAAACAAGAGGTTAAAAAAAGATAAAAGATAACAAAACACCGGTACAAGCTCTGTCAAAACTACCTCAGGAAAAAAGAACAAGATGATAAGCTTGAAAACATGGAGTGTCCAGCACAGTCTCCAGATTTAAACCCCATCGAGCTGGTTTTGGGATGAACTGGACAGGAGAGTGAAAGCCAAGCAACTTACAAGTGCCACACATTTATGGGTGTGTTCAGCTGTTATATCTGCCAAAGGTGGACACTTTCATAAATCAAAAGTTTAGAATATGTTTTGGTCAACAGTAAACAGTAAAAAAAAAAATTGAAAAAGTGTGGTGTTCTAAAACTTTTGACAGGTAGTGTAAATGAGATGTTGCTTATCTATTTCTGCCAAAAGTGTGGTTCTGTGTACGGTCGTTTCACTGGCAATTTCTCATTGACAAAAATTTTGTCTTTTAAAATGTTTACTATTGTCATAACTGTTTGAAAAATCTCTAAGTGTGTTTAATTTCACAAGTACACTGCTGATGTCTCCTCTCCCCTCTCAGTCATACACAGCGCTGTTTGGCTGCTACGGGGAAGCTGGCTGCTCCCCGGCTTCAACTGAGCGTGTATGTGAGAGACTCTCTGCCAGGACAGCTGCTGATTGGCCGCTCTCATCTGAACTTTAACTGACAGCTCTGCAGCTCCAGCAATTGGCTGTCTGACAGAGGCTCTTGTTTTTTGGTACTGTCTGTGTGGAGCTGTAAGTGGAGGCCACTGATGCACTTTATTGTTAATTAAGGATTGAATAATTAGTTTTATGGGAGCTTTCATGAGATTCTGTCTTTGCATGATGTGAAAATGTGTGTGGTGAGTGTGTGTATGCGACACAGTTTCTCCTGTTTGACTCACTGCTCCTGTAGCACACACAGGCTATATCCATAGAACTATGATAAAATCTGGAAGATGAATCCAAGATGGCGCTGTACTGTTTTCAACAGCCTGTGCTCAATGGCGCATGGGACGAAAAAAAATGTTCACTTCTGCATTTACTTCCTCAATAGGGACTAGCGTCTGTAACGTGCACGGCATGGAGCGTTTGGACCAATCAGAGAGAGAGCTGCTAGGGTGAAGCAAGTACAGGCTCAGAGAGGGCTAGACTAACTCTTACAAAGGTAACTTTTAGGAGCTTTGATGATTTAAAAATTTAAAAAGTTTATGTTGTGAAAAGAGAAAAGAATCCCTACAAAATCTGACCTTTGTGAAAATTGCTGAGGCCCTGTCAGCTGAACACGGGCACAGGTTTGAATTCCCCAAAAATGCTTTGTGCTGCTCTGGGAGAATTCTTTCTGGACTCAAGCTCCCGGGAGCTGCAGTACACATGGAGCGGCCATTAGTCGGTCTCGAGCCGGGACAGAGGGGGAATACCTTATCCAGTTATTATTATAGATCCATGAGCTACACACACCAGCTCTCAGTGTCAAAACTTAAGTAGCATCATTTCACATTTAGAGATCTGTGTTTTGATGAATGTAAGGGGCATGAGCGAGGCATGAACTGACCCATCTGTGGACATACTAATTAATGGCTTGTGTATTGACATTTAATAATGCACTGACTGCACCATTGTGATTACATTGCCCGTTAAATAGCTGTAGTTGCTGCAGTCATGATGCAGAACTTCTAATTTGTCTTTACAACAGTTTAAATTACATTGCTTTTATATCATTAATTAAAATAATAGGAAAAAGAAAAGGTCAAGGCAACAGAATGGCCCTATATCATAAAAAAATGAAGTACAAATATAATATCATGAGCTTCTCATATTTGAAAGACCAACAACCACCACTGGGTCATTTTTATTAGTAATTAAGCTGCAAAGTTCTAGTGCAAACGCTAAATTACTAGACCCTCTTTGCATTTGCACCCATTTAGTTCTTTGACCTGCTTAGACTGGGACAAAGACGGTTTGAATTTGATTGTGTTGTGCATTTCCCTGTGCATGTATCTCTAGTGATAATGTCATACGTAGCCTATTACAAAACAGTACTAAAGAGGTACAGGTCCATAAGAAACCTACAGTGACAAATGAAGGGCCACCATATTGATTTTTGTACGTAGTAAAAGAGTCCTGCTGTATCGTGATTAATGCATGCAGGGCTCCTCACTGACAAGCACTACAATTAAAGGGCAATGGACTACAATTTTGCAGATCAATATCAATTTCTTTAGTATAGACATGCCAATAGGTTCCACTTGACATGGCAGGGGCACTTTACATGACTATTTTTAGCCCCCTCAAGCTAAAGTATTGGATTTTGAGGGAAATAATTGACCCATATCTTCAAATTATGGAAGTATGCGTTTTCCGGTTCAAGATGTATAGATTTTGCATATTTTCAGTTTGATTATCCATGTTCTCGCTACTGACCTGGTAGCGAACTGAGGCCCCGTTTACACTGGACCGGACTGGAACCACCTTCAACAGACTTTAAAACTTAGTTCGTTTTTACCTCTGTCGATTTTTAAAAACTCCATCCAGAGAGTATTTTACAACATAATTGCACATGTTTTTAACGCTTTTATATCTTTAATCTGCAAATGTTTCACTGTCTTGTATCTCTATTCACTAATTCATGTTATAGTTGATGTGTGATTGTTTTCTGTTTGTGCTTTTGTTTAATACTGCCTCTTGGCCAGGTCGTCATTGTAAATAAAAAGGTGTTCTCAACTGACTTACCTAGTAAAATATTGAATAAATAAATAAATAAATACACGTGCTTGGGTATTTTTTAAAAACTGAGACATTTCCGTTTGTTTGTACCCATCTTTTACACGCAAACGATGAATTTGCCTCTGAAAATGAATTTTTCTAAAAACTTCAGCTAGAGTGGAGATTCTGGAAAACTACGGTTTGGTGCAGAATGAGATGAACGGAGTTTCAGGCAGCTGACACTGACCGAAAGTGCGTTAGCGGCCAAAGTTCCCTTTTGCTCTGATGATGATCATGGAGCATTCAGAGCAGCAGTCGCATTTCTTCTGGTGCAAACACTTTTCATGTGTTTGCATTTGCACACACCGCGGATGTATCTTATCCATGACCAGAGACAAATGAAGCTCGGAAGTCAGCAATTTTGCCACTTTTTTAACATATCTGTGGAGAGGCGAGCCAGCTCAGTAAAGCATGTTTTTTAAAGGTATTTTTGAGTAATACTTAAAACTGTAATGTAATAAATGCTACAGGTTTCAATCTAATCCAGGTGCCGCCCAGAGCCTTGGCGTAGTTATGGCGGTGCTCAATGGCGTATTTATGTGGGTTGATGGAAACGAAAACTTTTTGAAAACAATGCGGTGTGAATAATGTTATTTTGTAAAACAAAGGGAGGGAAATATTCCTTTCTCAACAAAACTGGCTATGTGTGAACGTAGCCTGATCCTGACCTACTACTACTACTGCTATATTGCTGCAACTAGTACTACTACTACTTCTATTACTCTTACTAGTTTTGCTACTGCACCTACAACAACTAAAACTTATAGTACCTACCCTCCTACTGCTACCTCAACTATGTTTACTAAGATATATCGTCAAACTACTTTAAAGGTACACTGTGTAGTAACTTTTAAGGTGGAGAGTAATCCACCTGCTTGTATCCATGGAAATGCTGTTTCTTTGCCTTGAATGTTTCACAGTGTTGCTTTAAGCTGATCTATCTTGTATTTATTCAAGTACAGGTACAGTTATAGCTATAACAAATGCCTTGAAAAACAGTGAGCAGTGATTGCCTCTCCACAGATCTTGCCTGTAAGTTGGCCCGATAGGTCAGTAATACTTAGTAACATTCAAGAAAAAAAGCAAAAGAAAGTGGTGTAACAACCATTAGAAAAGTTGCATTGTGCGCTTTTTTCGAAGGCACTTTCTTTGAACATAATTTTAAACTACTAGAGATAGAACTAGTGTTTTATAGCAACTTAACTTTATAACTGTTGGAGTACCGTATTCACCAGTAATTTTTCTTGGTGGATGTTTGTGCTTAATGCTTGTGGCCTTCCAGTATCTCTCAGTTTTTAAGATTGCAGTGTAAAAGAGCTTGTATTTTAAACGTATTCACCGGGTTTCAGCTTCTTGGTCTAGGTGACATTTTGAGGAATTTTCACAAAAGGCTACGGCAACGATACTTATCAGCTGAAAACGTAGCTCTTTTTAAACATATTCCTTTAGTTCACTTTTGTACAAGCCTTAAATTTACAACATAAGTTTGCCATTGTCCGGACCTTTGACTTTATGACTGAAACTTCGGACAGCGATTAGATGAGAGTGGGCACCATAATGGGGCCATATTAGCTCAGAGCCAGTGTCCACACATCATATAAGCTCGTTAATGGCGCATATTACATCACACATTAGCGGAAAATCATTATAGAAACTTTGACTTGGCCAGTCCATTATCTTGTTATACAACTTTTCCTCAAGGCAATTGCTAACTCCCCGTGGTATGGCTTTTAATTAGTTGGTGTTATTTAATATGTATCTTGGAAAGCAGAATCAATGTCTCTAATGCAGTGATTCTCAACCACTGTGCGCGGCACACTAGTGAGAGATCGTCAGGTGTGCCGTGAGAAATTATCCAATATCACTTTTTTAAAATAAAAATTTATTAATTATTACCTGCAAATATTATGTCATTGTCGAGTGTCCGTGCTGTAGTACAGTGTAGTATATAATGACTGGCAGAGTGATCTAATATTCGTCCGGATGGCGACAGGCAGCTAATTGCCTCGTTCCTTTAAATCAGTGGTGCTCAATACGTCGATCCCGATCTACCAGTCGATCGCCAAGGTCGTGTGGGTAGATCGCCGTGTCTCGTCTCGGACTCGCGTTTGGACTCGGTCTTGTCTCTCACTCAAGGTCTGACACTCAACAAGTGCGATCATATTTCATTACGGCCGCTGCTGTTGGTAATAAACCTGTACAGGTGTGCAGGAGCGTGTGGGGCGTCTCAGTGCAGCCCGCAGAGACTCTACGGCACATCACAAACACACACGCTCCCTACGCACGGCTCGTCTGCAACAGCGTGTGCCCTCGTGTCCCAGCGTGTATCACAGGGCAGGTTAAACTTCCTAAACATCCTACCTGTCCATCTGCCTCACGTCAGCACGCCGCCCCTCGCCTTTTCACGCTCTCGCTCCTTCCTGCGTACAGCGAACACAAGCCCCTCCCACAGTGCGGCTGATTAGAAGAGCAACACGAAACGTGGAGCAAAAACGAGTCTAAAATTTGTGTTACAGTGTTGGCACAAAGCAGGTCTACAGCATAGAGCAGATCTACAGAACAGACCTACTGCCACATTTGGCTGAAGTTTGTCTAACAAAAAGTGCACAAATGCATCTGTGTTTGTCACGATGTGCGTTTGGTTTGGTAAACGTGCAGAGGCTGGTAAATATCACTGCAAAACCAGAAAAGAATGCAAACTCCAGTTTGGAACTTTAAAAAACAGGTTTAAAAATCTTCCTTCACTTTTTTCACAGTTTTGTGTAAAGTGCCACAGGAAGTTCTCTTAAAGAAGGGGTTCTCAAACTGTGGGTGAGGGTCCAAAAAAGGGGCACAGAGTGTTTCAGTGCAGTTTGCTTGGTTGTGTATTAGGTAGATCTTTATGACTTGGTCATTTTGTAAGTAGATCGCATGCTGAAAAAGTGTGAGCACCCCTGCTTTAAAAGAATTAGTAACGCATGTGCGTGGTGACAGTCATGGAAAAGTTTTTAAAAATGGACGAATGCGAACTCCGAAATGGGCCCTGGACAAGATTCTGACCCAGAAGAAGAGCTTTTTCAAGCTTAACTGCTATAAAAACTAAAAACAGAGAGAGACTGAGAGCTGTTGATGAAGAGCTTCGTGTGTGTCTTTCTTCTATTCCTGCCAGGATATCAGCTTTGTGTTCATCTAAACAGGCGCAGGTCTCACACTGAGTAAGTAGAAATTAATGTAGAAATTATATTGTAATTAAATATACTGTATAGTGTCATTTTGTAACATTTTGGTTAGTGGTGTGCCGCAAGATTTTTCCAATGTAAAAAACGTGCCGTGGCTCAAAAAAGGTTGAAAAACACTGCTCTAATGTTTGTTGAGAAAGCCTTGAAACTTGAACTCCTCAGTATTTGCGTCTTAATGTGGACATTTTAAATATAGATTAGCAGTTACCTTGGAAATGAATGAGGATGATGAGCCGCTTTCTTACTGTGCTCTGTAATTCTTCTCATAAAAGACAGCTTAACCCACTCATCTATACCCAGATATTAAAGGGGCACTGTGGAACTTTTCTGGTGTTGGTTTGTCTCCATGAAGATGTTATTGTTGTGTCTAGAATATTCCACAGTATGACATTAGACTCTATCTTCCATTTATTCAATAACAGATATTTTAGTATTCAAAAACAAGAATAATTACCCCAAAAAATTACAGAAAAGGGACACACTTTGAAAAGAACAGTTTTAGAATTATTTATATCTATATTAGAATTAGTAGGATAACCTCTTGCTAAAAAACAGTAATATTTGATGTTGAAAATACATTGCATTGTAAAATAAAGTTATTTTTATCTTTGGGGTTTCAAGCCCTTTCCTGGCCAAGAATCATAAAAAATATTGTATCATTTCACCAATAAAAATTCCAAAAGTAACCTGACTACTGCTGCCAAAAGTGCGGTTTTGACCTATTCACAAAGCCAGGGATGCTTTTTCTTTGAATTCAAAGTTAAACTATGAAAAATATATAAAAATATATCTGTCTAAGAAAAGCTCTGCATCTGTCAGCTTTTCTAAACGAGCTTTTTCTGAACTATCTGCTTCAGTGAATACATTATCTACTGTAATTGACAGATTTAACACATGGGTTATCTTAAAGGTATAATATGTAACTTTCTGGAGATAGCATGTCACCTGCATGACTTGAAGTAGAAAGTTAATACCATACTGTGGAACGTTCACCATGGAGATGGATGAGTTTTATGCCATTTTATGTCATTGAAAAAAGTCAAAGAAGAGTGAGGTCTGTGGAGAAACGAGCCTCATGTTAAAGACAGGAAGGTCACATGTTCACAAGTTTTTCAGTGCAATACACACAAACAAAACTAAAGCACATCATTTTATTTTCTTCTTTTTTGGCTAAAAAGTTACATACTGTGTCTTTAAAATCTTTTCTGGTGAAGGGTTTGCAGCGTTTGTTTCTGTCCGTGGGGATGCCATAGTGTGGAACATTTCAGCCGAAGTAATAACACTGCTATGGAGACAGCACTTTTAAACTGTTATGGCATGTGCCAAAGGTCTGAGAGATGTAACAGCGCTCAATGACCTTTTAACATTTGAATATTTGACCAAAAACGTCTTATGTCTTATTTATGTTTGCCTTTGGTTATGTCAATCGGGGATTACAGAGCTTTAACTGGGCTTTACACTGAACTCCGGCCTGTATCTTAGGGATTAGAAAAGAATCAATATTATCCTAAAACAACTTTGCAGCGAGTGTTTGACTTACAGCCTTAGAATAAGGAGAAGATGTTTTAGCTCAAGGCCAAATGTACAAACCAATGAAACTCTTGTAATTGCACTGGGGATGTTGCTTTTGCTTGTGTTCACTAAATTCTCAGTATCATCTTGCTTTGCTTTAAGCAGCTTTGACTGGCTGGGATTTCAGACAGCAATTTTTATAATCTCATAAAAATATCTCATTAAATTGTCACAGTACAAAAATTGCACATAGTAAATTATATAAATGAAATTAAATCTTACCACACCGACAAATAATTTAGCTTGAAGAAATATTGAAACTAACTATGTGATCTTAAGCTGTAAAATAAGACTCATATTGGTTCAGAGAAAATCTGTTCATCCTTAATTGAACCATGTGAGAAAAAACATTCAAATAGTGTAAAAAAAATTAAAAATACAACATTAGAAAATACATATGGGGTTTTTAACAACAAAATCAAATCTAATTGGTCAATTATAGTCAGTTTTAAGGTTGCCACACACTACAGGAGAATTTGCCCGATTTAGGCTGCGATTTCTGCTCCCCAAATTCAGGGAAGCGTGACCCAACTTTGTGTCTTTGTGTGTGATTTTGAAGCCGCTGCGCTCCTCAAGTGTGTGGTCAGTGTGACTCTGAGTCAGATCTGTCACCAAACATCAGTAATGCTACAGTAACAGCGAATAAAACAGAGCGTCAGGGGCAGAGGAGTGAGTGGGACACAGAGGCGTAACATACAAACTCAGGATATAGCAAAAATAATGACAAGTCTTTATTACTCACTTCTCATCCACATTATCCATAGAAATTGTCCTCCACAAATAATGACCTCCAGTCCATAAAAACGTGTTATTAATCCAGTTTGAGGCATTTTTTGAAAGTAAAAAGGTGAGAGTAGTTCCTCACGTGTGTTTGTTTAAATCCACAAACCGCGCGGATCGAGGTGAAGCTGCAGATGAGTGATAGTGATTCTACTTCCTGTGGACTTTATCGCCAACCTTTTGTACATTAAAACTCATGTATCTGAAGCATTGCACCACATTTCACAAATAATAATAAAACAATTTTGACTTGTATCTAAATAAGAAATGCAGAGCTCTAATCTTTGAACCCTTAAGCGTCCTAAGAGGAAACAGCTGACGCGATCATACTCATACAGATTTATAGCCTGTGGTCCGCAGACATATCCTGCTTCAGTCTTTGCGATTGGAGATTTTAAGTCTCTTAAGATTCTCCATGTGTCTGTGTTGTGCGCTTTTTTTGTCGCGCATTTAAAACTCGTTAAAGACTGAAAAATCCTGTAGTGTGTGGTGACCTTTAATTTCATGAAAATTACATATACTAACAGATTTTTTTTTTTTAGTTCAGTACTTATTATTATTATTTTATGTATGTATGTTTGTATGTATTTATTTATATTATTATTTATTTTATTATTTATTTTTTCAGTTCTTAAATTTTTTCATTGCAGATTAAGTCTTTGATATTCTAAATTCAAGCAATTTATTTTGTATTCTGCTACACTCTGATACTGAAGTTTAGTCTTACCAGTCTCTCCCCACACAGGCAGGTACTCGTCTTGTTGGATGTCCAGCATGAGCTCCAGTCCGTTGCCCATGCCCCCCTTCGTGGTCACCAGGGGGGTCTTCCCGTCCTGCCCCGAGTTAAACATGTAGCATTTACCGTAACGCGTGAAGATCTGAAACAAAACACAAGAACAGCAAGGATTTAGAGGAGGTCTCAAGTAAGGAACATGTAGAGTTGATTTTATAATAAGAGTCTTGCTCAAGGATACGGCAACAGTGTGCAATGGTGGAAAGCACAGTTCAAACTGCCAACCCAGGGATCTTGCACTGAAGAGGTGGTTCAGGTTAGGATTCATTTTTGAAGAAAAGTGTCAAAAGTGTGCAAAAACTAAAAAAAAAAACATAAGGCCTACTGGAAAATACTGGTTAACTTGGAAACTTAAAATTAACAAATTTCCAGTTTTTTGGTCAAAATAAGGATGTTTGCGTTGGATTTTTGTTGGGACTTAACATTTTTTGGTCCATATATAGTGGCCTAATACATTGAAAGCATTTAAAAGATTATTAAATTAAACAAAGTCCAATTTAATGTGCACTGTGTAACTTTCTAGTGGAGGATCCAGCATCTCCTTTTCTTCATAGAGATATTATTTTGTCTTGAATATCCCACAGTATGGCATTAAACTTGTCTATTTACATGAAGATAAGCCTCCAGGCCAAGTTACAGGTCAGATCTGTGGAGAGGGGAGCTCACTCAGTGTAGGAATGCATGTTTTTCAAAGTATTTTTGAGCAGTAAAACACATGTAATGGAATAAATCCAACATAAATGAGTGTAATGCCGCACTATGAAACAATCTGGGCAAAGCAAAAATATCTCCATGGAAACAAGCATAGCCCCTACCGGAAAACTTACACAGTGCAGATTTAAGATAATTTTGAAGTTTGTTGTTGACATTATAGACGTTTCTAATGTTTATAGACAGAACACCTTCATTCTAAAGGCTGGTACTTTTCCAAACATTAGTTCCAGTGCATTTTCAATAGGAAAGTTAGCATTAGCATTAGCGTTAGCGTTAGCGTTAGCATCAGTTTCCAAACATCACTAAACAAACCAAACTATAAAAACCCGGGGCTGTTTTGGTGACTGACATCCACTTGTCATTACCAAACACACCAACATTACCAAAACATTATTAGTTCACTGACAAAACAATCAGCACCACAATTAGCACAAAAGCTAATAACCACGTACTAAAAAAAAATCTGAAAAAGTCTGGGTCACAACTGCAACGGGTAATGAAATTTTAGTTTTATTTCATCAAGCACCATAAATCCAGCATAAATTTGCAAACTTAATAAAAACAGAAGTGGAAGTTAGATATTGAATTGTTTTACTCATTGCCAAATGTAATGGACGTAACAACCCACAACCATTTATCTGCTCCACCTATAAACGTCAACGTTCAGTTTTTTTCTTTTGTTGCCTTATTAAAATGAATGGGACAGAACATTTGTATCAGCACCAAGTTGTGTGCACAATAATTCTGATCCAGTGGTGGAAGTAAACAATGTACAAAAGTAAAAGTACAATTTTTAAGGACAATTTTTAGGTATCTGTACTTTACTTGAGTACATTTTACAGTGGGTCCTTTTTACTTTTACTTCACTACATTTGAGAGCAGATACTCCACTACATTTTAGATCGAGATAGAAAAGTTAAAAGTATTTTTCTTTATGGTTTGAGACCTGCTGAAGTTGCTGAGATTTATTTTTAGCACATTTAATTTGAGTTAAGATCCCAACTTTGAACAAACCAAATACACAAAAACAGCAAGACATTTTAAGAAATGAATTGAATCACTTTTTTTCCCCCCCAAAATCATTACATTTGATGCTTTAATGTTCTAATAGTCTCTTGCAAAATACTTTTACTTTTTACTCTGAAAGTAAATTTTCAGCTACATCAATATTTTTACTTGAGTAGATTTTTTCATGTGATACTTTTACTTGAGTAATCTTTTGGCCCTGCATCTGTACTTTTACTTAAAGGTGCACTGTGTAACTTTTTGGGGGGTGGGTCCGTCACCTGCTTGTATTCATGGAGAAGTTATTGCTTTGCCTAAAATGTTCCATAGTATAGCATTAAGCTTATATTATTACTTACATTTATTCAATTTCATGGGATTTTACTGTCTTGAAAAACATGCACTCTTAAAGCAGAATCACTTTTCCACAGATCTGACGTGTAACTTGGCCTAGTAGCTTCACCTGCTTGACTCCATGGAGAAGAGTTGATGAACTTCCATGAGAAAAGTTCCACAGTGCACCTTTAGGTAACAAAACTGAGCACTTCATCCACCACTGAAATGATTTATTCAAAATCTAAAAGCAAGTGAAACAGTGATATGAAATTGTGTATTCAATATAAGAATTCACTTAGTAGATACAAACAAAACTTTTTCAAACTTGACCGAAAATGTCGCTCGGATATATTTATGTGTTTTTCCCAAAGTAAAAGGAGTCAAAGTTTATTTTTGCCTGTACAGATACGAGTCCGTCATGTAGTTGGTAGTCTGAAAGCTTCCCTCACAGCTACGAGTTACTGCACAGGAAAAAGTGAAATATACACACAACTCTGAGTTCAATGCTTGTACAATGTCTCATGCTTAGAAATAGTCTCAAACTGTAAAAATGAAATCATAATCAATAAAGTACCAGCAACATAGCAGGACATAAGACTAAGAACTCAAAGAAATACTTGCTGGCGGTGTCTGAATGTCCTTCCAGTCCTTTCTACATTCTGTTTGAATCCAGAGGAGACTGGTATCAGACCACAGAACATGAAAATTATCTGTTCAAACTTGAGACGATCCATCATGTGTTTCTCAAATGCTCAAATCTCCTCCCCAAAATTCTTGTTTCATTCAAAAATATAACTTCTTTCACCTGAGATAAGTAAAAGTTTGGTGCTTTGATTGTTGATTCTGCAAAAATCCATGCTTTTTCTCAATCCTTTATGTTGCCTTTTCCCCTTTTTGTGTGTACGTAGTCCTGTCAGCAGCGTCTCTCTGTGTCAGATTGTGTCACTCACTCGCTCTGAAATCAGGAACACAAGATATGGCTCCAGATCCACTCGTCTTTGTAAAGTTTTCTCAAAGAGTGTGGTTCTGTCTGGTCAGGTAATGAAAATGCATCAATAAAGTACCAATAACATGAGAGGACATAAGACTAAGATTTTTTTTTTCCAACTTTGTTTATTGAACATTTTTAACATTAACAAACAAACAGAGTTCACTGTATTGAATAGTACCATTATAGATATGACAGTAAAGAGGACACATCTGAATGTCAACACCCCCCACCCCCACCCCCAACCACTGGCCAAACAACCCAAAATAACATTTTAAATAAAACAAATAAATAAAAAATAAAATAGTAATAATACTAATACCAATAATGATTAAGTAAAGAAAATTAATAGTAGCAAATAAATTTAATATTAATGTATTAATAATTATTACTAAATTGATTAATTAATTATCAATTATTAATTATTGTAAAGTAAGAAGTAGGGATGCGAAAGAAGGAAAAGGAGCCTATAGCAGTGAAAAACATGGGATAGGAAGAGGGAAAAAAAAGGAAAAGAATAGAGAGAAAGAATTATTTCCTATACTTTAGACTTCCTCCAGATCCTGAGGAAGAGTTAAAGAGTCAATGTGACGTAAAAAGGGGTCCCAGGCAGCATGGAAATATTTAACAGAGCCTCTGAGTGAGAACCTCAGTTTTTCAAGTTTAAGATTGTAAAGCACTTCACGAACCCAGCGAAGATGTGTCGGGGGATGGGGAAGTTTCCATTTAAGTAAAATCAGCCTTCGGGCCAGTAAGGTGGTAAATGCTATGACCCATTTCATAAGACTAAAAATTTAATCAAAATAACTCATGCTGGTTTTGTACAAATGTCCACTCTATCCCTAATCCTTTATTCAGTACATAGCCCCTCTCTGTTTAGTGAACTATATCATTCACAGAGCGTTTCTGACGTCTGGGTGAAAAAAAAACTCAGCTAAACTCAGATAAAACTTAATTTCAGTATAAATAATACATTGACAATAATTAATGATTAAACAGGGAGAGGCACACAAGTATTTATGGACTAATAATAACCATACAGTAGTAGTAATAGTAGTTGCAGTAGTAATGGTTGTAGGAGTTAATTGTTGTAGTAGTTTTGTAGTAGTTGCCGTTATTGTAGTTGCAGTAGAAGTTGTAGTGTGTCAGCTCTAGCATGAAGATTTCTAAATGTCCTACTTGTGTGTTAAAGGTGTTAAGAGTAAAATTAACTTATTTTGCCTAACCTTGTTTACATTCAGTTCCAAGTAAACATGCTTATCAGACACAAATCAGAAATATGGATTTAAAAATGGCATTAGACAAAAATAAAACAAAAAATCAATTCAGAAAGTTCAGGTTTGGCAAGTATGTTACACAATCTAGCTTTGAAGGTTACAGCTACACCCTGCTGTGATGTAGACTTGAATTTCTGGTGTGAGAAATGGCCCATGTGTCTTAAAATGATAATATATTCACAGTCTACAAGAAACGTTTACCAAGGAAATAAGTAAGAAAGTTGATGTGGTAATGAACATAGTAATGGCCATTCAAAGGTCTTATATTAAACATAATTGACTCTTGTGAGCTTTTAGTCATGTTATAATGTCGTCATCTCCTCGAAAACATACCTGGAGTTGTGTTTTGTTTCATTCACACGTTTGAGTTAGTCTGTCTACATCTTCAAAGTTCAGAATGCTCTGATCCACCTTGTGATGTCATGCAGTTATAGTTTTCAAGTTAACAGCTCCTTTTACCTTTTGTTCAGAAGAGATCAGAAATACCAGAGCTGACACGATCCAAATGATTCTAGTGAAGGCGTGTGGAGTTTAAAGTGACAGTGGAGCACTTCCTGTATTACCACATGACATCACAAGTTGGAACAGTGTGATTT
Organism: Boleophthalmus pectinirostris; assembly: GCF_026225935.1. Classification (NCBI taxonomy): domain Eukaryota; kingdom Metazoa; phylum Chordata; class Actinopteri; order Gobiiformes; family Gobiidae; genus Boleophthalmus; species Boleophthalmus pectinirostris. The sequence goes on from NW_026571299.1 coordinate 15,178,018, forward strand.
CCGTTTGAGAAAAGAACTCAGCCTAAATATGAAGGTTTGTGTGTTAAACTTGTGAGAATGAAACAAAACACAACTCCACCAGGTATGTTTTTGATGAGGAAACAACATTAAAACATGGGTCAAAAACAGCATAATATTGGCCCTTTAAAGCCCATTACTGCAAAACTTCCCAAACATTTAGAGGAGAGTCTGAGGTGAGTTCCAGTGCAAAAAACAGCTTGAGGTAAAACATCAGTGTTTGTTTGTTTACATAGCCACTTCGCTAATGTTATTGCCCAAACTTGGTCAGCAGCAATTTTAATATTTTTTTGTAGTTAATGTACACAGCAAAAACTGGAGGGTTAAAATTTTAGGGTAAAATATTTCAGAGTTGTTTTTAACACCAAAAGTGTTATTTTAACTATTTGAAAGTTAAATGGGGGTTTGAGTTGGAGTTATTTGTTGATGTGGTTGAGGTTAATTCAACTTCCCTTAGTGTTAATTTGGCTCCTTCACCACTTCAAACTCTTGTGAGAGAAGACCAGTTTGAACCAGTTTTGTACATAATTTCATCTTAAATTAACTAAAATAAAGTAAAAATAAAATAAAACACCTCTGTGTGTTGTTTAGTTAAATCAGGATAACTTTAAGAGTGTTATCTGTTTACTCTCAAAACGTTAATATAACTCTGGATTTCGAGGTTAAACAGGAACTTTGGTCCAGTGTTACTTAATTAACATTTCCATAAATGTTAAATTAACTCTAGAACAGATTGGACTCATATAAACTCCGAGAAAATGTTAAAGTGAGAGTCAATTTTAACACTCCACTTTTTGCTGCGTATCCATGCTTTTGCAGACTAAAAGGTATAATTATTCTAATATTACAAAATTAATTTATAAATAATTTAAATAGGTGTATGTGAAGGTTACATACAAAAATATTATATAGTTAGTCCTCCTCCAATTTATCTGTGTGAGTTTTATAGTTTTATTAAAATTGGATCATAAACATCTGAATTTTTTAAAATATTAAAATAACCTCAAATGAAAATAAAATGCTTACAGCTAAACCAATTTGAGAATGCCTGATCACCTGAATATAATAATGTTAGAAATATGAAAAAAACTCAAATAAATCTAAAAAAGACCAGTCCGACTTGAGAAAATTATCCCAGGTGAGTGAGAGTAGAAATTCCCTCTTGTCCTGGTTCATCGTTCTCTGAGCACGTATCTGTATTTCAATTCCCTCCTTAATCCAGCGTCAATGTTGATTATGTTTATTGTCCTTGGTTCAGTGTTTGGTCCGTCTCAGTCTTAATGCTGTTATCTCTTTTGCGGTGGTCAGATATGGCTGATTTACGTTGTTCCTGTTCTGCATAGAAAATGTTGCTCGCGTGCACGTCCTCACTGAGTCTGATCAAAGCACAAACTGTACAGTATATTGTGAAATGACATCCCTGTACCTTTCCTGGGATCGAGAATACACGCTTCTCAAATACTTACTGAAGATGTGAGTCTGGTAAAGTTAAATCTCCCCGAATGCAGATGGCCGTGACAGATAAATGGATTAGCTAATCAGGGAAACACAAGGTCCAAACAAAGCAAAGCAAAACAAATAAACAAAGAAAGAAACTAAAGCAGAAAGGTGCTTTATTGTCCCTGTTGGAAATTTGTGGACACATGGAACACCCTAAGACCCATCACTGTGATTGCCCTGCTTGGTTTGGTCAGGACTACATAAATTGGAGGATTTATATCTATGGTGCATGTTTTGAGTTGATGTGGGAAACCCGAGTGCCCGGAGGAAACCCACACAGAACATACAAACACAAAAAGGCTCAGGCAACCCAGGAATTGAACCCGGAACCTTGAGTGCTTGAGTGCTAGAGACCATAAAAGCTTTGCTCCTGGCTCAAGGCCTGATGGAGAGAGTGGTGTCAATCTGGACACTCAGGGGTCCCAGAGATCCATATTTTTTTACACAGTACAGACGGAATCAGATTCTTTTTACTTTTTTCATGACACCTGTGGAACAAAGGAGCTCATAGGTCATCTATAATTTACAAATAAAAGCTAATTTCTCCTTCCCTCACATCAGTACCTCGCTCACTGATTCTGCAGATATCCACAATGTTTTTTTAGTCCCTTGTGATATTTTGTCCTTTCATTTTTCCTCGTAAACAACCATATTTGCTTTGATACAGACAGAACATGCATGTCCCCGGGTAATCCACCTGTCAATCACACCTATCGCAGATTCACCAGTGACCAGACTCACATCTTCATAAATTATTGAAGAAACCAGTACTCTTACAAGTCCCAGACAAGACCAGTCTATCCAGGCAACCCTACACACAACACAAACACGCAAAAAAGCCAAGGTTGCATGCTCTGTCAGACATGTCAGCTCCCTTGGTCCACACGGTACCGGCGAAGACCGTATCCATAGCAGCAGCAGTGATATGAGTGGAGGTAAACTGTGACCTATTGGCACAGACATGATCAGACTGAACTAATGGAGGTCTAATTGAATCATAAACATTAGGAGATGGAGAGGGGACAGGGGGGAGGTGAGGGACGGGGTGATCAGTAAAAGCTTCTTTCTGCTCATCGCGAGACAGGGATCAAAACATCCGTGTGGGCACTTAACCTCATATTAACCTTCACCTCTGTGGCTTTTACTCAAGGAAATGGGTAAATAAAGATGGGAACAAAGAGGGCGATGTATGCCTGTTTTGGGTTTACTTCAGAAAATATTATACATCAGAGTGAAAATATAAACTAAGACAAGTACCCGGACAGAGGTTTTGTAAGTGTATTGATCATTTTGTGTTGAGCGTAGACTGTAAAAGCACAAAGTTAACCCGCAAGCCACCGTGTTCCAAATAGGAAGTGAGCTTGGGTGGGCTTCCACCTCCATCGCCTCTGGCTCCAGTTCACTTTGTATTGATAAAACATTTTCCTCTCTCTCTGTAAATGCTGCTGTCAGGCTCCTCATTTTGGTCTTAAAATGTTCATATTAACCTGCTCTATATGATCCTAGTGTTTTTATTTTTGCTCTTTTGTCCTTAAATACATTTCTATTCCTAATGTGAAACTCGACTACAAATTTGCTCCACAACTGTTGGCCTCGGTGAGCTTCATTTGACTGGAGTTGAACGCTGTGGGTGACATTACACTCCCTTAGTCCAATTCTTTATACAGTCTAAGGTGTTTGGTTACAATATAACAAAAACATATACATAAAAAATAGAATACAGTCATCCGTCACTACAACACGGTTCACCTTTCGTGGCCTCGCTGTTTCGCCTTTTTTTTTTTTTTTTAATACAGTGAATGAAGGCGCATTGTGTTCCTCCCCCTGTGTCCTGATTGGCTAAGGGACTGTAGACCATTGTCAATCAATCTCCTCTGTGCCGTGTCTCCTGTTCAGCTGCCAAATTTACATAAATGTTCGATCTCTAGCAGTCTGATTCTGAAGTGCTGTATGTTTGCAAGTTTACTCCCCCACAAAACCCACAATGTCGATGAAACGTTCTGCTGTTCTCTTCCTGTGGTCGCACCCAAAAGGCAGCGGAAGATGCTAAACATTGCACAAAAAGTTGGACTTCTGGACAATCTGAAGGAAGGCAGAAGTTAAGCGGCTGTAGGGCTCCATTATGGAATAAATTAATCTTCGGTTCCTTACATAAAGAAGGAGGAAAATAACTTAAGAAGGATGCAAAAAGGATTGTAACTGTCCTGTCTGAGAAAGGTGTATAAAGTGTGTGGTGAGGGGTTTTAAAGCCTTAAAACAGATATAATAATTGTAAAATATAAAGCTGACTACTTCGCGGAGTTCACCTATTGCGGGTTATTTTTAGAACGTAACCCCCGTGATAAAAGAGGGACCACTGTAGTCACATTTATTTAGAGCTTTCAAGTTCTCCAAGTATCTCAAAACACTCATTCAAAGCGCTGGACATAGACACTGGGGGCAAGGCGGGTTAAGTGTCTTGCCCTGTGACACAGTGGTAGAGTTCACCAGGTGGGAACTAAAATTGAACCTCCAAACTGCGATCTGACCAAAGATGCTTATGCCAAGAGTGGGATTTGAAACATTAACCTTCGGATCAGAGGACAAACACTCAACCTTTGACCAAAAGATAGTGAACCGTGTGTGAACAATGTTTTTAAAATCGAGACATTACAAAAAATTACTAAAAAGATACCAAATTTAGTATCACGATATATTGATATTTGCATATTTTTGTACACCCCTTGTTAGAGCTGCCATCCAGAAGTCATTTTCAATCCTCAAGGACTGGACCAAGAAGCTAAAATGTAAACTGCCAGAGTTAGATTAGTCCGGTCTTAAGGGAGGAGTTTGAAGGCAGGGAGAGAATTGTTAAATTGCAGGACTAATTTCAGGTCGTTCTAACACAACAGCACATCAGCTCCTTAGCTCCATCCAATTTGATTACAACGAGACACATAATCAATGTCAAAGTGAACGTTGTATAAAACATTTCACTTCCAGTTCTTTTGATGTGTGTTTTTAAGATTTAATCTGCCAAGGAGACAATTATGACTTAGTGAAAAATTGGTGATTTTTGAGTTTCTCCAAGAATCTTTCTGTGAGATTTTAATGGCAATTCGATGTTTGTATGACAATACTAGAAACTCATAATAAACTTGTTGAGAGCAAATGTTTTTGAGGAGAAATAAAGTGGTAGAAATTTGAATGAAGAACCAAACAATTGTATTTTATGTTTTTAAAGGAACTGTTCAATGGACATTTTACATGAACTAAACTCAAAATTTCTTCTGAAGAAAATATTCCTTCCACTCAGGAGCTTATAACAAAACTACAATCTAAACTTCAGTAAACATGTCATGGATAAATTAATCTGTTTTTTTATATATATATTTTTTATAAGCCTAGATTTAGTATAAGCCATGAATTGAATCTCAAAATTTCAAAAGTGCATCACAAATCTTAAAATGCCTTTAAAAAATAGCGTTCAACTTCATTGCGAGAACAGATTTTTCAAACTTTCAAATCATCACTACACAAAAATGCTGCCGTAACCTCCCCGATTTCTAACCTAACCTCACGTCTCTGTCAAACCCAGCGCTTTGAATACAGGGACGGGGACATACAGGGAGACATCCATTCTCCGAGATGACCTATGAATCATCGTTTTTATGACAAATCACTCAAACATGTCCGGCGTCGACAGCTCTCAGTGAAGACAGGAAAAGTAGAGATCGTCTAAAGCTCGCTGGAGTGTGTAAGAATGGAAAGCTATTATTCACGATCGGCCTCTCACTGTGAGGATTTCATATGGAGAGGCAGGCTGTAAAAACACAAAATACGAATAAAGAGGAAGTAACCTTTAAAGAGAGAACGTATTGTACAGTCCTCAGGATTTAAAAGGTTTTAGATTATGCTAAATTTAGAATTTTCAACTGTGCCATCAAAAAAAAAAAACCCAGAGCTGCCTTTTCGCAGCTTAAAATGTGCGCCTTCTCTGGTATAAGTGAACAAGTTGTAGTCTGTGAAGCTCCTCTGTGATTTTAAAGTCCATAGAGACAGACCGATATATGATTTGGTCGAGATTTGCTCTTTTTAGCATATCGACTATCAGCTATAAAGCTTTGTTTGAAAACTTTAGTCTAAAGAGGGTACTGTAAAAATGTGATTACACTGGAATCTACACAGTTTGTTGTAACCCAAGATTGTGGATGAGTTTGTACGACGTTTTTATTTGATAATTTGGGTAAAAAAAATGACTGAAATTGCTCTGCATGTTGGCCTGAAATCATTGGCAGAGGTCATCAGCCATCAGTTCCTTTGTCATCTAAACAATCGGCCATGAAAAACTGCATATCGCTCGATCTCTAATCAGATTTCCTGGTGTGTGTGGGACTGAAATCCTGCGTCCTCAAATCCTGCATCATGCAAATTGGAACTGGGTCCTGCATTTCACTGTCAGCAGCAGAAACATCAAAACGTTTCCATCTACTCATTTGGTGTCATGCGGAGTCGAGGCATGTGTTATAACGTGTGATGTGAAATGGGAAAGAGATGAACACTACAGGTCCATTGATTAGGCCACTTACAAGATTTCTAATACATGAAATAATGCGTCTTGTTCAAAATGGGACTTGTTCAAAAGCAATGAAAAAAGAAAATGTCTACAAAACATTTTCTTTAAATGGCAGACCGGTGTAGACAGTTGCAGAACACAGTGTCTCCAAAGCAGGAAGTCTCATCAATAAAACGATCGAGGAATCCATCTTGGACCTGTAATCCGATCATTGCACTTTAGGAGAGTGGTAACTATAGATATTTTGCAGCAACATTTCTATAGGATGTGAGTGACACTGACTGTAGGCTCTGCTCTGTCTGAAGCTCTGTTACCTGAGTTGGACTTTAATCTGAGCACAATCTGACCAGAAAGAGATAATTTGGGCTATGATCAGACAGCAGCCTGAGGTGACCCAAATCCAATTTTTTCTCCCCTATGACAGTCTGAACGACACAGATCAGACTTTTTTAAATATGACCCAGGCCACTTGGATATGTGCTCCTAAAACCGATACATATCCGATCTTTTGACATGCGACTTCAGTCTGAACGGCCAGGTCACATTCATCCCACCTACACGCTCACAAATGTACACAAACGTTCTTCTCGTCACATGGAAAATTGTGTATAAACTCCGTGTGAGTGAAGCAGTGAAGCACATAGCAATCCCACCACTCTTGGCTGCAACTCTGCACCTACATGTTCCTTTCTACGGACGTTGCTGCCACTACCCCACAAAAGGCCATGGCCAAAAACCTCATCCTTCTTCTCAATCTCCTCCTTAAAACAAATAAGCTGTACATGTTTTGGCTCCTGTACAACAGCAACTTTAAAATCACCAGGTGCTCAGTGCACATGCGGGACACTTTTGGGGCATTTAAAAAGTTCACACTGGAGATCACACACAAGTCGCATTTAATTGGAAATGTGAACGACCGTGCAAAATAATTGGATTTCACACAAAAATCTGTATTGAGCATTAAGCCCTGCAGTCTGAACGTCGCCTTAGATTGAACTATAACAGGTGAGATGTGTTGTTTAAATCAATTTTGTATTTTATTCTTGAGTTTTCAGACAATCTAAAAGCTTTTTTGGCAGTTATTGCTAATGTATGCATTATGTTGCCATGGTAACTGATGAACATTTTGCCATAGAAAGAAATGCACCTCAGTGTATTTCAATCTAGATGATCTGATCTTGATCTAGAGCAGTGTTTCCCAATTTTTATTTTTATTTTTCTGGGGACTCATATTTTAAAAGTCACAAACCTTTGTGACCCAAGCCAATAAACAAATAAAGGTGGATTTGACCTTTATTAAACATTAATGAGGATATATTTTATTGCTGACTGAGTGATTGTGTCTCTCTGAACAATTAGTATTACTCAAGTTTTAAACAATGAAAAACAGTAATTGAAGCAGCAATAAAAAGATCCATAAGTCACCTATTTGGACATTAAATGTAGCCCATTTCTTTTTCTTTTCAACATTCAATTGAAGCAGCAATACTGGAACAAAATAGTCAACAAAATGATTACAAAAAGATTAGAAATTATACAAAACATGTCTTAACATTTCAAACTACATGCAGATCGTGACAAGGCGATCTCAAAAACAATCTCTTGCAACCCACCTGAGTGCCGCGACCCAGTCTTTGGGAAAAAGTGATCTAGAGTAAAAAAAAAAAAAACTGCATAAAATAAAATAAAGGACACAATGAAAGGACTATGTCTCTCGGCTGGCCTGGGAATGCCTTGGGATCCCCTCGGAGGAGCTGGAGGAAGTGTCTAGGATGAAGGAAGTCTGGGAGTCCCTTCTTAGACTGCTGTCCTTGCGACCCAACCCCGGATAAGTGGAAGAAAATGGATGATAGAAAAAAATATATATAGTGGGGTGGCATTAACTGTTTGACTGATGGTTTGGAGTATTCACCCACAAACCTGAAGAACAACCCCATCCCTAACCATTGCATGCTGTTGTGGTGTCATTTGGCAAGACACTTCGCACACTTTGCCTGTGTATGAATGTGGTGTGAGAGTAAGTAATTGCTGGAAGTTGCAAAGATCCGTGGCATATATTTTGAGCCTTATTTGGATCTCAAAACGTTCTGTTTCACAAAGTCATGAATTTTGGCAATTTAGTTTTTTTGAATTCCAATCAGTGTTCTTGTTTTTTGATAGTTGAATGGAAAATTATAGGTTCTTGGAGCTGAAGCACAACATATTTTTCTCTTTCTAAACTGTCATTATGATTTATTGTCCCCTCTGCTTTTCTCGAGGTAAAATGTGATTAAATACAAACCACTGAATGAACTAGCCAATGTCAAAGTCACGCTAACTACAACCTGCCAATGAAACCGTTTTCATCACAAAATGTCACACTCCAAAATACAATAATATCGCACCAGCCTTTAACTTGCACCATGGCAACCAAAAAACAATTTCCGTGCGATTTTCTAGCTCATGTTTTTGTCCGTTCCATCTGCGAAACAGATTTGAACATTCAGTGTGAAAAACCATCCACAATAAATTCTTTGAAATTGAGAAAGCGTTTGACAGATTGGCATCAAGACGCAGTGGTAAGATCGACGGCCATGTTTCTCAATGGGAAAATACAAATGCCTGCTGCGTGGCTTTCAGAATGATAAAGAATTAGGATGGCTGCCATATTGATAAACAATTCCGCAAAATCGTAGTCTGGGAATGGGAAAAAATCCTCAAAATGCTCCATACTCTTAACTTCATAGCGTAATTGCTCAAGGATTTTTTAAGGTTTTGAGGAAAATACAAAAATAAAGTACTTCAATGAGTCAATGAAAAGATAACAATAATAGTTATGAGTTATTTTTTAGTTTTTTTGTGGCTATAAAATGCGTTCAGATTGGCCAAGGACAGAACCAGTGATGCACACAGACACAGTAGGGTCTAGAGAGTAGAATAACTTAAAAAAATGTCAATAAATGCTCAATATACAGAAAGCTGAATCCCCAAAATAGCTCAAAGGCCAACATAACTTTATATCTCCAACAATAATATTTATAGTAGTAGTCCAAGAGATTACAGTGTGGCAAGAGTAACCAAAACTTTTACTCAAGCAAGACTTATTATTCAAGTTGGAGTAAAAATATTGCATAAAAATACTCTTAGAAGTGGAGCAAACCCTGAAGAACAAATATAAATTCCATTGTAATGCTATTTTAAAAGTCCTATATTGCACAAAACTCAATGTTAAGAGTTTTTATAATCATGTTTTAATGTCGTTACCTCCTCAAAAACTTACCTGGAGTTGTGTTTAATTTCATTTACATGTTTGATTAATCCGTTATTATTAGTCTGTCTACATCTCCAAAGCTCAAAATAATCTGTTCTCCCTTGTGATGTCATGAAGTGGTCATCAAATCATACAATTGAAGGCGTAATATGCAGGATCTGTGTGTTAAGCATGTGTGAATGAAACAAAACAAAACAAAACACAACTCCAAGAATGTTTGTGATGAGGAAACAACATTATAACATAGAAAACAGTGTAATATGGACTCGTCAAACTCTCGAGGTTTAGTCTCGTTATTCAGCGTAAACAACATCTTAGCTATCTTGTATTGGATGCTTTTCTCGCATGACGCCTCCCTATAGTATGCTAGTATTGTTGAGAGTGACTTCACAGGTCCGTGTTGCCGTGGTAACCCGGGAGACAAGCGATGGGTGCTGATGCTGACCTTGGGGAGTCAGGATCTCATAGTGTTGCTTTATGTTTTTCTGAACACGGTGTACAACACAGTGTTACTGTCTGAGGACACTAACTAACAGAGAAAAAATTATCCAAATAAGAAGTTGAAAAGTTGAAAAGTTGAAGTTAGAAATATTTCATTTCAAGTATATGTACTTTTTTGTGTTTAACTGTTGATAAATACTATGGTTGCCTTTTTTGAGTCCACAAAAAAAGAAAAAGTGTTTGCTAGAATAAATCAGATGCCCTACATGGCACAATTTCTAATTTCACCAAGCTTGGGATGGGCAAATCTAGAGTAAATAATTTTTGCTTAAATATACTATGTCTATTTTATTTGAAACCACATCTTGTAAGTGAAAAAAGAGTTTGTGTTTGCTTAAATAAATCAGATGGCCAGCCTGACGCAACCTCTCATTCCCCTGTGCTTAGGATAGACTAAGGCTACGTTCAGACTGCAGCCTAAAGTGACCTATATCTGATTTTTTCAAATGCGACCGAGGCCACTTCGATATGTCGTCTTAAAACAGATACATATCCGATCTTTTGAGATGTAACTTCTATCTGAAAGGCCAGGTCGCATTCATCCCACCTACACGTCACAAATGTACACAGACATTCTTCTCGTCATAAGAAAATTGTGTGTGAACTCTATGTCAGTGAAGCAGCGACGCACTTAACAATCCCACCACTCTTGGCTGCGACTACACGCTCCTTTCTACAGACGTTTCTGCCACTGCCTCACAAAACTCCATGGCCAAAAACCTCGACCTTCTCCTTCTCAATCTCCTCCTTAAAACAAATAAGCAGTACATGTTCTGGCTCCGGTGCGACAGCTACTTTAAAATCTCCAGATGCTTGCTGTGTCCATGTTTAGACTTCTTCCGTAAACACTGAGTACACTCGCTGCTGGTGACGTCGTCGTGTCCTCCAATCTGCATGTGGGACACTTTTGGGGGCATTTAAAGTTCACACTGGAGATCACATACAAGGTGTATTTAACTCAAAATGTGAACGACCTCGCAAAACAATCGGATTTCACACAAAAAATCTGAATTGAGCATTAAGCCCTGCAGTCTGAACGTAGCCAAATACAGTGTGCATGCTTTTTGATAGATACTATGTCCTATTTGAGACCTCACAGTTGAAAAAAAAAAAAACTTGCTAACCCTAAATTGACAATCTATACCTCATTATTAAACTTTCACTGTGTAACTTTTCCGATACAGGGAGTCCACCATGTTTAAAAGTCAACTTAAAGGTTGTATGGAGGATTTTGTTTTTTGTTTTTTTTTGTTTCAAGTTGTCAATGATAGCATTATAGAGGTGCAGTAGCCTTGTAATTATGATGACCAAAAAAAAGAGAATAAAAATTCATCAACTCGTTATCTGTTAGCTGACAGGCTGTCAATCAATCTCCCTACGTTTCTAGCGTAACTGACTTGCCTGTGCGCCGCCGGTACGTGGTTTACGTACGCCTGTCACGCAGTCCACAGACGCAAGACGCACAGACGCTGTTTACTCCACCAACGCAACAGTTCTTAGCGGCTTTTTTTGACCTATATCTTCCTCGCAGTTCGCACAAAGTTTGTTGCAATGGCGACAAGAATCCAGGAGCAGTTAGCTGCAAAAGAAAGTCCGTTTTTGAGGTCGCTGAAAGAAGAAGACAAGGGGAAAAGCAGCGAAGCCAAACTAAGGTGATTCTTGAAGATTCATTCCAGCGATGGCGCAACTGAAGCAGACGCAGGGTCTAAAGACTGACGCACTGGTCGCCAAATTACTCCTGGACAGGAACTTCTGCTTATTATGAAAACGTTCTTTATTTCCAAGAGCTAGTCAAACGTTTTTCAGGACACGAAAGCGATATCCTATGTCTGAAAACGTAATTTTCAAGGCAAAGAAAGAGTCCGCTTGCTGCTGCGTGTTGTAGCTAGTTCATTCGCACTGAATCTCTGCGCACCTTCTCTGCACCCCTTTCCTGCTCCTGTCCCCGCTGCCCGTTCCGCTCTTCCCCCTGCTCCTCACTTCTCCGGGCACGGAATCTCCGCGCACCGCTCCCCTCTCCTCTCTCCTCTCCCTGCTCCCTGCTCCGCTCTTCTCCCTGCTCCTCACTTCTCGTCCGCGAACGAAATGTCCGCACACCCTCCCCCCGCTCCTCACTTCTCCGTCTTGCCTAACCAAACACTGTAGTTAGTTGTTTACAAGTCATGTGCAGCGCACCGGCTGTAAACAAACCTGTTCTGGCGTAAAGAGGAGGCGGGAGAAGGCGTTTCTACGTAGGAAGCTGTAGGGGAGGGGGGGTGGTTTCACGCATGCGCAACATTTGAAAAAGGACAAACAGTCGCTGGATTTCTCGTTCCTTGGAAAATCCTCTATACAACCTTTAATGCCCTCTAGTACCAAAGTAATCACAGCAGTTAGTTTAAATAGCTTGTTTACAACAGCCCTTTAACACTGCAACTTCATACAACCTTCACTCAGCAAATTTCAAAGTACTCTGACAGTACACAGAACACATAAGCTGAAGTGCGTGGTTTGTTTTGACAGGTACCGCTAACGGGCTGTCACCGACGGAGGCGTGCTCTTGTAAAACGTGTCAATGTGTCTAACAGAATATAACAGAGAGTGAACCAATGCAGGAGTCAAAGCCTGTAAAACTTGTGGATGGCTTATATAATTTACATTGAGGTTGATTAAATAACTAGACTCCCACGCAGATTGTGAATTAACACTCATTGTTGTACAGTTTTAATACAGTTATGATGATAAAAACAAAACAAAACACACAATCAGATATTATTAGATTATGTAACAAATACTACAAAACTACTGCAAAGTCATAATTAAAGGTCCTGTACTTGATTTTCCCCCATTTGTTTGAGTAAAATATGTTTTCCCCCAGTACAGATATATTGTATAGAAAGCTCTTAAGGTCAAAATAATTGTACATAAGTGCTGTTTGATTCTAATTATAAAGCATTTTATTGTCCAATAATCAGGAAGTGTGCCTTAACAAAGCCAAACACTACATTATATTCTCCTGAGAAATGTCATACAAAGTTTTAAATGAATAAATGTGAATAAAGTTTTCTTAGAAATACCATAAAATATTCCCCAAATGATGCTACATTAGAAATTGACACAAAAAGACAAGGACAAGGAATGACAGACAAGAAATAACACCATCCAAATATTCAATTCTTAAGTACTTTTATACACCCATAAACTTGTGGCCTGTTTATCCAATAGTATTACTGTCTTTTTATATTCTCTGACAGTGCAAAGGGCTCCCCCTGCAGGCTGAATCACTGAGATGAGTTCATGAATAATGACAAAAACCACAGGGGAACCTTATGTAGATGCTAATTACAAACAGTGGGTTTTTCAGCTTAATAACATCCCCACTGACAGTAAGGTGTACTTCCAATTATCTCTCCTGTATTAACTTTAAAATACTCATGTCTGGACAGCAGCTTAGACCGACGAGGCATTCAGCTATTAGTGTGTCATCGGTATCATCAGTGAGTCAACACTCCAGACAAACACAGAGAGAACATGCAAACTCCAACCCAAAACATGCTACATAGGTCTCCAGGAAGAAAAGCTCAATTAAAAACAATCAATCAATGAAACTGCTCAGGGACGACAGGTGGAAATGAGCACTGGTGCTACAAACTGGTACAATGCATCTCTCCTCTTAAAGTTCATGTACATTGTGCACTGTCCCTGTCTCATTAAATAAATGAACTAAATAAACTAAACCTAAAACATCAAATAAAGCCAAAAGAGCACTGTGTTTTGAACTGTCTTTGTGAGGGCCCTATGCAAAATGGATTTAGAAAGGCCAAAATATTGATCAGAGGCTCCTAAAATGCATAGTTTAAATCCCTTGTGTATTTTTTCTTGAGTTTTCAGAATATAGTAAACATGGATGCTTATGTGTGTATTGTGTCACCTTGGTAACTGCAGTGTAATTCCAACAAGAGAGGTACATGTGGAACACCCCCTGCATGATGTCTCTGCCAAGTATAAGAGTATTTTACTAGTCTTGCTAATTGTAGCGACTCGTCTCACATGTCCTCGTCACATCGCAGGAGCCGTCCTGTGTATGGTAATGCTGTTCCTGCAGACAGCTCTAAATCAGCCCTGTGGTGATAACACCAGAGGAGAGACATCATGTGGACCTGTTCTCACAGGACGACCAAAATGTCACTATCTTCCTTCAATAAATAATTCACACAGAGACGGCTCCAGACTGTGGCGTGGCCCAGGGCTGTTCTCCGTGCACAAGCTGTTCACTCAAACTGAAATCATTTTGAGAAGTCTTTTTTTTACATTGATTTGAAGATTGGAACAGAGAAGATGTGTTTTTGACAGAGCAGAGATTGGTCTGCAGCGTGTGCTGAAATCAATGCAATGATAAAATGACAGATGACAATATAATGCATGTTCTACAAAGAGAAAGTAAATACGAAACAATTATAATGTTGTAGAGCTCAACTGAAATTAAAGATGTGTAGATTGTTCTCAAGTAAGACTAACATTACTTCAGACTTGTCATGGTTATGTTTTGTAGTGGTTGTAGTTTGTGTTTTATTTTGACATTTGTCCTGTCACTTTGTATTTTTGAGTTTTACTTCCTGTCTTGATTGTTTGCCCCGCCCTAATGTGTTTCACCTGTGTCTTTGTGTGTGCATTTATACCCAGTGTTCTCCTCTGCCCGTTGTTGGTCCATTGTCTCTGTCCGAGTGTCTCTGTGTCTCTTGCCATGGCAATTTAGTCTTGAGTTTTGGATTTTTTGATTTGTCATTAAATATTTTTGAAGCAGTCCTGCGTTTTGGGTCCTCCCTCTGTTTCCACGTGACAAGACTAATATTACTCAAGTAGAAGTACAAAGTAATGGTTCAAGAAATTATTCAAGTAAGAGTAAAAAAGTATTTGAGAAAGGTATTGCTCAGAAATCAGATTACTTAATGAGTAAGTAATATGATTTCTGATTCAAAACATTAAGTAATGCTCAATATTTGGCATTCTCAAAGGATAGACACACAAAAAAAGAGAAAAACTACATTATATATGAAGGAACAGTGCAAGAAACACAAATGTTCAAATCATTTCATATTATCAACATAAAGTTTTTGTCACTTGTATAAACTCAGACTCATAGCGGGAAGAGTAAACCAAACCTTTACTTCAGTAAGCGTAATGTTACTTCAATAAAATCTCAAGTACTAAAGTAGTAAAGGTCTCTTTAAATTGCAACACAACAATTAATTTCCATAAACCGTGAGTTGTAGAGGGTGCGTGCGATCAGAATATTAGAAATGCTTGATTATCAGTCGCAGCTTGTCTTTGGTCAAATGTTTGGTGTCGCACTGTGTCTGTCAATGTTGTCATATCATTTAAACTCCTTGTTTTGTGTGACATCCAGCAATATTTTAAGACAAGACTTATTTAAAGGGAGAAAGGTCATCTGTTCAACTGAGTATAATCAAAGTCTGTATGAGTCAATCAATCAGTCTTTATTTATAGAGCCCTTAGCAGCACAGAAAGTGACCGAAGTGCTTCACATTAAAATCAAAAAAGCAAAAATATTAAACAATTGTGGGTTTTGGAGTCCGTCAACTTCTTGTTTCTATGGATATGTCATCACATTGCTTTGAATGTTCCACAATATGACATTAAAAATCAAAAATACCTAGAAAAACAGACATTCTGACTGTGAGTGGGGTCGCCTCTCCATAGGTCTGACCTGTAACTTGGCCTGGTTTGGTCTCTAGGAAGATAGAAAGGTTTAATGTCATACTGTGAAACATTCCAGACACAGGGAAAAGCAGGTGCCGGACCATTCAGTCTGAATAGATAAGTTAGAGCAGGGGTCACCGAACGTTTTTGTCTGGGGGCCACATTATCACTCCTGACTGTGATGGGTGCCGGGGTTGGGTCGGCCGTATAACAATGGTATGACTCTGACGGCGCAGATTATATTCTTTGGGGTATGGGAGGTGGAGGTCCATGCAGAATGGTTAAATCCTGGCTAAATCCTGTTTTAGTCCTGGTTTTAGACCTGTTTTAGACCTTGTTTAGACTAGTTTTAGACCTGTTTTAGACCTGTTTTAGACCTGTTTTAGACTGTTTTTAGACCTGTTTTAGACCTGTTTTAGACTGTGTTTTAGATCTGGTTTAGACCGGTTTTAGACCTGTTTTAGACCACGTGGCGTACGGGAAGGGGGACGGTCCGTGCGGTGTAGGGGAGTGTGGGGACAATTCACGAGGTGTAGGGGAGGGGCGGAAGGTCAGACGGTCCACGTGGCGTACGGGAGGGGGGGGGTCCATGCGGTGTTTGTGCATGTGCAGCCTTGTACCAAACAAACCATGAGTTGTGGACCCCTGATATAAATATTTAAATATAAATACTTCATACAAATATATTTTTTTATTGAAAAAAGCAACAAAATACAAGATGCACACGTGTAATTATTTGCCATAAAATAAAATAAAAAAAATAGGCTATGACAACTTTTGAGGATTGCCTCATAGGGTCAGTTCAAGTGGTGGGGGCAGAGGAGCTGGGGGGGCAGTCAAAGAGGCGTGGAGGGCTAGAGTTGGTCTGTGGGCCTTATTTTGATGACCCCTGAGTTAGAGCGATAAACAAGAATAACACACTGAATTTATACAGCAGGAAACCCAAAACACTTTGCAGAGGATTATTCATTCTCTCCACACTTGGTGGTGGTAAACTATTATTATAGCCACAGCTGCCCTGGGGTAGCGTAGCAGTGCACTTTTCCACATACCACAAACAAACTAAATATTAAGCTGAGAGGTAGACTTTTGAATTTGTTTCAGACTGAAGCTATTTGACATTTTTGACGTGTTTTGAACTCCTAAGAGAAAATTTCATTTATCTCCACGGGCACACATACAACTTCGCCACTCGCTGCTCAAATTCCACTAAAGTTTTGATGTCATCTGCGCAACCTATATAGTATTCCACAGTCATAAATATAAATAAGGTATAAATAAAATGTCTGTCAAACTCAAAACTAACTTCTCACACTTCTGTGCAGAGTTGAAACCCAGATGCATTCGCGCACAGTTTCAAACATTGGTGCAAAAGTCCTCATTGTTTTGATTGAGAGTTGGGCCTAAAAGGAACCATCACAGCCCCTGCATTCAAATGATGTAATTCACCTTACTCTGGCCCGATTGCTTTTCCTCGTCTGAACTTCCTCGGAATTAATCAACACAAGCCCAAAGCCGCCAAGACACACGGAATTTTCATCTTGACAAATACACAGTGTAGTAACGCCAAGGCTGGAGTCCAATCACACTCTTCCCAACTGTGTAATCCAAGTGGAACAGAAGTTTGAACACAAGGAGACGACTAAGAAGGTTTTGTCCAAATATAATCTCCAAACAAAGCAAAACAAAAGGGAAAACACTTAATACAATTTCTCCACAAACTTAAAGCGTGAACGATAACGGCTAATCCTCCATTGTGCATTGTGTAACTTTTCTGGTGGAGGGTCCATCAAACGCTTTTCTCCATGGAGACATTCCTGCTTTGTCTGGAATGTTTCACAGTGTGGCATTATAATAAACCTTTCTATCTTCATGGAGACCAAACCAGACCAAGTTACAGGCCAGATCTGTGGAGAGAAAACCCTCAAACACAGTCAGAATGCCTGTTTTTCAAGGTATTTTTGGACAATAAAACCACCTGTAATTAAATATATGTTAATGAATAAATGTTTAAAGTCATATTGTGGAACATTTTAGGCAGCGCATTGAAAATATCCATAGAAACAAGGAGGTGATGGACCCCCAACCAAAAAGTTACATAGTGCACCTTTAACATGAGCTATTATGTGAGATTTTATTTTTTTTTTAAGAACCAAATACTTTTCTTTTTATCATTTATACATTTTTATACTAATTAACTCTGAACCAACAAAAGGGCATCATAATAACAGTTAGTCTTTTAATTATTGTTATTGTAGTGCACCTTTTTATAAAGATTATGATACTTTCTAAAATGTAAACACACTCTCACTCTCAGTTTGAATCAATCATTTTTAATCAAATCATAGTTTTCATCATTTCTCTCTGTGATTAGTTTTCATGAAAATTTAACATGAGTTCTCAGATTGGTTTCTGTCATATAAATTTCTTTGAAGTGAACTGATCCAAAAGATTCAGATCCCATAAACAAGTTTTTCCCAAACTTTTTTTCTGGGGACCCATATTTTAAAAGTCACAAACCTTCTCAACCCAAATCAATAGACATTATTTGTAAATCACAAAATAAAGGTGGATTTGACCATTATTAAACATTCATGAGGATATTTTATTGTTGACTGAGTGATTGTGTTTCTGAACAATTAGTAATACTCAAGTTTTAAACAATGAAAAACAGTAATTAAACCAGCAATAAAAGGATCCATAAATCGCCTATGTGGACACTAAATGTAGCTCAGTTCTTTTTCTTTTCAACATTCAATTGAACGAGCAATATTGGAAGAAAATAGTCAATAAAATAATTACAAAAAGATTAGAAATGAAACAAAACATGTCTTAACAACAACTGTATATTGCAGACCTATATGCAGATCGTGACTAGCCTGATTCTGACTAACCGTCTGACCTCGCAGCATTAGGATTCGTTCGCTCGATGGTAGACGGGTACTTTTTTAATTTAACCAATCGCTGCTATTTGGTCATGATGTATGTAATGCACCAAATCCTGTAGGAAGAAGTGCAATAATGTCTTTCCCCATGATAAAATTCAAACATTCTCTTTGTTCTGGCTTTAAATCCTCGATCTCAAGGATCATTGCCAACACAGAAGGTATGTCTTCGTCCACATCCATCTTGACCGCTTTGTTTACTGTTGTGCTGTACCACAAAAGGGACCCAGACAGGTGCTTGAGTCTGAAGTCATGGCTTCACAGCTCTTTACTGATTGGCCAGTGCACTGTCTTCAACTTTAGAGGTTCTTGTAAATTGTCTAGTGTATTCCGATTCCTGACCTAGTCGCTGGAGAGAAATGAAAACTGAGCGGAGGCACTAGGTGACACCAGCCTGACTAGATCGTGACAGGGCGACCAAAAAAAAAAACTTTTGTGACCCATCTGAGAGTCGCAACCCAATGTTTGAGAAACAATGCCATAAAGGAGCCAAAAGTTCCATCACCAGTTATGACCAATAATTCAACGTGAGGTAATATTAGCCGATAAAATACAAAAATTATCTGGTTTCAGTGCATTTTAAAGGTGGATTGTGTAACTTTTCTGGTGGAGAGTCCATCACCTGCTTGTTTCTATGGAGACGTCATTGCTCTACCTAACATTTATTCAATTACAGGTGGTTTTATAGCTCAAAAATCTAGAAAATCAGACATTTTGACTGTGAGCGAGGTCGCCTCTCCACAGATATGACCTGTAACTCGGTCTGGTTTGGTCTCCATGAAGATAAAAAGGTTTAATGCCATACTGTGAAAGATTCCACACAAAGCAATAACATCTCTTTGAAGGCTCTGGGTTCGATTTCACAACCAGATATAACTTTTCTATGTGGAGTTTCTAGAGCACTTTTAACCATCTTTATTGATCACAAACCCAGAAACAAGATCCTCATAAGTTGTTGAGATATGATTTGAAATAAAAGAGGACTGACTGTGAGATGGTAGTCCCCCTGCTTCACTTCATAGCCTGAAAAAGACTGTTGTAAAACTGTCTACGTGCCCATAATTCATGAATATTTGTGATTTGCCCAAGGGTTTGTAAGAGTCTAGTCTAGAATGAGTTAGATCAAGAGCATCCAAACTTTTTTTATATCGAGGGCTCCATTTTGAACAGATCTGAAGCTGAGGGCTACAGACTGATGGTGAACACAGTGAGTCATTCAGATGGATGGTTTTACATAACTTAGACAGTCGCTTCAATCAGTCTCCATTCATTTTATGTCTTTATCACAATGCACTGTGACGTATTGAGGTTCTAGACTGAAGGACAACAATGACTGGTCTGAGGGAGGGATTTAAAGAGCACATATGACACAAATGTGACTCATGTGAGCTTTTAGTCATGTAGGAAAGTTATCAGAAGCATATCCAGAGTTGTGTTTTGTTTCATTCACACATGTTTGAGTAATGCTTTCTACATCTTCATAACTCAAAATGCTCCCCGTGTTCCATTATCTCCCGACTCCCACTTGGATCCCGGATTTGACGTCACGTCCGAGTTTGAAGTGTATTATTATGTTTCACGTGTCAGACAACGTGGATTATGATTATGACTATTCCCTCATCTTATGAAACGCTGCCACTTTAATCAAAATTTTTGAAATTTGCACTTCATTTTATGTTATGATTTTTCTTCCGTTGCAACATTAGGGACGTTAACACCCGTTAAATCAAGTATTTGTTCAATATTGGCCTCACCACAACACTGACTACCAAACCCATAGGCAGTGATACACATGTGGTAAGATACTGTAATGATACAAGTGATTGAAATTGTCATTAAAACCACCAGAGTGTCCAAACACAATGAAAACACTTCATATTTGCACATCACAGTGGGTGGAACCGTCTTGGATTCTGACTTGGAATCCTTGCTTGGACTACTTTTTCCGCCACCGAGGTCCGAGTCGTCCCAGGAAAAGGGGCATGTCATGCGTGTCACTAGGCAACTTCCTCGGAAAACTGATTCGGAACGATAATCGAATGCAGGGTCTGTTTCACCTTGTGATGTCATGAAGCGATGATTTTCATGTTAACAGCTCCTTTTACCTTTAGTTCAGTAGAGATTGTCAATTCCAGTCCAAATCACTCTAGTGAAGGTGTATGGATTTTAAAAACACAGTGGTGCACTTTCTGTATTACAATGTGACATCACAAGATGGAACAGCGTTTTCCATTTGAGAGGAGAACTCAGTTTAAATATGCAAAATTTGTATGTTAAACATGTGTGAATGAAACAAAACACAACTCCAGGTCTGTTTGTGATTAAAAAAAACAAAACAAAAAAAACTACATTATAACATAGATCAGAAAATATTATAATATGGGCTCTTTTAATAGTTCTACCTACTTACTCCTTTCAATTTAAAAATCAGTAACAACAGCTATAAAAGGTGCTGTAACAGATTTATAAAGAATGTGAAAAACAGAACTAGTTCATTTTAAACAGTTTGCAGTGGTCCAAAGATTTTCCTCACTCACTTTTCCATTTCCTGTCATGATAAAGTTAACAAAAACTAACATGCTAACCGCATACTTCCTGATAATCAGACAATTGGCCTCAAAGACTATATACATAATTATTTATACAAGACTTTTAAGATATTTTGAACTGATAAGTTTTTAAAGATGAAAGTTAGTTCAATAGTTTCAGTTCTTTATCCAGTCATTTCTACACATGTTGTTTACATGTTTGTTGACGATGACAGAGACCGTCACAGATGGACCAATGACCAGGCCCAGTGACTCATTTTACACCAGAAAGTTAACATATTTCTGTGTTGTTGTTGTTGTTTTTAATCCCTTTGCAATATTCCTGTATCCGTTCATTATATGTATGCTACACACATAAGGATGGTAGCAGATGTTCTAGTTTTGTAGTGTTGAGGACTATGCATGGTAATTAGCTCCATGCTAAATCCAGTATTTACACAAGACACTGTGCTCATTAAAAACGGGCAAAATCGACTTTTTGCAGCTGTCTGCCATGTTCTACTCTTGTTCTACTCTACTTATTCATGTCTGAATAATGTTGTAATCTCTCCCGGGCCCTATTTGTCCCACACTTCTTGTACAAGACTTTGCCCACAAGCCTACAAAAACTAAGCTCCCAAACTACAATTTTTCATAAATATACAGGGTACAAAACAATACACTACAATTTCACAAAACAGGAGGAGGGGGTAGTGTTTACCAAGGGCCCAGCATTTGCAGTGGAGGGAGGGGCCCTTCACAAAGTCTGAAATGTGCATTGTTCATCAGATGTAGTGTGGGCCCCCCAAGATGATTTGTGCCCAAAATTTGGTGCTACACCCTTGGATGTGCAATAGTTTCATTAGTGGAAGGCACACACTTACCCCTGGACGCAAGGGAATGGGAGACTATAACTTATTATGCAGTTTTAAAACAATAAAAGGTAACACGGTGGTCTAAATATGTTGTATGTTACCAATAAACACAGCATAGAAGTGTAGTTCCCTTCTTCAAAGTCCTATATTAAGCAAAATTGACTGTTGTGAGCTTTAAACCATGTTATAATGTTGTTAGATAATCAAAAACAAACCTGTTTCATTCACACATGTTTGAGAAATCCTTTGTTATTAGTCTGTCTGCATCTTCAAAACTCAAAATGGTCTGTTCCACCTTGTAATGTCATGTGGCGATAGTTTTCATGCTACCATTTTCATTAGAGATTGGCAATTCCAGGGCTGAAGTCACTCAAATGATTCCCATGAAGATGCATGGAGTTTAAAAACTTTCTGTATTACCACATGACATCACAAGGTGGAAGAGAGTGTTTTTAGTTTGAGAAAAGAACTCATCCTAAATGAGCAGGGCGTCTGTTAAAGCGTGTCAATGAAACAAAACACAATTCCAGGTCAACATTATGACATAGATCAGAAAATAGCTTAATATCAAAATAAATAAATAAAAGCCTCCCTAGAGCAGGACTTTCACCTTGGTCGATACATCCTCATATCTTTATTTTGTCCGCACCTCAGCTCCGCTCAGCACCATGACTGATCCCATCGTACTGAATCACACCCATAAGTGGAGCGGCTCACCCACAGGCCAGGCGGGCACCATCGATTATCAATGCCCTGGCACCCAGCCTCAAACTCTCAGCCAGCAGCGCATCTGATGGAGAGGAATGACTGTTGCTTAGCTACTGTTACCGGAGGAAGAAATATTGTCATGACAAATACAAAGCTAGAAGGTAACATGATTTGATTAAAATGTACTCTAGTATACAGGAGTTGCCAAGTATGCTTCTTTATAACAACTTTGGGTGTATTTTTCTGGAAAGTTGCATAAAAATTTTGAGAGTCACGAGTTTTGTTGTTTTGGACTTGTTCTTGAAGGTCACTTTCACCTCATGAAATTACACTTTTTTCAGTCCTGTTTCACTTTCATAGACTCAGTGACCACATATAGTCAATGATGATGATTGAAATCCAAGCTTTAAAGTTTTAAAGCTCTGCAAAACTTGTCCTTTTGGTGCTGTTCAGTGTAGGGATCAGTCTCAAGTACAAAGTTGAAAAAACTGAGGCACTCAAAAAGTAGAAAATAATTAAAAGCCTTTAATACCACATGGCAAACAGTTCATCAGTTTTGCCCGGATGAAGGCCAAAGGGCTGAAATGCGTTGGTGTAACTTGTAACTTTATCTGCCTTGTGGTTTTAAAGGCTTTGAGTTATTTTGTACTTTTTGAGTGCTTCAGTTTTTCAAAAATGTTTTAAAGCTGTTAATGATGTTAAATGTGATAATAGAAATTTATGAATCTTATTTTTTTGTTGGGCTTGGGTTGCTTGGGCTCTAAAAATATAGCAAGTCTGTACTCTAGTGAAGAACTTTACTTTGCAAGATAAAAAAAAAATTATATCTATTGGGGTTACTATAAACAGTAAATACTGAAGAAATAACAAAGATTTTATGTTATGTGTGTTCTGTTTTCTGTTTCCTCGGTTGGCCAATTTTGACTACAGACTACAGACTTTTCCTGTTAGTGGACATGTATGTGAGTGACAGGTGGATTAGCCAATCAGAGAAATACAGGGGTCACTCGTATCAAAATAAACAACAACAAACACCAAACAACAGCTTGTGTCTGAGAGCCAGGCTACTGAATCACCAGTCTGTATTGGGAATTTCATTTCATTTATTTATTAGGGCAATACACATAAAAACAGAGATGCTTGTAACAGACTGTAGTTTACCAGCTCATTTCCATCTGTAGTCCTCCATAAACCTCTGCTTTATGTTATGGGATGTTTTTAAGTGTGTGTACAAGTACTCTGAATATTAATGAGGATTAATCCTATAAGTTGCTGGAGCTCTGTTTTGTGTAATTAACTGTTGCGAGCCTGGGTTGGTGATAAAGTTTGTTTAAAATACATGTCACACAAGTATAATCATTATTTTTTAATGAATACTATGTATAATCTAGATATTCTAATCGAATAATATTACTGAATTTACAGTAAGTGGAGCCTTAGAACAGTTTACAATAGTAGTAGTAGTAGTAGTAGTAGCAGTAGAAGTAAGAGTTGTAGAAGTGTTAGTAGTAGTCATAGTGATGTAAGTCATACTAGTAGTAGTATTTGCATTAGTAGTAGTAGTAATACCAGTAAATGTAGTAGTCGTAATAGTAGTATAAGTGTTAGTAAAAGCCGTAGTACAAGAAGTAGTAGTAATCATAGTGATTTAAGTCATACTCATAGTAGTATTTGCATCAGTAGTAGTAGCAGAAGTAGTAGTAGTAATAGTAGCAGTAAATGTAGTAGTCATAATAGTAGTTTAAGTGTTAGTAAAAGCCATAGTACTAGAAGTAGTAGTAGTTATAGTGGTGTAAGCAGTACTCGTAGTAGTATTTGCATTAGTAGTAGTAGTAGTAGCAGCAGAAGTAGCAGTAGTAGTATTAGTAGCAGTAAATGCAGTACTCGTAATAGAAGTATAAGTGTTTGTAAAAGATGTAAAACAAGAAGTACTTGTTGTAGTATTTGCATTAGTAGTAGTAGTAGTAGTAGTAGTAGTAGTAGTAGTAGTAGTAGTTGTAGTAGTAGTAGTAGTAGTAGTAGTAATATTATCAGTAAATGTAGTAGTCATAACAGTAGTATAAGTGTTAGTAAAAGCCGTAGTACTAGAAGTAGTGGTGTAAGCAGTACTTGTAGTAGTAGTTGTTGTATTAGTAGTGTTAGTAGTAGCCGTAGTAGATTTTATTTGACAAATCATATTAACTTGAAAACAGTCATTCTGGTGCAACCCTTTAAATCTAAAAACATAAACATACTGTATTTTCCAGATAAGTGACAGTATTTTTTTTTTATATAACAGTACTTTTCACCTATTTCCTCATGAATAAGTTCAATCTTCATGTTGATCCCAAGAGCTCCAATAAATAAAAAAAGGAAGTATCTATTACAAAACAAGTCAAATTGAATATAAAAGTGAATATTCATTTTTCCCCTTAGAAATAAAAAGTCATGTTCAAAATGATGACTCAATCAGAGCCCGCAGAGAATATTTTTGTTGTAAAATTACTCAGTTAACACCACAATTCCACTATCAATTTCCCCTTGTACGAGGAAGGCGGACTTGTAACTTGTTTTGCTTTTGAATAAAACGATTTGGGATTTAACTGGAGAGAAGGATGGTCGCTATCAAGGCCGGACGGGTGAATTTGAAATGTTTTTTCTTGGGTAATATTCCATCACGGACTTTTAATGACCTCGAGTTGTTCCTGTTGAAAATGAAGTTCTCAGGCTTCACGGACCAAAAGCAAACCTGCGTACTCAGAGTGAATGTGGTCAATGAGGTGCGAGAGAGACTTTATATTGTTTTGAGTGATGAAGTAGACTGTAAAAACATAATAAAAGTTAAAATGGCTTGTTTCAAAGGTGTGTAACTTTGAGGGTTTGCCACCCGCTGGGCTCCATGGAGATGTAACCGCTAACTGTAAGCTCTGCTCTGTTGCCCAAAGGTGCACTGTGTAACTTTTCTGGTGGAGGATTCGCCAGCTGTTTGTTTCCATGGAGATGTGTTCGCTTTACCTGGAATTTATTACAGTACACCATTAATGAGACAGTCAGGAATTTTGGACATAGGACCTCGTTTCCTAGTGAGCCAGAGTGTTGGAGACGTGTCGAGACACTTTTTAAAATTTTCCATCCAGTCCTTTGTATTTGCAGATGTCGCTGGTGCTAGGCTAGTGCATGTCAATGGCCATAGTTAGCCTGACACTAAAAACAGTCTTATCCACTCCACAAATCACCCGAAGCAAATCTATTATTACGCCAGACTGTCAATGTAAATGTCTGTGTTGATAGAATAATTTTAGAAGTAAAACCAGCCTTGCATTTGAAGGATTTATATCTGAGCAGCAGCAAGTTGTACTTCCTGATAGAAAACTTGGCAGTGGCGGATTGATATATGAGAAAATAGTCCCTCAATATACAACAATTAATGCGATGCAAGGTTAGTTTTATTTCAAACATTATTCTATCAACACAGACATTCATATCGTCAGTCTGGCATAATAATAGATTTGCTTTGGGTGTTTTGTGGAGTGGGTAAGACTGTTTTTAGTGGCAGGATAACTATGGCCATTGACATGCACTAGCCTAGCACCAGCGACCTCTGCAAATACAAGGACTGGTTGGAATATTTAAAAAAGTGTCTCCACACTTCTCCATCACTGGCTCACTAGGAAATGAGGTCCTATGTCCAAAATTCCAGACTGTCCCTTGAAATTTACCAATTTCCACAGAAACACGCAAGTTACAGGTCAGATTTGTGGAGAGATGACAACACTTGCAATGAGAATGCATGTTTTTAAGGTATTTTGAGCAATAAAACAAGATAAATATGTTGATAGCACATTGTGGAACATTCCAGAAGACAATTAGGTGGCAGATCCTCTACATTGTATAATGCACCTTTTAATTAGCCTTTAATCTGAGTTTTATTTTAACACAATCAGACCAGAAAGAACTGACCTAGCTGGAACTACAGCAGGTGAGCTGCTTTGTGTGCTTAAACAAGTCACTCTCAGCTTTTTGTTGAAAATGAAACACCTAAATAGGACCACGCATGCTCACAGACTCCTGAAAATGTGTAAAATCAGTCATAAATTCCATTAAAATAGTTTATTGTCCATCAACGTAAATATACCTAAACTTTAACCAGTCTCTTGCTATTTTTGTCACTTAATTTATTATTACCATTTATATTTTTGCTCTTTGTTACTATATTTATTGTGATGTGTGAGCTACTGTGCCGAAACATTTCCCTTGACTCTATCTAAAGTCTAAATTCAAGGTATTTTCTGCAATGCTGTAGAGTTGCCCAAGTGTCGCCAATGCTACCTGGCTCTTCATCTTGGTTCCATGTTGAGAGGTAAGGGTCTGCTAAATGAATCAAAAGTCTTAATCAGAGTCGGATTGGTCCCCTGTGGACTTAATGGAGCTCTACATTGATTCGGAGCTGATGTACGGTGGAGAGGCGACCACGAGGAGGAGTTATGGAGAACGCTGTAAGGATGTTTGTTGGTTCTTGATGTCAGTAGGCTGGGGTTAGAGGAGGTGAGGGAACACAAAGTAATATGGATAATATGAAATGTGTCAAAATCTGTGGAAATTAAATATATTATAATGTTGTTTCCTCATCAAAAACCTTCCTGGATTTGTGTTTTGTTTCATTCACACACGTTTAACACACACATCCTGCATTTTTAGGTATTAGGAGTTCTTCTCTCAAACAGAAAACACCTTCACAAGAATCATTTGGATAATTTCAACACTGGAATTGCCAATTTCTACTGAACAAAAGGTAAAATGTAGCTGTTAACTTCAAAACTACCGCTTCAGGAACAAAGCATTTTGAGCTTTTGGAGACACAGACAGAGAGTAAAGCATTACTCAAACATGTGTGAATGAAACAAACCACAACTCCAGGTCTGTTTTTGAGGAGGTAACAACATTATAACATGGCTCAAAGCTCACAAGAGTCCATTTTGCGTGATATAGGACCTTTAATGCCATACTGTGGAACATTCCCCTGGAGGCCTAGAAGAGAGGCAAATAACATATAACCAATAACCAATGAACATCCTGATAAAACAATAAAACAACAATTCCAGGCAAAGCAATAACATCTCCAAAGCGAGAAAAATATGGCGTACCCTCCACTTGAAATGTTACATATTGCCACTTTAACTTATTGGTTGTTATTGAAAATGGGATGACATTGTTGTTGTTGTTGTAATATGTAATTGAAAGTTTTCGATTGGCTTTCATTAAAATTAACTTGGTAAATTCACTGTACAAAATAACAATTCAGGTTTCAATTTTCTCTCAATCGCTCTCAACATTTATCTGACAAACCAAACAGATTCAATTGAAATACAACAGGCCTTATGCTTTCTTGTTAACCTCACTGAAATGCCAAAACACTCCACAATAAATTACTTTACAGGATGTCAGATTAGGTTCTTTGATAAGATTACACAAATAAGGAGCACAACAATGCATTTACTTTATAATGTTATTATCATAGAGATTCGATATCAGAATACTGTGTTCAAGTAACTCTGGTAAACACAGACACACAGAAAACATGTTAAGTTATATGTATATAGCCAAAGCAAATGACTAAATTTTGCTGTAGCCCTGTTTTTCCTACCCAGGCTGGCTCCACCTTGTGCCTCCGCTCAATTTAATTTCTCTTCAGCGACTAGGTCAGGAATTGGAATACACTATGGTTTACAAGAAACCCGGAAGTGTGAGTCCAGGCACCAGCCAGTCAGCGAAGAACTGTGAAGCCATGACGTCAAAATCAAGCGCCTGTCTGGGTCCCTTTTGTGGTTCAGCACAACAGTAAACAAAGCGGTCGAGATGGATGTAGATGAAGCTATACATTCTGTGTTGGCAACAATTCCCGAGATCGATTTAAAGCCGGAACAAAGAGAATGTTTGGTGAATTTTATCAAGGGGAAAGACGTTATTGTTATTCTATGAGATTCGGCCCATTACAAACATCACGACCAATTAGCAGCGACTGGTTAAATAAAAAAAGTACCCACCTACCGTCAAATGAACGAATCCTAATGCTGTGAGGTCAGACGTTTTCCACAAAGTGAAACCAGCTGATGATCAGTCTAGTTTTTTCCTGCACAGTGTTAGAATTAAATCAGATTTGTAAATTGTTTCTAAAGATTTTTGAACGCATTTTCTTAAAGTTTCTATATTCTGCAAATTGACTCTTTTGAGTTTTAAGCCATGTTATAACATCATCAAAAACATACCTGGAGTTGTGTTTCGTTTCATTCATGTTTGAGTAATCCTGGATTATTTGTCTGTCTACATCTCCAAAGCTCAAAATGCAATGTTCCACCTCATGAAGTGTTCGTTTTCAAGTTCAGTTTTTACCTTTTGTTTAGTAGAGATTGGCAGTTCCTGGGCTGAAATTATCCAAATGATTCTAGTGAAGGCATATGAAGCGGAGCACATCCTGTATTACGACATGACATGAAGGTTATAAAAGTTGTTTTGTGTCTGAGAGAAGAACTCAGCCTCAATATGAAGGGTTTGTGTGTATGATTTTGATGAGGAAACATTATAACATAGACCAGAAAATAGCATAATTGGCCTTTTAAACTTGAGTTGCTCCTCTGCTGGAATAAATAAAATGTACCTCTTATCTTAAAGTCAACACAAGACCTTATACAACCTTTAACCAAACTTGGAACCATCTCATTAGGGAGGCCGAATCACCAACCAATAACCCACTGGACTAGGCAGTCAGTCTTATCTTCTACCATAATTATAACTGATCAAACTCAAAATCCCCCAGAGCTTTATTGCATTGTAAAACTCTGATCCAATGAAGTGACAAGTGCTTTAAGTGCCCGCAGAGTTATGACGCTGGTTTATTCTTTGAGATGGGGAGAGATAGGGTAGAGAGGCGTGGGTTTAAAATGCTCCGATAGGCAACAGAGAGGCAAAAAACGTATTGTGCACAGCTAGGGACATCTCCAGTTCAAGGGAAATTAATTACACCGCGGGTTAATATCTCCGAGCAGCTTCTATAAAACATACTGACAGCCAATTATTAACTGTTCACCTCGTGGCCTGTTTGTTTAATGGGGGAGAGAGAGTGACTGCTGGTAAGATATAGAATGTGTGTGGAAGAATTAGGGATGTGATGAGATGTGACACGAGATTGGAGCTACGAGAATGAGGCAAGATGAGATTTTGATATTATTTATATGAAATAAAGTGTGTAATCCAGTTATTTAAAGGTCCTAGATTACGTAAAATTGACTTTTGTGAGCTTTAAGTCATGTTGGAATGCTGTTATCTCCTCAAAAACATACTTGGAGTTGTGTTTTGTTTCATTCACACAAGCTTGAGTAATCTTTTATTGTTAGTTTGTCCGCATCTCCAAAGCTCAAAATGCTCTGTGCCACCTTGTGATGTCATGAAGTGGTAGTTTTCAAGCTACTTTTTAGCTTTAGTTCAGTAGATTTTAGGGGTATAACAATATCCAGGTCTCACAATACGATATTGTCATGGTATGAACCTCACGGTACGATATTACAAGGTAAAATAATGAGGGACTAAGTGACTAAGGAAAATGTTTAAAGTAGATGAAAGCACGAGAGATTGTAACATACATACAGCTTATTGATTGGTGACTTGGTTTGGTTTTTGAAGTGGGAAACAATTACTAAAGAAATGTAAAATTTTTTGACCTGTGAAAAGAACCAGGGTTTATAAGATTACTATTCTTCCTGTTCTTCCTTTTGTTCAAAGACAAGGCAAATAATCATAGAAATATGTATGTATTTATGTAAATTTTCAGATTTTTGTTGTTGTTGTTCTCTTAAAGTTGATGCCAACAAAATAATAGCATGAGCAATAAATAAATAAATAAATAAACAAATATTTATTGCAATATAGTGGGAAAGTTCACGATATGGTGGGGAAGCTCACAGTTAGAAATGTAAAAATATCTAAATCTCTTGTTTGTTTGTTGATGTTTTCACGATATACATCTCACTGTTCAATATTTATTGCGATATTTCGTGGAGGCAAACAAAACTGTGAATATGCTACTTTTTCTTCTTAAAATGCCTTGACAAGACTTAATCCAAAGAAGTAAGACTTAAACGTGCTTGTTTCTTCTTGTAGTCTACACTGAAATGGAGCAAAGGATCATGGTCGATGTAGTTCTCTCTGTCTTTTTTTTTAGCTATTGCTGCACCATAACTTTTAATTTAAGCAAAGACACTTGTAATTCGATATATTGTGATGGTCCACAATATTATTGTGAGAACTTTGACGATACGATATCATGATATTTCAGTTATTGTTACATCCCTAGTAGATTTGCAATTCCAGGGCTGAAATTGTCCAAATGATTAATTAATTAATTCTAGTGAAGGTGTATGGAGTTTAAAATCACAGTGGAGCACTTCCTGTATTGTCACGTGACATCACAAGGTGGTACAGAGTGTTTACTGAGAAGGAAAGAGAAGAACTTGCAGGGTTTGTGTGTTAAACAACATTATAACTCAGAGAAAATAGTGTAATATGTGCCCTTTAAACTTACCTTTCTTGCCTTTATTTAACTACAGTGTTTTTTATTACTGTCACATCTCCACAGATCTGACCTGTAACTAATCAATCACAATTTAAACTTCATACTGTTGAACATTCACCGGCAAAGCAACAGCATCCGCAGCTCCTTTAAATATCAGCAGTGAAATGATGTGGATAGGCCCATGTAATGAATGATGATCCACCCTGTCATCATAAGTTATCTTAAAGGATTTTCTCTTTTCTTACTTTCTTTATTCCACAACAAAGTAGGCGTAAAGCTTTCAATAGGCCATGGCGTTCCATTGGCACAGCTATTGTTAAAGACACAACTACAGCCTATCAACCCACACAATCTAAAGACAGCGCGGGGCCATAATGGAAACGAGATCGAAGCGCGCGAGTGAGAGATAACACCACAACACCACACAAGTTTGCGAAGAGGACTCACGGTGCTGAAATTACGTGGGCCGCACAACTCGCCCTGGAAGCGGCACGAGAGAAGCATCTCCTCCAACTGGTGCCCCAACCTATCCAGCAGCTGGCGCATGGACGGCTGGGACTCGCGCGGAGGAGGCAAGAAGTGGTTAAAGTCCAAGATCCGGGACAGGGGGTTCCAGGGTGGCTCGCTCCCGGCTCCTTCCCCGCTCAGAGCCGCCAAAGCTTCACGGGCGGCGGGCGACACCTGCCAATTCCTCCCCAAGAGCCCCAACCATCTCCCTGCGCTGAAGATATCCGTTTTCTTCATGCGCCTCGGCAGCAGCAGGTTCTGGTTGCAAATAGTCACCGCGGGGAACACGAGCCTCTTCGCGTAAACCATGTGCGCTTTGGTGTAGACCGGGGACGAGAGGAGATAGCGCACGCGGTTGGAGGACCAGGTGAAGAGCAGGGCCAGCGCCGCGAGGAAAGCCAGCAGCCACGCAACTCTCCGCGGGTACGAGCCGCTCAGAAAGACGTGCCTCAATCCATGAAACGTAGTGTGTTTTAAGAAGAGCTTCCCGGCTTCTGTCAGAGATCCGGCTCTCGGTTTGGGTCCAGACGAGTCGCATTGGCACATTTTGGAGAGACGCGCGCCGTGGTCAACATCGGCTCCGGTGCGTTCGCGGTGACAGATCCGAAAGTGGCTGCGCGCGCTTTGCCACAGACTTTACTGACAGAGAGGGAGAGAGATGGAGAGGAGGGGAAGAAGAGAGGAGAGGAGAGGAGGGAGGGAGAAGAAAGAGAGCGAGAGAGAGAGAGAGAGAGAGTAGCGCGCGCACTGGTCTCCTCTGCTCTACCGTGCGCTCTGAGGCACCGAGGCAGCAGCTTGTGGCGCTGATGGGGGGGGAGAATTTTGGGCCAATCACACGCCCCGCTCGTCCAAGGGGTCCGCGAAGCTATTTGGTATAATTTAGTGCGCAACTGTGCAGCAACAGGAGCTACGGAGATTACTTCATCAAAATTAGGAGCAGACCGACTCCGGAATTCAAAGCAATGCCCCGGAGAGAGGACTCGTTCCAAACACAGAGGCACGTTTTCACCGTCTGTTGTCGTTTTAAAAATACTTTAAAGTTACGTACAGTTAAGAACATAACGTAACAAGTAATCGTCAATACGTCCACAATAGTGTATTAATCTAAATCCCCCCCGGACCTATTTCTCGGACAATTACTTGCTTAATCAGCGTAAATGAAATACAGACCCCTGCTGAGACTCATTAGCTGCACAAAAAGGGAAATTTAAGTTCATTTATTTGAGTCCAAAGAATTGCAAAAATGAAAGTGTTAGAAAGTTCGTTTGAGAAGTCCTCTTATTCTGAACTCGGGTTGTTAGAAAATCAGATATATTGTGCACAAGCTTGCCTTTTGAATGATGATTTTTGATGACAATGATGACAAATAAGAAATTATAATACAACTAATCACTTACTTCTTAAAGATCTTGTATTAAATGGACTCTTGAGAGATTAAAGCCACGTCATAAAGTTGTTACCTCCTCATAAACATGTTTTATTCATGCATGTTTGAGTAATCCTTTATTATTATGTGATTAGGTTCTTTTTTCAGACCAAGAGTTTTTTTTTTCATGGCCCCGTCCACACTTGAGTCGTTTTCGTTGTGGATGCAGTGTTCATCCACACTAATCTGATGGAAAATGGCTCCAGACACGGAACGATCTCATGCCGCCAGCTCCCACGAATTCATCTGAGTACGGATCTGATCTGGCTCTGTGTGGATGCCTGAAAACACTGATATGCTGAGAAACCCTAAGAGGCTAGAATATTTGTCCATTCATATATACGGTCTGTGTATATGACCTGCAGACGTATAATCTCTGAGAAGTTTAACATGAACCATCTCTAACGCGACAGAAGCACAGGACAGACTCACCATCAGCAGAACACCCCTCTGTCACAGAAGGAACACTCATATTCCACTGAGTCGTGTCCTTTAGTCTGACAGAAGCAGAACTGCATCAGCGCACAATAGCGAGTTGTTTTTTGAGCTCTCAGTTTATGCAAATTAGCCATGCAGTTTTAAATTCCGTTTCTGTAAAATGTAAACAAATATGCTCAAAGCTGTGTGGATAGGGAAGGCTTACGGACACAGATACAACATGTCTGGACGCAAATAATTTCCAATTCAGTGATACGGTGATAGGGTGATACAGTGTTTCATTTCAGTGTAAACATAGCCTCAGAGTGGTCACGTAATGTTGCTGATTTATCCAGGTTTTGGAGCTGTCTTCCTACCGGTGGAGGCAGGACGAAAGCGCCAGTATCCCAGGTGTGTGAGAGTAAAAAAGCCCCCTCGTCCCTGTTTATCGTCCCGTGGGCACGTTTCTGTATTTCGATTGCTTCTTTAATCCAGCGACGATGTTTGTTTTCCTCTGTCCTGATGATGTTTGCTTCGTCCCAGTCCATAACGTGGTTCTCTCTTTTACAGTGCTCAGAAATGGCCGATTTGAGTTGTTCCTGTTCTGCTTTGTGTTTTGTTGCTCGTGTTTCACCTTCGCTGTTTCCTTCTCGCATTCTGTCCTATGTTCCTTTTTTTGTGTACTGAACGCCCTCCTTGTTTCCCCGATGTGTGTTTTATTCAAGGACATGCAGGGTATTTCGTATATGATGTTATATTTATGCTCCAGTTCTATTTTGTCTTTTGGGTGAACGAGTAATTGCCTAAGTTCTTTGTACTGTTTCACTGGTGTGTTGATATTGTGTTTTGTCATTGCCCTCTGTACTTTTTCTGTTATGCCCCTGATCTGCGGCATTGCCTCAGAGCATTGTGAATGTCTCTCTTCTTCCTGTTCGTCTTGTTCATCTGTTATAATGTTGGTTCTGTCTGTATAATGTCTGAGTTATCCTTTATTATTAGTCTAGCTGTGTCTTCAAATGAAGGACACAAACTGCACAATAGCTCATTGGTCCCTGACCATGCAATCCTACAAGTTCGAGTTGCAGCACATCCCGGGCAAGCAGAACGCCACTGCTGACTACAAGCATTCAGAGGAGCGGGAGTGTGTGGTGAATATCTCTGCTCCCACTCCACAGTGTTAGTATTATTTAATTTCATTTCATTTCCATTAAGTTAATTGCAGCACATAATTTAATTCCTTTATTTAGACTTATATTTTAATTTGGGTGCACACATTTTAGTATAAGTCTGAATTATTTACTTGCACTTGTTCTAGTTTGTTTAAGGTCACTTTATTATCACATATTATTTTCTGTATTCTACTTATTTGCCTTCTTGTTATTTTGATTAAGTTAGTAGTTTTAGTTAATTATTTAGTGTAATTCCCCCTTCTTGTGTTCAGTTTAAGCTGGCCCTCATATACAGTATTTAAACTAGGGATGGGCATTCGATGAAATTTTCTTAATCAATCGTCGAGAGAATTAACGATTGATTATCGATTAATCATTAACGTTTTTATATTAAAATGATCATCATTATTATTACTATCTGCACTCCTAATCTACACAAATAAATTCAACTATACGACAAATAAACCGTAACGACTCTAGAGCCACATCAGCCCGTTTATTATAATGTGTTTAATTCAGTTTTGCGCAACTCTCACAGAAACAAAACTTAAAACCGCATCGCTAATTTGCATAAACTAAGAGAAGATAAAACTACAGCTCTTGTGTCGCTGATGCGGTCAATTTCTGTCGGATTAAAAGACATGATTCAGTGGAATACAGGTTAGTGTGACCAGATTTGCGTTTGTCAAAACCAGGACACCGTACGGGGGGAGGGAGGTGGGGACTCGTCATCGACATTGCGCGACTCTCACCTGGTAAAGCTTTTTCCCACTGGACACCGAAACATATGTTCCTGCTTTGTACACTGTGCACACGGCCTCCCACTTGTCCCGACCGGAACGGAAAGTGTGGAATTTCTTGTACAAGTCATCGTTAAATACGCATATGCACTTCGGTACGTTACAGGCGGACTGACTGTTTGTGTTTGCTCGCTCCTTCTGAGTGCAGAGAGCTACTTGTACGGACCTGTTTGGTCACACTACGCACAGCAACCTACATTCGGTTTGTCGATTAAAATTTACGTAATCGATTTAAATTCTTAATGATCAATTATCGATTAATCGACTAATCATGCCCATCCCTAATTTAAACAGCCCTGTTCTTTGTCTGATTGGGTTTGTTTTGTAGCCAGGTTGGCACCACCTAGTGCCTCCACTCTGTTTCATTTCTCTCAGCGAATAGGTCAGGAATCAAAATACACGAGATGGTTCGCAAAAACTCCAGAAGTGCAAGTTCTGGCACCAGTCAATCAGCGAAGAGCCATACATTCTGTGTTGGTAACGATTCCCACGATCAAGGATTTAAAGCCAGAACAAAGAGAATGTTCTCTGAATTTTATCAAGACATTCTTGCCCTTCATCCTACGGGATTTGGGAAAAGCTTAATATACTAGTTAGCCCCCTCAGCGGCGCATTACATACGTCACGCCCAAATTGCAGCGATTGGTTAAATGAAAAAAGTACCCGCCTACTGTCAAGCGAACGAATTCTAATGCTGCGAGGTCTGACGGTTTCCACGAAGTGAAACCAGCTGATGAATGAGGCTATTAGTTTTGTTCTGTTCAGTTTGATTTAAGTTACCACAGTTGGGCCCGACTTTTTGTTAATGACTTACCTAATTTGAGCGTTTGTTAAATTACATCTGTTTTTAACTTTATTCATTGAAACCTATTTTTAAACCTTGTCTTTGCCTTTCTCGTTGGTCCACTACACTCAAAACGCTCTGTTCCACCTTGTGATGTCATGAAGCAGTGTAGTTTTCAAGTTAACAGCTCCCTTTTGCCTTTTGATCGATAAAAATAGGCAATTCCAGGGCTGAAATTACCCAAATGATTCTTGTGAAGGTGTGTGGAGTTTAAAAACACAGTGGAGCACTTTCGGTATTACAGCTTGACATCATAAAGTGGAGTGTTTTCAGTCTGAGAGGAGGACTCAGCCTAAATATGTAGTGATTTGTGCGTTAAAATGTGTAAATGAAACACAACTCCAGGTCTGTTTGTGATGAGAAAACAACATGATAACATAGATCAGAAAACAGCAAGCAAATCAAATCAAAATATTATCAATTTAATGGAGACAGGTCCTTTATGGGTTCTCGCGAAGTCCTTCATCATGGACCCAAAACAATTAAAATAAATTACACAGTGTACCTTTAATAGAGTCGCGCAATTAGTCTAATTTAAATTGAACGGGGAGCCAATAATTTGTTATAGTTAAGG
Source organism: Boleophthalmus pectinirostris (assembly GCF_026225935.1). Taxonomy (NCBI): domain Eukaryota; kingdom Metazoa; phylum Chordata; class Actinopteri; order Gobiiformes; family Gobiidae; genus Boleophthalmus; species Boleophthalmus pectinirostris. Next base: position 15,214,880 of record NW_026571299.1, read on the forward strand.
AACAGCTAGTGGCTTTTTAATGGAGAGGTGTAGAGCCAAGGAAAGTAGTGAAAACATGTGGTCTGGAGCAGAATTCAGACAGAGGAGTTGGGCATTTCAGCAGCCTTCTGTGAAAAGGCACTAATTAAAAGTCAGGAAATTAATATTAAGCCAATTTGTTTTTAAAAAGTAGACTAAATCAAATAAAAAAATAAATAAATCACAATTAATCAATACAAGTAAAAATCTAAATTGTTTTTGCCTAACTCTCTTTCTTAAAGGGTCAAATCATGAGTTTCAATCATCCTCTGGGGTCATATTAATGAAGCAATTCAAATCAAATTAATGAAGCAATTCAAATCAAATTCAAAATTGTATGTCTTTTTAATGGGGAAAAATTGGTCCTCACAAAGTCATTCAAAAATCAGGAAAGAATTGTTTGTCTGAAAAATGGATATTGCACTATTTTCCCATCTGTTATTGTTTCCTCATCACAAACAGACTTGGAGTTGTGTTTTGTTTCATTCACACAAGTTTAACACGCAAATCCTGCATATTTAGATTTAAGGAGTTTGTTTCTCAAACTGAAAACATGTGTCCAACCTTGTGATGTCATGTGGTGATACAGGAAGTGCTCCGCTGTGTTTTTAAACTCCATACACCTTCACTAGAATCATTTGGATGATTTCGGACCTGCAGTTGCCAATCTCTACTGAACGAAAGGTAAAAAAACAGCAACATTTTGAGCTTTGGAGATGTAAGTATCACTCAAACATACATGTGAATGAAACACAACTCTGCGTATGTTTTTGAGCACGTAAGAACATTATAACACGGCTAAAAGCTCACAAGAGTAAATTTTGTGTAATATAAGACCGTTAACTCCTGTTCCTTCCAGCTCTGATTAATAGGCACGTTGAACCCATATGGAAAGCAATTTACAGACCATGAGTGTAGGGCCTATAAAACTTCATTCCATTTAAAGCCAAAACATATAAGCACAATTTCAACTCTTTATCTGTGAATGTGCTCAAAGCGCTCCACTGAACTAAATTGCTGCCCCTAGTTGCTACTTAACATTAGTCTTTCTTTTCAAGCCTCTCTTTCGTACTTTCTTTCTCTCTGTCTCTTTCTTTCTCCCTCTCCCTTTCTCACGGTCTCTCTCTTTCTCCTGAAACACATAACCATAAGAAGTGTAATCCATGACTCACAGTTGGCTTGCTCCTCGTGTAAATACAACACTAGGCTGAGGTGTTACCACAGGGCTGGACAGTGGGCATGTTATTCAAGCATCTTTTAAATAAAAACAGCATTGTAAAAAGTAAAATTTAAGTTAAAACTAGAAAAGCACTCAGAGAGCGCAGACCTCCGCCAAGGACTACCCCCATTTTTTTATATAAATTGCGATAAAATCAGTCTTCTGGATCAGATCCGGATCAGCCTTTGGAATATGAAAGAGGATCCCATTGTCCATCCCTGAGTCAAATTTCATGGGGTTTGGTCAATAATTAACCGAGATATTGAGAAACAAAATTTTTGGCCCCATTTACCACAATGTTAACTAAAATTTCAAAGTGATCCAGAATCCAGGATTTCTTCCGGATCACCCCCAAAATGAAAAAAGTTCTTCCTTTTCACATTTCCAACAAATCCTGAAAATTTCATCAAAATCGGTCCATAACTTTTTGAGTTATGTTGCTAACAGACAAACAAACAAACAAACAAACAAACAGACAAACGCTGGCAAAAACATAACCTCCTTGGCGGAGGTAATGATTTGAATGAAGAATATTTTATCTTGATTTTAGCTGATTTGATGTGACAGGTAAAACTATGTACAAATAGAAGATATTATTGTACTTAAAGGATCTGCATGTAAGATTTTAATTTGTAATTTTGTCTGTGTTCAAATCAAATAGTTTTTGCTAACAACAATTATAAGTCTGATTTATTCGTAATTACAAAAACATTAGAAATAGTGGCCATGTTGTTTATAATTGATGTTTTGGGTCTGAAGATGATTATAAAATCAGAAAGCAGAATGAGCCTCACATGAGTTTTCTTTTGGGTTGCCAGTTTCAACGCTGAATCCAGTTGATTTAAACAGGGCATGTCCAAACTATGGCCCGTGGGCCAAATGCGGCCCTCAGACAAATCTTTCTTGGTACCCAGGCTTCCAGGTAAATTGGCCCAAATTACCTTGCATCAATTAAAAATTAACTTAAGAATTTTGATTTTTCTTTACTTTGTTAAAGCTCATATTTAATATTTAGTGTGTGGTTTTAAGAATCTTAGCATGAATAAAGGCCGATGGCTCATTCTAACGTGTTAAACATGCACATATTTCAACAATTCACTGTACTGAGAACCAGTCTGCGGCCCTCGATCAGCCCTCTGCTTCATTTCTGTTTAGATATGTGGCCCTTGATGAAAAACATTTGGACACCCCTGATTTAAACCTAAGAGGACTGTCTCTGAAACATATTATGACGTATCCTTAATGGGACTGTCTGTAATTTTGGACATAGGACCTCATTTTCTAGTGAGCCAGAGGGTTGGAGACACTTTTTAAAATATTCCATCCAGTCCTTGTATTTGCAGAGGTCGCTGGTGCTAGGCTAGTGCATGTCAATGGCCATAGTTATCCTGCCAGTAAAAACAGTTTTACCCACTCCACAAAACACCCAAAGCAAATCTGTTATGACACCAGACTGTTGATGTAAATGTCTGTGTTGATAGAATAATGTTTGAAATAAAACTAACCTTGCATCGCATGAATCGTCGCATGTTGAGGGATTATTTTCTCAGCAGCAGCCGAATTTTACTTTGGTGCTAGGTGATATCAGTCCACCGCTGCCAAACTTTCTATCAGGAAGTACAACTCGCTGCTGCTGCTCAGACATAAATCCTTCCAATGCAAGATTGGTTTTTACTTTTAAAATTATTATATCAATGCAGACATTTACATCGACAGTCTGGCGTAATAATAGATTTACTTCAGGTCCTTTGTGGAGTGGGTAAGACTGTTTTTCGTGGCAGGTTAACTATGACCATTGACATGCACTAGTCTAGCACCAGTGACCTCTGCAAATACAAATACTGGATGGAATATTTAAAAAAGTGTCTCCACACGTCTCCAACACGCTGACTCACTAGGAAATGAGCAGTTTGTCCAAAATTCCAGACTCTCCCTTTAATGAGAACAGATTCCAGGTGATATGTTGAAATTAAGAAATGATCAAGAATTAACCAAAGTCCAGTTGGAATATTTAGATACGGCTATATAGGAATCATCCAGTTAGGTATTAAACTCATAATTTGTAGGGTAAAGATAAACATGTATATATAAATAAAAGTAACCAAAGGAGAAAGGAGAGCTCCACCATGCCAGCGTCAGACAAAAGGCCAGTAAAAACTTACATGTTCTGTTCTATTTGCAGTTGTCATTGTAATATCTTGTTTCACATTGCACCTGACAAGACAAATCTGCTCCAAACATGATGCTACATTCTTAATTCAAGCCATTACAGCTTACCTAGAAAGAGCCATTTGCAGCGAAAGTGTATTTTGGTGCTTAACATTTGGGAGTAAACAAGGTGACATTCCCAAACAGATCCCGTCTCCAAGGGGATACAAAGAAGGTCAGTGCACCCATCGTCTGCTAAATGAATGTAAATCAAGACGAGAGGCGACTCCAGGCCTGTTCGTCTAATGATATGACTTAACCTTTACAACTACACTTATGATCTGGAGAGTACTCACTATAGACGACTATTTACACAAGTGGAAAACACAAATTACAGTGCTTGCCAAATATATAATGAGAGGTGAGATCCTGTGAGGATTTTCGAGTTGAATTTGCATGTTGTTCCTGTGTGTGGGTCACATCCTGGTTCTAAATAGTACCGATAAAACAATCATAAAGAAGAGATAGGTCCAGTTTTTTTTTGGATACATTTTGGATATTTTTATTGCATTGAAAACATTGTCCTGTCTACTTGGCCTGGAGGAGAACCGCCCCCTCCTTGTCTCAATGGAAATGGAAATATTGTTCGTTTGGCTATAGAGCTCAACCCGCCCACTTTGAAGTCCGCTCATAAAAATCTAATTTCTCATACATTTTTCCCATAGACAAAAGAAAAAACAATAACAGTTCAAAGTCATCGCAGAGGCTAAAAGGCTTCGTGGTAACTAATATCCATAGCGTGGTCCAAAAGTCCAAGAAGCACGTTTAAAATGCAAGATTCTGAGAAATGTTTAGGCAGTTTTATAAACATTTTATAAATAAAATTATAACTCACATAGCTGATTCACCCTGAGCAAACTTTCAAACTTTTAATAGATGTATATTTTTTTCCAGAAAGTCTATGAAAAACAAAATAATAATGTGATCATTGTTGAGCTCCATAATAATACACAAAATGCCAAAAATATTAGCGTGATTCATCAACCGGTTTCACTTTGTGGAAATCATCTGAACTTGCAGCACTCGGATTGTTTACTCGATGGTAGGTGGGTGCTTTTTTTATTTAACCAATCGCTGCTATTTGTTCGTGACGTACGTAATGCGCCAAATCCCAGAGGAAGAAGGGCAATAACATCTTTCCCCTTGATAAAATTCAACAAACGTTCTCTTTGTTCAAGCTTTAAATCCTCCATCTTGGGAATCGTTGCCAACACAGAATGTTTGTCTTCATCTACATCCATTTTGACCTCTTACTTTGTGTTTTGACTTTGAAGTCTTTGCTGATTGGTCGGTGTGTGGTCTACAACTTCCGGGGTTCAGTGTATTCCGATTCCTAACCAAGTCGCTGGAGAGAAATGAAATTGAGCGGACGCACTAGGTGGCGCCAACCTGGCTAATAAAACACCAGTTTATGGAGAATGTTCCGAAGTATGGTTTTAACTTTCTATTATCATAACGGTTTGACATGCCACCCAGTTATGCCATGTCACCAACTATAAAACTGACCAACAGTACAATCATAAAACTGCCAACTCCCTGTACAAAAACTTATCAACCCCAACCTCCAAATCCCAGTGCTCCTCACAGCACTCCCTCATACTCTGTGATATTGATTCTGCCCCATAGCAGCACCAGCACATTACACTTTACAGAAGGGACTCACAGTTGTAGCGCAGTGACACACACTTGAACCATAGAGCATTTTAAAAGTCCTCTCTCCCTGTCCTGTCCTCTCCTCTCCCCTTCTCCTTTCTCTCTGGGGGTTTGTGTTGGTTAAGTGGTAGGTCATGCTTGGTTAGGCTCCATCGCGCTGCCTTCAAGATCCAAATGTAGAAGTGGGACAGATTTGTACTCTCCCCAGCGCGCTGCTCCCTTGTTGAGTGGTGTGTTCGTGTGTTTCGGACAAGGGCAAATTGTCTGGATAAAGCCTGAACAAGACTCCTGAGTGCTTTTTTGGCATTTATTTTAATCTATAAAGTCAAGGCGGGGTGACATTATGGATTAAAGATGCACTGAGTAACTTTTCAGGTTATTCTGGCTATTTTCTGATCTATGTTATAATGTTGTTTCCTATTCGCAAACATACCTGGTGTTGTGTTTTGGTTCATTTGTGTTTAAATTTAGGTTCTTCATCAAAGAGAAAACACTCTGTTCCACCTTGTGATGTCATGTGGTAATACAGGAAGTGCTCCACTGTGTTTTTAAACTCCATACACCTTCACTACAATAATTTGGATAATTTCAGCCCTGGAATTTCCAATTTCTACTGAACTAAATGTAAAAGGCAACTTGAAAACTAGCATTTCATGACATCACAAGGTGGAACAGAGCATTTTGACCAAAAATAAAGGGGTACTCAAACGTGTGAATGAAATAAAACACAACTCCAAGTATGTTTTTGATGAGATAACAGCATTATAACACAGCTTAAACCTCACAACACCTGTAATATTGGAATGTTCCACACTATCTTATTAAACTCGTGAATGTTTACCATGTTACAATACAGGTCAGATCTGTGGAGAGGGGTACAGTGTATGTTATAGTGAAGCTGGTAATGTGGTCGCCCTGTAACCACAGGTTTTGTGGTTCAGTCTCTAAACAGTTCAAGTGTTTGTGTCCTGTATTGACAGCCTCTTTTTCTCTGTAAGTCACCACCACCAAGTGAGAGTCGGTGAATTATGAGTCTAGAGTAGAGCTCTGCGAGGCGTGTCAAACTTGTAAAGTGAAACATAAATCCAGGCCATTATTATGATTATCCCTTGCTCAGCTATTGTTACAGTTAGAAAAAACTCCCTTTTGGCCACTGATGAATACTGAGCAGTAGAGTTAAACTTGTTGGGCCGTCCATAATGCTCATACCACGACTCAGTGATACTGGGTTAATGGCACTCATGGGTTCAGAGGCAATTTAAGACACGCATTTTAATTACAGTCTCTCTATCAGGTAAACACAGCAAGACGGATTCTCACCATATTTGAGAATCCACAAATGAGAGTCCATCTTGGTGTGCGCTGGTGCGACAGGCCCGACAGGTGGTTGGTGGACCAATCATGCAGCAGCACTGAGGTTTGTGTGTGAACTTAGACTTAGACTTTATTGATCCACTAGGGAAATTACATATATATAAATGGTAATAAACTTCTAAATAATTAGCAATAAAAAAGCGTGAGACTGGTACTGAGACTACTGGTCAAAAGTTTTAGAACACCCTAATTTTTCCAGTTATTTATTGCCATTCAAGTCGTGCAAGTCCAATGAAGAGCTTGAAATGGTACAAAGGTAAGTACTGAACAGCCAGAGGTAAAAAAAAAAAAAAGTTAAAAGACAACAAAACACAAGTCCAATCTCTGCCAAAACTACCTCAGGAAAAAGTACAAGATGGTGATCTTGAAAACATGGAGTGTCCAGCACAGTCTCCAGACTTAAACCCCATCAAGCTGGTTTGGGATGAACTGGACAGAAGAGTAAAAGCCAAGCAACCTACAAGTGCCACATATTTATGGGAACTTCTGCAACAGACTTGAGAAGAACTTTCTGAAGAATATTTCTATTATAAAGCGAATGCCACGAGTGTGTTCAGCTGTTATATCTGCCAAAGGTGGACACTTTCATGAATCAAAAGTTTAGAATACATTTTTGGTCTGTAAATTAATTCCACGATTTATTTTTCAACTCAGATTGCTTATTTATTCTATGCTTTCATTTCAGAGTGCAATGACACAATAAATAGTAAAAAACTCAAAGAAGTGTGGTGTTCTAAAACTTTTGACTGGTAGTGTAAATGTATGTATAGTACAAAAAAAGAAAAAAAAAAAAAAAAACGAAGATGGAATTCAAATACACCAAAACAAACATGGCAATGCTGACAGAAGTACTTCAGATGATTTAAATGAAAATATGGTCAATTTTGTGAAGAAGGTAAGAGCTTAATGGATTTGTGGACTGTGCTTTTCTTTCAACTGGATGTAATCAAAATAAGTTAGATTTTTGGCTTGATCTGCTGTTGTGACACTTCGACCAATCAGATTCAAATATTCATCATGACGTTCCACCTTTTCCCGATCACTTTCAGCGACTGACAAATGTGTCACATATCAGTCTGGCATAAGAGAAGTTATGCATCAGAGACATGCACAGACATTTTGCGGAGGCACGTCTCCATATCACTTCAAATGAACTTAAAAGGTAGGCTTATAAACATGATCAAACATGAGGGCTCTGGACAAATAAGAACTGGATTTTCTATTTTAAAAACATAGTGGTGGAGGGTCAAGGGATCCTAAAGTTTGAACAAGACAGATGTTATGTCCTGTAATGCAATTTTAATTTTAGCACTGTGTTATAAGCAAACTGCACAATGAACCACATAATCCTACTTTTCATTTAAACCTAAAACAGTATGGTTTATTTGACCTTTTTAGAAATACTTAACGCTGTTTTCAAAATCCTGTTGGCACCGTGGTCCACATTAATAAAAATAGACTGACCATAAGGGCACTTAAGGGACACAAAACAAAAGGGCAGGTCCTTAAGCACCACCTGGGCTCTGTGTGCACACGTCTCTGGCTTCTGCACAACCAATCATCATTAACTATTTGCATCTCAATTATGGTGCTAATGAATGGACATGAATTATGTATCCAGAAGTAAGGATACTGTTTGAAAAGAGATGTCAGCCGGTTCACAAGAGAAACAGCTATAAATAAATATAAATAATTTCTGTCAGTGGTTTCTATGCAACTGGAAACGTCTCATGGTCAAAGAGTCTTGATTGATGACAACAGTATGTATAACGAGAGTAGGGATTGAACCACAAGTCTTTATGCTCTTTGGTAAATCTGCTTAACACTGAGCCATTGTTGCTTCACTATTGTTCAGTCTGCACAAAAGGATAAAAGGCAGATGACTTAAAAGCAATGAACACAATCTTGAATTTTGTATACCTAAACAAATTACTATGACTTTTAAAATTTGATCAAATGGGCATCGTGACAATGCCTGAAGTCACCCCACTCAACACTGCCCCAAGAAATGTACAATTTTGAAATGAATGGGAGGCTGGGAGGCATATTTTGACATAGGTTCACAAAATTCGGAACAGTGATAGAACTCCAGGAGACAAGCAAAAAAGCCAATCATTGTCTAGCCCTATGTTGAGCAGGAAGTCGGCCATATTGGATCAAAAGCATTTGCTGCTGCTTTGACGGTGTGTTTGCAAAACGATTCAAGTCCCCAGTTTTTGGTCCAAATGAGCTCACATTTGACATGTCACATCTACAGACATAAGTTAACAAAAGTTATCTGTTTTCGTTTTGGGATATTCCCTATGGTTTACCCGTAGCACACTGGCGAAAAATACTTTTATTTCCTGTTTTTTTGATGACCTCTCATGGCCACAGGCATTGGCTTAGAGCAGTGTTTCCCAAAGACCAAGTCGCGACCCTCAGGTGGGTCACAAGAGATTTTTTTTTTTTGGTCACCTTGTCACGATCTGCATGTAGGTCTACAATATAGAGTTCTGACACCTGAGAGAGAGAGCGAGTGAGTCAGCAAATCCTATCTGCCCCCCTGAGCGAGTATTCCTGCAGCTAAAGTTGAGAAATGCTTGCTTGGTTGTCCAAAAAGAAGGGTGATAAATCAGCAAAGGTCAGTGCACTTCAGAATACTTATGGATCCTTTTATTGCTGGTTCAATTACTGTATAATACTAATTGTTCAGAGAGACACGATCACTCAGTCAACAATAAAATATCCTCATTAATGTTCAGTAATGGACAAATCCATCTTCATTTTGTGTTTTACAGATAATGTCTATTCACTTGGGTTGCAAAGGTTTGTGACTTTTAAAATATGGGTCCCCAGAAAAAAGTTTGTGCAACACTGGCCTAGAAAGCTCAAATTCAAATCACAATTGCGTGATCCGGGCCTGAATGTGATGAAATATGAAATCTAATAAAAGTGAACTCTATAGCGCCCCCTACCATAGACATGAAACGTCAACATTATCAGATTAGAACCAAATTCTGGCATTAAATTCTATGCATGATTACAAGCAAAAAATATATTACGAATATTGGGCATTTTTCACTGTTCCACTGCCAAACTAAATTAGAATGTGAAATGCACTAAAAAGCAAATCAATATCTTTATGTCCGTTTATGGCTCTTAAGGGACCCATATTACTCTATCTTCTGATCAGTTATAATGTTTCCTCATCAAAAACAGACCTGGAGTTGTGTTTTATTTCATGCAGACATGTTTAACACGCAAACCCTGCATATTGAGGCTGACATTTTCTCGCAAACTGAAAACAAGTCATGCTCCACTGTGTTTTTAAACCCCATAAACCTTCAGTAGAATCGTTTGGATCATTTCGGCCCTGGAATTGCCAATCTCTTCATGACATCACAAAGTGTAACAGAGCATTTTAAGATTTACAAATGTAGACAAACTAATAAAGCAGGATTAATCAAACATTTGAATGAAACATAAACACAACTCCAGGTAAGTTTTTGAGGCGATAACTTTATAACATGGCTTAAAGCTCACAAGAGTCAAATGTGTGTAGTGTAAGTGTAATATAGGATCTTTAAAATCCTATAATACCCACTCTTTCCCTGACAGATGAGAATGGCCGATGTGAACTGTGTATGGGTCTGTTTGAAAAGACTTTGTAAAGCGATGTCAAATGAATGGCGGATTTAGCAGCAGGGCTCTGGATGTATGCAGGGGGATAAGGGAAAGATCACATTCAATGACAAGTTAATCGCTATCAGATTCTGCACCGGTGACCCCCTTTGAGCCCACACGGCGATAACACATGGATATATGAGGAAAGAGCGTGCATATAGAATGTCTAATTAGTCAAATATGTTCATTTCTTTACATAGGTTTGGACTGGACGCTAAAATGTCAGCTGAAATGAGCTCAAACTGCGCTGTCAGTAGCATAGTATTTCGTTAGTTTATTGCACTGTGGAACTTTCTTGTCACCTACTTGCTATTGCTTTGATTGGAAAGCTCCGCAGTATGGCATCAATTTAGCTATCTTATTTAATTACTGGGGTTTATATTGCCAAAATATATTGACACACGCTTTCTTAGGGCTGTGCAATTAAGTTAATAAAAGCAAAGAATAATTGAATCAATATGCTTCCTTATAGTGAGCGGACACGCAGATCTGCATTGTTACTTGGCTTTGTTGTATCAGCTTCCTTTCTTCATGGAGATACACTACCGGTCAAAAGTTTTAGAACACCATCATTTTTCCAGTAATTTATTGCAATTCAAGTTGTGCAAGTCCAATGAAGAGCTTGAAATGGTACAAAGGTAAGAACTGAACAACCAGAAGTTAAAAATAGATAAAAGATACAAAACACAAGTACAAGCTCTGCCAAAACTACCTCAGGAAAAAAGAACAAGATGGTGATCTTGAAAACATGGAGTGTCCAGCACCGTCTCTAAACTTAACCCCCACCGAGCTGGTTTGTGATGAACTGGACAGAAGAGTGAAAGCCAAGCAACCTACAAATGCCACGCATTTATGGGAACTTCTGCAACAGAATTGGGAAGAACTTTCTGAAGAATATTTGATTTCTATTGTAAAAGAACAAGCCACGAGTGTGTTCAGCTGTTATATCTGCCAAAGGTGGACACTTTCATCAATCAAAAGGTTAGAATATGTTTTGGTCAAGAGTAAACAGTAAAGAACTGGAAAAAGTGTGGTGTTCTAAAACTTTTGACCAATTACTAATGCCATACTCTGGAAAATTTCAGGCAACACTATAACATCTCCATGGAGACAAGCAAGTGATGGATCCTACGAAATAGTCTACCAAGTGGAGGTAAGTTTTTATCTTAACCCCATTTGGTCCATTACTAAAATACATCTATGTCCTGCACTGCAAAAAACTAAATCTAATCAAGTTCCGATGACTTGAATTAAGAAAGTTTTATCATGATTTGAGTAAATTTCACTGAAAGAGTAAAACTGCCAATGGAACAATATTTTTTGTACTTAAAATATGAAAATACATCTTGCTACATTTACAACAACTTTTTGCACTTAAAATAAGAAACTAAATCAAATGTTGCTTGAATTGAGAAAAACACACTTACTCCATTGGTAGATAATTTTACTTTTCAACTTGAATCGACTCAAATAAAGTAAAATGTTCTTAATTTAAGTCATGTTAACTTAGCTAGATATTGTTTTGTTTTTTTTCCAGTGTGTTCAGATCCTAACAGTCTTTCAGGTCCATGTGTGTGAGTGTGGCCTCATATTTAACTGAGATCATGTCTCTCCAGAGCGGTGTGTCTGATTAAATGCAGCTTCAATTAGCGCGTACTCTAGGACAATTAGTCACACAGGAGATCATTAATAAACTAATGAACACAGGATATGGGCCCAGGTACTAAAACTTGGTTAAACTGTGGTTAGATATCGTATTGATTTTGTCATTTACGTGTTCTTCAGATATAGGTTTTTAAAGTCAGCCCTTAATGGCACGGTGGTATAAACACTAAACATAAAAACAATCGGCAAACTGCTCATGGTGGGCTGAAAGGGCACCTATACAGCTTTCAAAAAGGTTAGATTTTAGGTCGATTTTAGCCTATTTTCAGACCATAAAGCTTTCTTCATCCAAAATCCTTCAGTTTTAAACAGCTTTTTAACGTTTGGCTTCACTCTGCACTTGCTAATCTGGCTCTGATTGGTCAAAGTCTAAAGTGGGGCCACTTGCCGCTGAGCTTGGCCCATTCTCTCAAACTGGGGCCCATGTCCAAACCCAAGAGGTTAATCAAGACATGAAGATCTTTCTAAACACAGAAGTCTTCATTTCGTTTGCAAAATCTTTAACATGTCAGACATTTACCCATAAATTGCTGTCCACTTTGTCAGCTTTTATTGGCTTTAGTATGGCTCAGCAAAACCCCCATACATTTTTAGGTATAGGACTGCGTCAGAAATGAGCGTGATTACTGCTGTAGCCATAGACTGTATAAAGAAGTGGCCTAAGGGAGTGTGACGTGATCTATAGCCTTCAGCTCCAGTCAAATGAAGCTCAGAGAGGCCTGCAGCTGTAGGGACGAATTTGGAGCAGAGTTCCATAATAGGGCTAGAAATTTATTTATGGACAAAACAGAAAAAATCATGTAGAGCGGGTTAATACGAACATTTTAAGACTAAAACTGCAGGAGTTACAGAGAGAGGGGTGACACATTTTCAATCTGAAAGTCAATTAGAAACAGAGTCGATGGAGCCGGAAGCGCCCCCAGCGGGTTAGCTCTGTCCATTTACAGTCTATTGCTGTACTGGACCAGAATTAGCCGGGTGCCATTGCGCACAAAGCCAAAAGAGTTCAACAGAAACAGTAGTCTGAACTTACTTATAAGCAATACATCTCATATTTTTCCACACTTCTGACATTTGTCATCACTCACTGTTTTTCACTGTATCCCCCGATGGCTCATTGTGTGAGGTACCAGCGTCTCCCTGCTCCAGTCCCATCCATCAGGGAGAATGGATAATTACATAGAGAAGAACACAATCCCACAAAGTGTTACAACAACAACAAGATCATCACCAAACGAATAACAAATGTTTTCACTGCTCCAGAAACCACTTAAAGACTCGACTAATGAAGCTGAGAATCTAAACACGAGATTTGTCTGCGCAGATGTTTAGGATATTAATACGACGTAAGCATGATCGACTGCTTTCGAAGTAGAGCGCACAAAGTGGATAAAGAGTTTGCAGAGGTACAAGTTAACCCTGGATTGATTCTGTCAGCCTGAGTGAGACTCAAGTCAAATGTATCTAATGGAGAATAACACTGTGGTATTCTGTGCAGGAACAATGCAGACTGGGCTAAAAGCCTATTGATCGTTTGGGTGTGTGGAGTCTATCAGATGGGAAACACTGGGATCATCAAAAACACTGGGATCATCAAAAAGTGCTTGGGTTTAAGTGGCGCAGATGTGTGAAGGAAGAGGCTGGGGAAATGCTGAAGAACATTTCATGTTAGTTATTTATTCATTTCAGCTTGCAAGTTTGAATGTAGATTAGGTAAACTGGCTAACACCAGATTTATATGTTCTATCAGGTATTAGGGTTTAAGGTACACTTCATTAGCCAGGCTGGTGTCACCTAGTGCCTCCGCTCAATTTCATTTCTCTCCAGCAACTAGGTCAAGAATTGGAAAAGACTAGACGGTTTGCAAGAACCCCAGAAGTTGTAGATGCGCACTGGCCAATCAGCGAAGACGTTAAACTCAAGCGCCTGTCTTGGTTCCTATTGTGTGTCAGCACAACAGCAAACCAAGCAGTCGAGATGGATTTAGTTAAAGCCAGATATTCTGTGTTGGCAACAATTCCCAAACTCGGGGATTTAAAGCCGAAACGAAGAGAATGTTTGGTGAATTTTAACAAGGGGAAAGACGTTATTGCCCTTCTTCCTACAGGATTTGGGAAAAGTTTAATATACCAATTAACCCCAATTGGTTAAATTAAAAAAGTACCCACCTACTTTCAAGTGAATCAATCCTAATGCTGCAAGGTCAGATGGTTTTCACGAAGTGAAACCGGCTGATGAATCAGGTTAAACACTTCATTGTCCCCATAGGGAAATTTGTCCTCTGCATTAAATCCATCCTTCAATGCCACTGGAGCAGTGGGCAGCACATGGCACGGCCGGTACCAATCTCTGTGATCTTGTTGCTAGTCTTGGTCAGGACTGCAGTAGCTTTTACCGACCTATGGTGCATGTTTTGGGATGATGGAGAGTGTGGAGGAAACCCACCCAGACACAGAGATAACGTGTAAACTCCACACAGAAAGGCCCAGGCAACCCGAGAATCAAACTAGCCACTGGCATTGCCCCTGTTGATATTGTTTGAAAAGAGAAGGACCTCTCATGCTTCGATATTAAAACAATATATAAATATTTTGGCTAAATTAACCTGTAGCATCTCGTTGACATTTTTTTTTTTTTTTTGTCAGAAATATAATATTTCTGCTCAGCACCAAAAGTGAGTGATTTAAAAGATGGATTCACAAATTAGCCCAAGGTGACAGATTAGACATTTAGGATGGAAATATGGATTTACAATTCCTGTCACCACAATCAACAGATGCAAAATGCAAAACTGTGTTCAGAGCTGGTCCCTATAAGCCTGCATTACTGACCAAAACTATGGTGAGTATGTTTTTAAATTTTAGATTGTAGAAGATTCTTACTGCTTGCAAACCCCGAAGAAAGACTAATACAACATATGGATTACAGAGTGTTGGCTGTGATGGTGTGATCTTCAGCTTTACTTCTGCCTTAAAGTTCTAAAAAGTTCTAAATCTGTGCAAACCCAAATTAATGTGTGTGAATACTAATGTGCCAAGGGGCTTGTGTGAGCCAGGAAGAGGTTAGATCGATTTAAACTCCTACTTTCTTCTTTAAAGACTCGAAAATCTGGTGCTTTAACTTCCAAACAAAGTCATATAAACCACAAATAAAACAGGCTAGAACTTTAACTTAATTCAGACAGTAAATCAAAAAGGTGAAGTTGGAGAAACTTAGTGGGACCTGCTTCTCTCTCAGAAAAGCACATTGGTTCCCATGATTTACTATTACAAACAAAGCACTTCACTTTCTGACTGTATAAACCTGCCTCTTATTTATTGAAGCTGAAGTTGGTGTTATTTTGGGAGCTATAAGGCGCTTTATGGCAGAACCAATTTCAGCTCCATTCAGAGTTGTAGATCCCTGAACAGCTGTAAAAAAGGATTGGGAAATCAGTCTGTATGGAATCTAGTTTTGTTCCAGATCCATTTTTATTCAGGCATTTTTTACAAAATAAATATCATTTACAATGGCATTTTTGCAAGTGGAATTTAAAAGTACAAGCCTAAAAAAAAAAATTACAACTAAAGGTGCATTGTGTAACTTTTCTGGTAGAGGATCTGTCACCTGCTTGTTTCTATGGAGATGTCATTGCTCTTCCTGGAATGTTCCACAATATGACATTAAACAGCTCTACCTTACATTTACTCAATTACAGATGGTTTTATAGCACAAAGATACCTAGAAAAACAAGCGTTTTGAGTGTGAGCAGGGTCGCCTCTCCACAGATCTGATCTGTAACTTGGGGCCTGTTTACACGAGAAAGCTTGTGGGTAAAAATAACAAAATATTTTATTGGAAGTGCCTTTCGTTTAGACGGTGACAGTGTTTGGGGGCATAGAAGATCAAAAAACTTAAACCACCCTCCAGAGTGGAAAAGTTGAGTACGCTCCGCCGTAGCGTTTCCGCCTACACTGCCCAAGATGCAAAACTCTGGTCAGATCTGCTCACCTTGTGTATGCGTCCCCACCTAGTCGCCTGGCATGCATACTTAATTGAATTTCGCACACTTTTGCGTCACCATATGTACGCAGATTTCCTCCTGAAAATGCTCGTCTAAATGCGGAATAAAAAGTGAAGAAGCGATGCCACTTTTACATCTTCTCTTCAGACCATCATCATATAAACTTAGCCTTGGTCTCGTTCTCCATGAAAATAGAAAGGTTTAATACCATACTGTGAAACATTCCAGACAAAGCAATAGGATCTCCATGAAGAAAAGCATCTGATGGGTGAATTAAAAGTAGAATTAAAAAAATAAATAAAAATTGCATGTCCTGTCTGTATATATATCTGTACATGCTATTATATTGTATCACCGTAAATACAGAGCTGTGGGCATGTACTGATCGGCAACATAGCAGTTAAAGATTGCTCAAACATGCACAAATCACTCCAAATACAACTTTGCGTGAGTAAATGGTGAAGGGAAACAACTACGACATGGTTAAAAAGCTCTGAAAAGTCGATTTGGCAGAATAGGTCTGGTCATTGATCGTTCATGCTTCACACTAACTTTAAAGAAACTCCTCAAACTGCAAACGACCACAAGGTAAGTACTTTTATTAAGTAGCAGCTGTTATAATTTGTTTGTTAATCTCAACAAGTCTGGAAGTGAAGTGAAGTGTCGACTATTAGAACAAGTTAAGTGAAGGTCTATGGGACTTTGAAGGTGCTTTGCCTGATTGTTCCCGAGTATTAAACCTATGTGTGTTTCCATGGAGATAAACATTTATCACCACTAGACCAAGGTAAATGTCAAATCAATCTAAGAATACGTGATTATCAAGATATTTTCAAGCAATAAAAGCACTTGTAATTAACAAAATGCAAGATATATAGATTTAATATCAAACTGTGCAACAATCCAGACAAAGCAATAACATCCCCATGGAGACAGGCACATGGCAGTATTAGTATTTAGACATCATACTTTAGCAGTACCTTTTGTTTAAAGTAATAGTACTCTTACTTGAGTCAAAGTTTTGGAGTAAGTCTACAAGTGACAGATTTATGTTGACAATATGAAATGATTAAAACAGTTATTCATAGCACTACTCGTTCAAAGATGATTTCGTTTTTCTCTCTCTCTTTTTTTTTTTTTTTTTTTAACATCTAACCATTAAAATACCAGATTCTGAGCATTATTTATTGCAGGGGTCTTCAACGTTTTTCAGACCAGGGACCTCCAAACTGATGGAGAGTTGGAGCATGGACCCCGTACTAAATGTATGGCATACAATTGTGTTTTATATTAAATTGGGCCTAGTGTCATGTATAAACAGCTGTTATTGTGCATTCAATACAATACAATTCCATCAAAGTCGCTTTACAAGTCCAGACTTATCCTTAAATCCTGAGCCGAAACTAGCTCCATCTCCTGTTTAAGCCTCATCTCATTCTATGACAGAAATAAGCCTGAGTCTGACCAAAGCTAATTCAGGCCTGAAGTTTAAGCTGTACTTTATGTGCGCTCGCAGTGACTCTGAAAAGGCCAGATCAAAGGAGCAACATCACAGGAATTCTCAAAGTGTGATTTTTTTTTTAATGATCGTATTAAACGAGAGAGGAGCCACAGCTCACACGGATAAGAGTTTGATATAGGACACTGAACTTTTCCGGTCATTCTGTTTTGAGGAGCGAGACGAAAGACACGACTCCCCCCTTCTCTCCTGGACGCTCTGCAGGTAGAGAGGAGGCTGGCTGCAGAGAACGAAGTTGCCTCACCCCTTCCTGATGCGCGGTAGTACGTACGGAGCTTAAGTTCCGCTGTGCGTAAAAGTAAAGCTGTAACCAAACACATGTAGCCAAGAAGAAAAGATTAAATCCAGGCCAAGTTTGAGAGAGCGAGAGACGAGAGAATGATGAGAGAGAGACAGATGTAATGAAGGAGCGAACAGCCAGGACCCATCGAAAACCAGTTCGGTCAAACAAATATTTTCCTGTTGAAGACCTCTGATTTATTGTATTGTCCTTACAATTACATTAACTTATAACTATACACCAGATATTACTTAACAGTTACTTTAATAGTTACTCTTATGGGTAGTAGTCTGTCCGTGTACTGTATTTTCCGGGCTATTAGGCGCTCATTATAAGACACACTGTCATTAAATGTTTTATTTTCAAACTTTTTTCACAAATAAACCGCACCAATCGCAGTGACTCAGTTGTTCAGTTGTGGGTCAGAAAGGCACATTGGACTTGCTTTTTCGGTTCGTTCCTTCATTCCGTTCCTCGTCGGCGTGGAGTGATGAGTGTGACTGCGGGTGTTTTTCACTGCGCGGTCGCTGTCTGCTCCGTGCGTGTTTGCGTGCGCTGTGGGTGGTGCGGCTTTGTAGTTTACTGAAGTCGTGCTGGGACACCCGAGTGGATTCGTGCATGGGGCGCTCTGGATTGCGGGGCACGTGGTCGTTTTTTGGTGCGGTTAGAGGCTTAAGAGCGCGTCTAATAGCCCGGAAAATACTCAAAGTATCTTATTTGAGTAATTTTTCAGACCACTATTTTGTACTTTCAGCATTACATTGCATGAAGCAACTTTACTGGAATACTGGAATACAATTTGTAGCCTGTCTACCACGTCTGTTCTCTAATACACACTAAAACACCGGCTCCAGCAGTAACAGGCTATAGGCATGACATTAGACATTTGGACATTTTCTCTACTCCACCTGATCCTATTGAGACCGCTTTCTGCAATATTAAACTGAAAAATGGCAGCGTCGAAGTCTACAGCTTGACAGGCCATAAAGGCTAAAAGATGTCCACATATTATGAGGCGAAACCTGTCAACTCCAACACAATGAAAGTGCACAGATGTGATTAGGGCTTCCATTCTTCTGTCCATCAATGTCTGTGTTCACCGCCACACGCTCACATTTTAAGCTATTTGGAATTAATGACCAGATTGATGTTGATAAGTAGTTGTGTTTGCGCCTGGGGTTTGTGTGTGGGGGGGTGCGGGGGCCTGGCAACGTCCCCGAATGAAAAAGGGTTATAATTTCAATCAGAGTGGTAAGTGGAGTGAGCGGTCAATAAGAAAAGGCCTTAAGGGGAAGTGGGAAAAGGATACAATTTGGTGTGATTTCTGATGAGATATTGTAGTTTGGGGCAAGACTGGTCAGTCGTAACTAATGATGAAAATATTCTTAGTGGCAGCTCTTAAGTTCCTTCATTTATGTTTTTTATTGCTCAAAAAAACCTGCAAGACATGTCTTCTTACTGTGAGTGGGGTCGCCTCTCCACAAATCTGACCTATAATTAACTCTTTCACCAAAAGATAAAAAAAAACAAAACAAAAAAAACATGAATAACTAGCATCTTTACTGTGACTGGACTTGCATCTCCACAAACCCGTGAGGAGACCTTCCACTTGTTTGTTGCCATGGCAAACGTCTCGCTTTGGATAAAAAGTTCCAGTGTATGGCATAAAACCCAGCCTGATTTAACAGCCGATTTCACTTCATGGAAACTGTCTGAGCAGCATTAGGATTTGTTCGCGCGAAGGTAGGCTGGTACTTTTTTATTTAACCAATTGCTACTATTTGTTCATGACGTATGTAATGCGCCAAATCCCATAGGAAGAAGGACAATCCCCTTGATAAAATTCACCAAACATTCTCTTTGTTCCAGCTTTAAATCCTCGATCTTGGGAATCGTTGCCAACACAGAATGTCTGTCTTCATCTACATTAATCTCGACCACGTTTGTTGTGAACCACAAAAGTCATGGCTTCACAGCTCTTTGCTGATTGGCCGGTGCATGATCTACAACTTCTGGGGTTCTTGCTAAACCATCTAGTGTATTCCAATTCCTGACCTAGTCGCAGGAGAGAAATTAAATCGAGCGGAGGCACTAAGTGGCACTAGCCTGGCTAATAAAACGTATCTGTCTCTCAAGTTTTTCATCGAGTCAAGCAACTAAAAAGTTACACATTCTGCAATATTTTCATACTTTCTTTTATTCCAAACTCTTCAAACCCTCACTTGTATTTCTGCGTGTGGCCCAAACCTCCTTCCTTAAAGCTTGATCTTGTGAGATCTCAGAAGCTGAACAGGGTCTGGTTGGGATTTGGATGAGCCTCCTCTGGGAACACCAGGTGCCACAGGGTGCTTCACCCACATAGCCTCATATGAATGTGTGTTTGTTTGAGTGTTAGAGGTTGTGCTGGAGCCCATGGGACAGATTGCCAGCCTCTCTTGCATCAGTCTGCTCCAGGGCACCTGTGGCTACAATAGTAGGTTACCACCATCGAGTGTGGAGTGAATGAATAATGGTCTGTAAATTGTCTTTGAGTGTCCAAAAAAGCACTTTATAAATGAAATTCATCATTATTTTTATAAACCCAAATCATAATTTACCATAATTTACCTCTCAATCATAAAAGAAACTCTTGTGAATACATTACATCAGCCCTCCAGCTCATACACATAAAAAATATCGATCCATCTGTTTCTAGAATGACATCATCTTTACTTTGCCCTTTCTGACTCTCCTGTTCGCCCACAGAAGTGCTGGGGCTGTTGTCTGGAGTTGTTTTGTAGAGTTGCGGTTGCTGGGGGCGACCTTTGAGGCGTCTGTGGCTCTGATGGCCTGTTCTGCGGAGTGGAGAGCTCTGGGCTGTTCAGATACGGGGCACTTCATCAAACTGTCAGGACCAGTGTGAGGAAAGGCCCGACCAGAACTCAACCACGATCACACAACGCGAGTCAGACAAGTCAGACCGCAAGAGGCTAACTACTCTATTATTGATACTTTGCAGCTGGTGTTACTAACGTTCTCTGGGGGTGTGACGCTAACTGTAGGCACTGCTCTGTCTGACGCTTTGTTAGACTTTAATCTGAGTTTTGTTTTAACACAATCAGACCATAAAGAACTGATTTAACTCGAACAGGTGAGCAGATTTTGGGCTGTTAAATAAGTCTCTCTGAAATAACATTATAGACGATCATTTTGTCAGTGTTTGCTAAAGTGTGCATTGTGTCTCCATGGTAACAGGTGACCTTTCCGCCAATACACATACATATACAACACCCCAGCATGATGTCCAAAGTATAAATGCAAAGTATCTACAGCTTTTGTTCCAACATGCTGAGATGGGAGGAAGAAATTTTAGGTTTCACAGTTTTTTGTTTGTTTTTTTTTCGGAGTAGGAGTCACACTTTTTTTCATGGTTTGGGTGGTCCTGTGCCTTATATTCCGGTGCGACTAATATATATTTAAAATTTTCACACTGACAGCTTTGAAAGGGCGCTCTAGGCTTGTGTGTCAGTATCTGCTACTCCTATTACTCCTGTACCACTGTCACTTCACTCTACTGCGCATGTCTCCTGCAGAAAGAGCTGTCTGTATCATGTTAATCGATCGCACCATTACTGTACCACTGAAAATTTTAAATTTACGCAAACTTATAAAGACAGCTGAGAAGACTGAACACAAATGCCCCCAAAAGAAAATCCTATTTTGCAGATTACAAGCTGTACGTAGCAAAATATGCAGCCGAAAACTGTAATCGAGCAGCAGAAAGAAAGTTTTGCGTGAGAGAGAAACTTGTGACAACCGGGAGGGCGCGCCATGCAACTTTCCTGGAAGTCACTGGATGGATCGACAAAGCCTGGACTTCAGTGACACCGAAACCATCCTGTCGGGATTCAGAAAGGCTAGAATAATTCTAACTGGAACTGATGCTGAGTCTAACAACAGCTACACAGAAAAGGAAGTGACACTCTGTTTACTTCCGAAGGTCACGGAGTTGCTCAAAAGTGACACCGAGGATGAAAAATTCTATGGATTTTGGAGTGAGATTGAGAGTTTGGTAATATGTTGTGTTAAGAGTCTGTTGTTCTCTATTCTATTATTACCATAACTTGCCTTTCAAGTTGCAATGTCAGTTCCTGGTCTCTGATTTTACAAAACAAATTTTCCCCAAAAAGTGCAATTTATACTCCGGAGCGACCTATAGTACAAAAAATAGGGTACTTCAGTAAATTTTTTATTGAAGTAACAGTACTCTTACTTGTCTAGTAGTTTTTCCAAATACTTTTCCACTTGAGTAAATCTTATACTTCTAATTCAGTAATATTATTTTGAATAATGTTACTCTTATTTCAATACAATTTTTGGCTACTCTGCCACCTCTGCGTGCGCCTCGAGGGATTGTCTGGTGCTCCTTGTAAAAAATCCAATTTGCGTTTAACTCATTTACACAGTGTAATACATTTTGGAGTGCTCTGAACCAGAAAAGGAACAAAAATGACAAATGCAAAATCCAAAGAGCCAGACACAGTGACACAGGAAATATGTATCTCCTTTTCTCTAATTGGAGCCATTTCATAAAGTCTTAGTGGCTGCTGTGCCAAGGCAAAAGGTGAAAAACATTGCAAATACAAGCTTTACTTTTATAATGTAAAGGAAATATATGTAAGTAAAGTCAAATAAGACACGAAATGAAGCAACATTAAAGGTGGACTGTATCATTTTTCTGGTAGAGGGTTCACCACACGCTTCCCTCCAAATTGTTTTATTCTAACATGTCCTGGAGTACAGCACTTTACTCAGCTCTCCATGGAGACAAGTAGCTCACATCACCAAGTTTTTTTTTGTTTTTTTTTTTTTTGGAGAAATAAATACACGTCTGGTTGATTTACATGAAATCTAATACAGCAAACAAAATAAGACAGCTAGTATTCAGTCTGTTTTTGTTTTACTATAATTAAAATAAAAAGCATCTGTGTAATTTTCAAATTAACTTAAATCATAAGAAAGCACATCATGTGTGCAGAATATTTAATTGTCCAAATAATAAGTTGTCTTTTAAATACTACTCTATAATCCAAAAAGAGAATAAATAAAACAATATCTATCAATTTTTTTTCCACTTGATCATTTATCAGGATCGGGTCATGGAGACAACAACAAAACAAAACAAAAAGAAGAAAAAAAAAACTATTAATTTGATTATGATATTTTCAAAGAACGAAAAAAATTTGAACACTTGGTGCAAGCTCACTTCTTTACAGATCTTATAACTTTACCATCTCCATGGAGATGTTATTGTACTGAAATGTATTCTCATCTCCTTGAATATGGTTACTGTGTATGGCATTGACTTTGTATCACCATGGATTCTTGCCATGTCAGAATTATTCCACTTTAATTATTCCACAAAACTGTCTCTTGTGAGCTTTAAGCCATGTTAGAATGTTGTTACCTCCTCAGAAACATACCTGCAGCCTTATGCCCTGCGAAAACCATCCTGCTGGTCGAACCACATTGGCGTCTCTCCATGTAATAAAGGACTTTTAATATATTCAGTCGGTCTGCCTTGGGTTTGTACCTTGCCCATTTCTACATTTTCCAGTTAGGACTGTGATTTTAAATGTAACCCTCGCAGAGCACCTCTTACTTTTAAACTTTTTTATGACCCAGTGAAGCTCTCTACCTCTTCTCTTCATCTGATACCTGGAGTTGTGTTTTGTTTCATTCACACATGTTTGAAAGACTCTTTATTATTAGTCTGTCTGTTTCTCCAAATGCTCTGTTCCACCTTGTGCCATAAAGTTGTAATTTTCAAGTTAACAGCTATCTTTTATTTACCTTGTGTTCAGTAAAGAGTGGCAATTCCAGAGGTGAAATTACCCAAATGACTGTATTCAAGGAGTATAGCATAAGTCCAGTTATATTTGTGATGAGGAAACAACATTATAATACAGTCGTCCCTCACTACAGTATAATTCACCTTTCGCGGCTTTGCTTTTTTGCAGATTATTGTGTGTGAGATTTTGCATGTTTTTTTGGGGTTTTTTTTTGAACGTCCATTGTGTTCCTCCCCTGCGTACTGATTGGCTAAGGGACTGTAGACCATTGTCAATCAGTCTCCTCTGTGCCGTGTCTCCTGTACAGTACAGAATGTGTTCAGCTGCCAAATTTACATAAATGTTCGATCTCTAGCAGTGTGATTCTGAAGTACTGTATGTTTGTAAGTTTGCCCCCCGACAAAACCCACAATGTCGACGAAACGTTCTGCACAGACAAAGGCTCCTGCGGTCTCATCCAAAACGTAGAGTAAGATGTAACCATCGCACAAAAAGTTGGACTTCTGGACACGTTGAAGAAAGGTAGAAGTTACGTGGCTGTAGGGGGCCATTACGGAATAAATTAATCTTCGGTTTGTTACATAAAGAAGGAGGAAAATAACAAAAAGACGACAGCAGCAATAAGTTTAAGAAGGATGCAAAAAGGGTTGTAAGTGTGCTGTATGGGAGAAGTGTATAAAGTGTGTGGTGAGGGGTTTTACAGCCTTAAAACAGATATAATGTAAAATAAAGCTGACTACTTCGTGGAGTTTGCCTATTGCGGGTTATTTTTAGAACGTAACCCCCGTGATAAACGAGGGACCACTGTATAGATAATCGAGAAAATAGTGTATAATATGGGCTCATTAAAGTATTGTTCAAATTTACCCTTAAAACAAATTGATTTAGGGTACTTTGATGCACTTGCAATTCATCATTCACTCCTTGTATGCATTTAAATAAACACAACTTTTAAATATTAAGCCATCTCCACGTTCATTCACGCACACTAGCGCCCCCTGCTGCATCCTGTGATCTCTGCTTTCTCTCTTCATGTCTCCTCTGTGCATCCAACTGGAAGCATTTAGCCCCAGAACTGTCTTTTTCTTGTCGCTGTTGCTGTGTTGCGTAGATCCCCGTGTGTGTGAGTGATGGAGCGGGATGCAGGCTCTAACAGGCACAGCTGGTGACTTACCCAGACAATCTCTTGGATAATTGTGGACAAGACGTGCCGTACAAGAGTGGCTCAGGTAATGGAACTCTCAATCTGCTAAAACTGCCCTGAAGACATCCGACACGGCAACGCTGATGAGATTAGTGAGGCCTTTAAATACATGTGGTGGTGTACAGTCGGCAGGCGCGCGGCGAGCCAGTTGTAAACAAAAATGTGGGGAGCTCCAAGCTGTTGTGTGTAGAGGTGTAGTGGGGATTTTTTAAGTGGGGTTACGCGATTCGTGACTGAACCAGGAGGACTAAATCAGGATTAAAACAGGACTAAACCAGGTATAAACCAGGTCTAAGCCAGGACTGAACCAGGCCTGAACCAGGACTGAACCAGGACTGCACCAGGACTAAAACAAGAGGACTGCACCAGGATCTACACCAGGACAAAACCAGGACTGAACCAGGACTAAACCAGGTCTAAACCAGGTCTAAACCAGGTCTAAACCAGGTCTAAACCAGGTCTAAATCAGGACTGCACCAGGACTAAAACAAGACAACTACACCAGGGCAAAACCAGGACTGAACCAGGACTAAACCAGGACTGCACCAGGACTAAAACAAGAGGACTGCACCAGGATCTACACCAGGACTACACCAGGACAAAACCAGGACTGAACCAGGACTAAACCAGGTCTAAACCAGGTCTAAACCAGGTCTAAACCAGGTCTAAACCAGGTCTAAATCAGGATTAAACCAGGTCTAAATCAGGTCTAAACCAGGTCTAAATCAGGTCTAAATCAGGACTAAACCAGGTCTAAACCAGGTCTAAATCAGGACTAAATCAGGACTAATCTTGGACTTGAGAGGGAGAGAGAGAACCTTGAGAACCCGGGGAACTGGGTGTCTGCAAAGCACACTCGGGCGACAGCGGCGCTTAACCCTGTGGGGCACAGAGCTCTGCACCAGTCCTTTCGCCTGCAGTCACCAGATGTTCTTCACAGGCGCACCTTTAGGCCCATCCCGACACTCAGTCCTGGGTCAGTCCTGGTTCAGTCCTGGTTCAGTTCTGGTTCATTCCTGGTCCCTTATGTCGCAGGTTGTTTTCATCATTGCCAGTGGCTCTGGTTTGACATTTAAGTTGCATTTTATATTTGTTATTTTTTTATATCTCATGTCGGGAATAGTAGGTGGACTGCGTACCACGCCCACTACACTCCTGGTTGTGTGTAGTGTTGTCATGACACTAAAATGTCTCAGTTTGTCAAAACACAATACTTGATACTCAATACCGAGAAAAAAACACTTTTTATTTAGACAATAGAATGCCATTTTCAATATTAAAGGTCTTGTATTACTCAAAATTGACTCGTGTAATTGAATAATTCTTCCAAATGATTCAAGTGAAGGTGTGTGGAGTTTAAAAACACAGTGGAGCACTTTCTGTATCACATGACATCACAAGTTGGATCAGAGTGTTTTCAGTTTGAGAGAAGAACTCACACTAAATATGCAGGATGAATGAAAACAAAAACAAAACTCCAGATGAGGAAAAGCATTATAACAAATCAGAGAATAGAGTAATATGGGCCCTTTAAACTTATCTATCTCCATGGAGACAAGTAAAGGGCCATTAGGGCAATTTACAAGTCAAATGGACCCTGCTCACAATAAAAATGCAGGTTTTTCAAGGCAACTGTAATTGAATGAATGTAAGATAGAGAACTTTAATACTGTGGAACATTCCAGGAAAAGCAATAATACAAACACAAGACAAATTACATAGTTCACCCAAGTGCAACAATACAATTAAAGAGCCCATATTGCACTATTTTCTGATCTATTATAATGTTGTTTCCTCATCAAAAGTAGACCTGGAGTTGTGTTTTGTTTCATTCACACATGTTTAACACACAAATCCTGCATTCTGTTCCACCTTTTGATGTCATGTGGTAATACAGGAAGTGCTCCACTGTGTTTTTAAACTCCGCACACCTTAACTAGAATCATTTGGATAATTTCAGCCCTGGAATTGCCCAGTTTCTACTGAACTAAAATTAAAAAGGAGCTGTTAACTTGATGACATCACTGGGAGCTTTATAGATGGAGACAGACTAAAAATAAAAATACAAAAAAATACTCAATTACACAAGTTAATTTTGCAAGGTGGAACAGAGCAGTTTGAGCTTCAGAGATGTAAACAGACTAATAATGAAGTGTAAGTCAAACATGTGTCAAACTCCAGGTGTGTTTTGGAACAGGTAACCAGAGGCGGCGCAACCGTTAGGCAAAAGTGGGCGGCTGCTTAGGGCCCCCAAACCTGGAGGGGCCCCCAACCAATTACTCTCAGTGCTACTAATGGCCAAAGTCTCAGAACAATTTGATTTTCTCTCAATATGACATTAAATGAGAGTAGTTCACTTTTAAACAATTAAAAAAAAAAAATAAAAAATCTTATGTAGTGAACGTAAACAAAAATGTAATTGTACTAGCAAAAAAATAAAACTATTTCTGGTTATCTAGTAGCCTACGTAACTAATAAGACAAGTTTCCAACCACCATAATTCACATAAACAGAAATGTGCATATCTCAAGAATAATGGGGGAAAACCAGACAATAAAATATATATATTTTTTAAACAAAACGGAAAAACAAAAAAACGGTGCATTACAGTGAGGGCTCCAAACTCCAGTTCACAGAGGGCCCCCAAATTGCTAATTCTGCCACTGAAGGTAACAACATTATCACTTGGCTTAAAGCTCACAAGAGTTAATTTTGCGTTATATAGGTCCGTTAAGCAAAGCAATTTCTTATATTAAATAATTATATTTGAAATAACATTCATACTAATAATGTTTAATGATTATGTCAACAAGCCCACGAGACACATTTGGAGCTAATGTGCTTAAATTACGATTAATACAAATGAACAAATAAAGCTTTTCTTGCCGCAGGTCTTTGGTCATGATTAACTGCCAGCTTTCTTAATGAATCATTCACAACGCTCTAATCTTTATGGGTCTCTGGGTGTTTCTGTCCGCCAAGTAGCTTTTGTTTTTGTTCCTGACTTAACCTCGTAGCCCCTGACCAATACTGTTTGAATACTCGCTTGAATTACCTTTCTACTTTGTCAATAAAAGCGTGTAGCTACTGAGTCGGTGGTGTTCTGAAAAGTACTGTAAGGCAAGTTGGAGCTGTGAAAACATTGGATTTCGACAGCCCATGTTGACCTATTTTTGTAGTGATTGTACAGTACTGAGCCCATAGGCAGGGTGAGATTCAGTTTCAGACACATCTAAAGAATCGCCTTCAGAGACACATGGATTATTACAGACTTACTTCAGTGGAATGCAGATATAACAAGCTCCAAATACTGCAGCTTCAAGGGGTTTAAAGGGTAAACCAGGCTAATTACAGCTCAATTAGTTTAGGACTTTTACTTTTTTTTTTTTTTTTTTTACTCTGTTGTAAAGACTGGCAAAGTGGAGCTGGTGTATTACCCTGCAACAGCATTATCACATTATTTTATTATCTTATTTACAGTATTTTTCGGACTAGAAGTTGCAGCAGACAAAAAATGCAGTACGAAGAAGAAAAAATTTACATATATAAGTCGCGCAGTTTGAGGGAAATTTAATTTATAAAATCAGAGACCAGGAACCGACATTTCATCTTGAAAGGCTTGAAAATTACAGTAATAACAATATAACAGAGAACAACAGGCTGTTAATGTAACGTATGAACAGTTATTCAGATAACTATAGCATAAACAACAGAACAAGTTTACCAAACTCTCCATTTCACTCCAAATCACTAAACCTATCGTAATCTTCATCCTCAGTGTCACTTCTGAGCAACTCTGCGACCTCCAGAGGTAAATGGAGTGCCGCTTCCTCTTCTGTGTAGCTGTCATGAGACTCAGCATCAGTTCCAGTTAGAATTATTCCGGCCTTTCTGAATCCCAACAGGATGGTTTTCCTTTGTCACTGAAATTCAGCCTTTGTCGATCCATCCAGTGAATTCCAGGAAAGTTGCACGCTGCACCCTCCTGGTGTCACAAGTTTCTCACTCACTCCAGACTTTCTTTCTGCTGCTTGATTACAGTGTTCGGCTGCATATTTCACTACTTGCAACTTGTAATCTGCAAAATAGGAATTTCTTTTGGGGGCATTTGTGTTCATTCTTCTTAGTTGTCTTTATAAGTTTGCTTAAATTAAAAATTTTCAGTGGAACAGAAGTAATGGTGTGATCGACTGACTTGATACAGACAGGACAGAGACTCTTTCTGCAGGACACATGCGCAGTAGAGCAAAGTGACAGTGGTACAGGAGTAATAGGAGCAGCAGATATTGACACACAAGCCTAGAGCGCCCTCTTGAGGCCGCCAGTGTGAAAATTTGAATATATAAGTTGCACCGGAGTATAAGTCGCAGGACCATCCAAACCATGGAAAAAGTGTAGTGATATTTATGTATTTATTTTTATTCTGCCTATATTTATTATTTTAAATTAAAATTATTAGTTCATTCATATTTATTTTATTATTATTATTACCATTTATTTACCTTTTCATGTACACTATTCTTTCTTGCCACAGGTCTTTGGCCATGATGAACTGACCTCTGGGTGTTGCTATCCGCCAAGTAGCTTTTGTTTTTGTTTACCTGACCAATACTGCTTGAAAACTTTCTACTTTTCTACTTTGTCGGTAAAAGCGTGGTATTCTGAGAAGTACTATAAGGAAAGTTTAAGCTGTGAAAACAAAACAAGAAAAGAAAACTTATAAGCATATAAAAGAGCTCTAACCAAAACATAAACTTGTAAGAACCTGTAGCCCGAATGGAACATCACCTCAGTCGCTTATATTAGCAAACTAAACAACAGCAGTTAAAAAAAAAAAAAAAAAGTCAAAGATCTTGTACAATCTGCTTCACGACACAACACACATATCACCAATCACAGTCTGACAGCTCATCTTGAAACTCACTGTCATCCTTTAAAACATGATATATGAAGCTACAGCAGCTGCCGAACACTGTCAGGTTCAGCCACAAACACACAGACCACCAAGAAAAGATCATTTCTCAAAATGGTGCAAGTTAAAATATCCTAGTTTGGTAAGATTTTCACTCTTTAAAGGTCCTACATTACGCAAAATTGACTCTTGTCAGTGTTAAAGGTGCACTATGTAACTTTTTTCCACGGAGATGTTAACATTTTGCCTGCAGAACGGTATTAAACTTATCACTTTCCGTACAGACAAGCAGGAGATGCCGCCAGGTTAATTTCCAGGTGAGATCTGTGAAGAGGCGAGCCCACTCACAGTAAGAATGCAGGCTTTTAAAGGTATTTTTGAGCAATAAAGACATCCATAAATGAATACATGAATTTTATACAAGTGTAATACCGTATTCTGAAACATTAAAGGCAAAGCAATGGGATCTCCATGGTGATGGACCCCCAACTTGAAAAGCTACGCAGTGTATGGTGGAAAGTAATGAATTACATTTACTCATGTTACTGTAACTAAGTACTTTTTATGAGTAATTTGTAATTTTTTAAGTAGCTTTTGAAGTAGGTAATTTAACTTTTACTCGAGTAGATTTACATTGGAGGAGGAGGGTTAATGATATCATGGTTTTGTGTTTTCTGGCTCTGGTTGCACAGTAGACTCAGTACCACTGGACTCAGCTTGGAAGGGTTACACTTGGTATAGTATACAAGGGTATAGTTCTGGTTTAGTTCTGATTTAGTCCTGGTTTAGTCCTGGTTTGGTCCTGGTTTCTTATTGGTTTAATCGTGGTTTGGTCCTGGTTTAGTCCTGGTTTGGTCCTGGGTTTGTCCTGATTTCGTATTGGCTTTAATCGTGGTTTGGTCCTGGTTTAGTCCTGGTTTGGTCCTGGTTTTGTCCTGGTTTCTTATTGGTTTAATCGTGGTTTGGTCCTGGTTTAGTCCTGGTTTGGTCCTGGGTTTTGTCCTGATTTCGTATTGGTTTAATCGTGGTTTGGTCCTGGTATAGTCCTGGTTTGATTGGGTTTTGTCCTGGTTTAGTCCTGGTTTGGTCCTGGTTTTGTCCTGGTTTCGTATTGGTTTAATTGTGGTTTGGTCCTGGTGTAGGCCTGCTTTGGTCCTGGTTTAATCCTGGTTTAATCCTGGATTTGTACTGGTTTAATCCTGCTTTGGTCCTGGTTTCATCCTGGTTTAGTTCTGCTTTGGTCTTCGTTTAGTCCTGGTTTAGTCCTAGTTTCATCATGGTTTCATCCTGGTTTAGTTCTGCTTTGGTTTTGGTTTAGTCCTGGTTTAATCCTGGTTTAGTCCTGGTTTAGCTCGTCTTTAAAATGTTCAAAGTTTGCACTGTATCACCTAAAAGTTGATTAAAACAACTTATGCTGGATTACATTTATAACTCATCCTTTTGATACATCAAATCACTGAAAGTAAAATTTATAGATGGGCAGGATGGCTTGAGCAGGAATTAAGCAAAGTAAAGATATCAGTACTATCAGATCAGTACTTTTTCCAGCTCTGGTTATAATGTTGTTACCTCATCAAAAACATACCTGGAGTTGTTCTGTTTCATTCACACAGTCTGTCAACATTTCCAAAACTCAAAATGCTCTGTTCTACCTTGTGATGTCATTAAGTGGTAGTTTTCCAGCTAACAGCTACATTTTACCTTTAGTTCAGTAGAAAGTTTGAGAGAAGAACTCAGCCTAAATATGCAGGATTTGTGTGTTAAACATGTGCAAATGAAAAAAAAAACAAAAAAAAACACACAACTCCAGGCATGTTTGTAATGAGGAAACATCATTATAACATAAATCAGAAAACAGCGTAATAGGGCCCCTTTAATGTGAATTATGCAGTGTCTTTTTTCCGCAGAATCAGCATTTTTTAACCTTGGTCCACTCATCCTCCACTGTCTGCAATCCATCAACGTTATAGTCTCAAAATGTATTCAGGACCGTTACAAAATTACCGTATATTTACAACCAAAGTGGGGTCCAACTTTTCTCGTCTGCGCCATGGCAACACTATACGACACAGAGATAATTCATCTTCGCAGCGTCTCGAAGGCTGGGTTTGCGAGGCATTGTGGGCACAAAAAGGGGGTAGAAATTGATAAATGCTTTCAAAGTGTGGCCACTATAGCAAACAGTCTCTCGGTGCCTATACGAAAAATCCTTTGTGGAATAAAACGAGCCTATTCTGTGCAATGCTCCAACTCACTTACCGAAAGCGTAGGAAGGTGAGCTATTATCAAACTCATACAAAACAGTTCAGAAAATGACTATAGTGAAGGTGAAAGGAAATATCTAGATGTTTTGAAAGAAAAAACACAATTAAAGAAAAGGCTAATTGCTTCCTCCTTGCGTGAAATTGATTTTGTATTGATGTACTCAGTCGTAAAATATAGAATTGTACAACTTTTCATGGGTAAATGTTACTCTTATTTTTTTTTTTTTAGCTCAAAACAAGCTGAATATAAACTAATTAGACATGGAAATTGTATCGTGAAACAAAAGCGAGTGGATCTATAGTGGATGTCATTTACTTTACATTACAGCAAGATGGATTTAGCCTACTACACAAACAACAAGAACACAAGCAAATTTTTATGCATTTTAAAGAGCCCATATGACACGATTTTCTGATCTATCGTATGTTATAATGTTGTTTCCTCATCACAAACATCTGTAATTCTGTTTTGTTTCATTCACATATGTTTAACACACAAACCCTGCATATTTTGGCTAGGAGTTTTTATGTTTTGAGCTCAGTTTTTAACATCATATTGTGGGATTTTAGCCAACAAAGTGCAGCAAGGGCAATTCAAAGGACTGTTGGATTTTGTGAAATTAACTATTTGCATTTCTCATATTCGTGGAGCCTTTGGAACTGCTGGTTTTTACACTGCATGTGGCAGCAAATGCAGCAGGAGACCTTCCAGAGGAAACGATTTGAGGGAATGGATCATTTTGTCACCAGCTGAAACACCAGAGTGGAGTAAGAGTGAGGTCCTTCCTGCGGTGCGCCCACTGGACTCTGCTGTGATGCTGCAGAACACAGAGGAGGGACAGTCTGTTTCAACTTGTGATGTCATGTGGTAATACAGGAAGTGCACTGTGTTTTTAAGCGCCATACACCAAGACACTAGAATCATTTGGGTCATTTTAGCCGCAGAATTGCCAATCTCTTCTCAACAAAAGGTAAAAGATATTCATGACATCAAAAGCTGTATGATGTACAAAGACTAATTATGTGTTTGTTTATCCATCCAACTTGGAGGTCGGAGGACGTTGCCTAGTGACACTCACTAACACGGAGCAACTCGGAACTCTGAAGAGCTTGGAGAAGCCCAAGCAAGGTTTCCGAGATAGAATCCAAAAGGTTGCGCCCAGTGTCACTTGCAGTATGAAGTGTTTTCATTGTGTTTGGACGCTTTGGCAGTTTAAATAACAATTTCAGTCACTTGTATTACTCCAATACCTTACTGCGTCTGTATCACTGCCTATGGGTCTGGTAGTTAGGGGTGTGCAAAAATATTGAAATATCGATATATCGTATTGTTTAATGTGATGATACAGTATTGATATCGTGAGCTGCTGTATCGATATATATCGCCAAGAGTATTTTTTGGTAGATTTTACTAAATTGTTTTGTTACAGTGCTACAGTTTTGTTGCTTGTTTAGAGGAAGGAAACTTGTTTATTTGACATTTTCACTGTTTTGAGGATTAAAATTTAGTGTTTTATATCCACTTTGCGCAAGAAGTGGTTTAACAAAGACTTTTAGTATCACAGCATGATTTAGCCTTTATTTACTGAACCGTATCGAATCATTTTGAAATATATCGTATCGAACAAAAAGTTCACTGTATCGAGATATGCATCGTATCGTGGCCTATGTATCGAGGTATGTTTCGTATCGGCAACTTCTTAATGGTACCCAGCCCTAATGGTAGTCGGTGTTGCCCATGTTTTTAGCCCATTTCCTGCTAGTTAATGTGCCAAAATGATCGACTATCACACTACACCAACGCTTTCACTTCACAAATATACTGAATACTATTTATACTGAATTTTTCCTCGAGGTTGAAGCACATACTTATTTTGGAGCACCTGGTACTCGGCCAATGCTAAAGTAACAACATCTTTCCAGTTAGTGTCCATGTTTTTTCTCAGACAAGCGAAAACATAATAAAATAGTTGAAGCATGAACATGACGTCATAACCGAGTTTTAAGTGGGAGATGGATGAATAAACGAATGCAGACTAATAATCCAGGATAATTCAAATGTGTGTGAATGAAACAAATTAAAATCGCGTCTATTAAAACAAATGCTGAATAGATTTTTAATGCCATTCTGTGGAACATACCAAACAAAGCAGTCTCCACAAAGAAACAAAATGTGCCGTACAGAAAGCACTTTTAACATTTATGACATGAAAGAGACAGATACAGTTCAATTTCGCCATTTGTTGCTTGTACAAAATGTTTTTCACTTCTTACGGCCATTCCGATTGTGTGAAAATATAATGAGATTGGGTTACATGCAGCATAACAACGTGGAATTTTTTAAGCTTACAAACTTCTGAAATTATTCATGAAATCCCATTACCAAACCTGCTATTATTGTTTGTACAGTTGCCATGGATACGTGGCTCATTAGTAGAAAAATAATTAGAAAGTGGAGATATGGGATGACAATAGCACGGTGCATATTGTGACGCTCTTCTTATTGTTGTCTTCTCTTAATGATCTTTGGTGTCATTTCAAATATGTTTCTTTGCAAATGCCTTTAAACATTTTATTCCAAGACTTTAAAATACAGCAGTTTGGAGTTTGCCTCTTTGTCTTTTAGATTAGACTTGAATACATGAATGCCGTTAGTGAGACTTAATGCGTCCCTTCAAAACAGCACACCTTGAAATTTAACACCGTGAAACCTCAGCTAACCCCATTAAAGGTGCAATGTGTAACTTTTCTGGTGGAGGGTCTGCCGCGATTGTCTTTTTGCTTCACCATTTGCCTGGAATGTTCCACACTAGGGATGGGCATGATTAATCGATTAATCGATAATTGATCATTAAGAATTTCATCGATTACGTTAATTTTAATCAACAAACCGAATGTAGGTTGCTGTGCGTAGCGTGACCAAACAGGGGTCGTACATGTGTCTCTGCACTCAGAAGGAGCGAGCAAACACAAACATTCGGTCAGTCTGCAGCGTACCGAAGCACAAATGCGTATTTAACGATGATTTGTACAAGAAATTCCACGCTTTCCGTTGCGTTCGGGACAAGTGTGAGTCCATGTGCACAGTGTACAAAGCAGCACATACGTTTCGGTGTCCAGTGGGAAAAAGCTTTGCCAGGTGAGAGTCGCGCAATGTCGATGACGAGGCCCCACCTCCCTCCTCCTGTAAGGTGTCCTGGTTTTGACAAACGCAAATGGTCACACTAACCTGTATTCACTGAATCATGTCTTTTAATCGACAGAAATTGAACCGCATCAGCGACACAAGAGCTGTAGTTTTATCTTCGCTGAGTTTATGCAAATTAGCGATGCGGTTTTAAGTTTCGTTTCTGTGAGAGTTGCGCAAAACTGAATTAAACACATTATAATTTCAAACGTATTGATGTGGCTCTAGAGTCGTTACGGTTTATATGTCGTAAAGTTGAATGTATTTATGCACATTAGTAGTGCAGATAGTAATAATAATGATGATCATTTTAATATAAAAACGTTAATGACTAATCGATAATCGATCGTTAATTCTTCCGACGATCGATTAAGAAAATTTCATCGAATGCCCATCCCTATTCCACACTATGGCATTCAACTTATCTATCTCTGTGTAGACATTTAGGTGGAGCCACTAGGCCGGGCGAGATCTGTGGAGAATTGATCCCACTAATGTTTTTCAATGTGTTTCTGAGCAGTAAAATAACTGTAATTGAATAAATTATAAGTTTGATAGATACGTTTAATGCCATACTGTGGAACATTCTGGGCAAAGCAATGAAATTTTCCTGGAGACAAGCGGACCGACTGGAAAACTTGCACAGTGCAGGTTTAAAACATATAGAAGAGGTAAAACTAAACTCTGTCAGCAGTTACCATAATTGCATTTCAAGATTTTACTGAAAAAAATCTCTCCCTTTTTTTCAAGTTTTTCAAGTTTTGGTAAAGTTTGTAATTTGACTTCCTCGTTGGACATGGATAGCGTTCGGGTCCAGTCAAATGAAGCTCACAAGGCTCACAGTTATAGGGCAAATTTGGAGCCACAATGACACATAGTGGTAACATCTATTTTTTACCTTTATTTCAGTGTAGATCAGGGGTTAGGGCTGGGTATCATTCAGAAGTTGCCGATACGATACACACATCAACACATATGTCACAATATGATACATGTGTCAATACAGTGAGGTTTAGATTTGATACGATTCAATACAAGACATTTCAAATTGATTCAATACGGTTCAGAAAATAAAATAAAAAGCTAAATCATGTCTGTGACACTAGAAGTCTTTGTTAAACAGTTCTTGTGCAAAGTTGATATGAAACCTGCACATTTTATAACAAGTTGCCTTCTTCGAAACCAAGAATGTCCCAACTATGGCCCGTGGGCTAAATACGGCCCTCAGACAAATTTTTCTTGGCCCTCAGGCTTCCAGATTAATTGGCCCAAATTGCCTTGCATCAATTAGAAATTAACTGTTTACTGCAAGTTTTTTTTTTTAAATCTACCTTGATAAAGCGAATATTTAATATTTAGTGTGTGGTTTTAAGGATCTTAGCATCAATAAAGTCTCATTCTAACGTGTTTAAACATGCACATATTTCATTTATTCACTGTATTCAGCGCCAGTCTACGGCCCTCGATCGGCCCTATGCTTCATTTGTGTTTAGATATGTGGCCCTTAATGAAAAAAGTTTGGACACCCCTGTTCTAAACAAACAACAAAACTGTAGCGTTGTAACAAAATAATTTAGTAAAATACACCATAAAATACTCTTGGTGATATATTGATACAGCGGCCAATGATAACAATACTATATCAGCACATTAAACGATACGATATGTCATTATTTCAATATTTTTGCACACTCCTATCAGGGGTGGGCAATCATTTTTTTCCATGGGGCCACATGAGAAACAGAAAATATTGTGGAGAGCCAGGCCAAAAGGCTTGACTCAGTTCTGCATAATAATAATTGTATTTCTTTACTTCTTTACAAAAAGCAGCATTGTTTTGAGGAGTTGGTAAAACTGGTAAGAGTTTATGTTATGACTAAGCAATGAAAAAGTGATATTGCCTTCCAAAAAAAAAAAAAAAAACACCTCTAAAATAAAAGCAATGGAGCTTTAGTTCATGCATGAGGTAAAATTATAAAATATGTTTATTTTGTATGGGCCGGTCAGAGTCAACCAAAGGGCCGTATGTGACCCGGGAGCTGTACAATGCCCACGTCTGTTAGAGATATTAGTAATTACAGGGCTGAAATCATCCAAATGATTCTAGTGAAGGTGTATGAAGTTTAAAAACACAGTGGAGCACTTCCCGTATTACCACGTGAGATCACAATGTGGAACAATGTTTTCAGTTTCAGAGAAGAACCTAAATACGCAGGATTTGTGTGTTAGTGTTGGGAAGGTTACTTTTAAAATGTATTCCCCTACAGATTACAGATTACACACACCAAAATGTAGTTTGTAACGTAATCCATTAAATTACTTAAAGTAAATAACGTAATATGAATACTTTGGATCACTTGATTTGCTGTAGAGAAGCAAAGACCAGGATATCGTAACATACAGTGTTTTATCTGCTAAAAGAAAATAAAAAGTTCAGACTTTACTTAACCAAATTAAAAATATTATTGATAGAAGAGGAGGAGACAGATCCACACAGCATCATTTAGTCCTGTTAAATCCTGTTTTAGTTCTGGTTTAGACCTGGTTTAGTCCTGGTTTAGATTTAGTCCTGGTTTAGTCCTGGTTTAGACCTGGTTTAGACCTGGTTTAGTCCTGGTTTAGACCTGATTTAGTCCTGGTTTTAGACCTGGTTTAGTCCTGGTTTAGTCCTGGTTTAGTCCTGGTTTAGACCTGGTTTAGACCTGATTTAGACCTGGTTTAGACCTGGTTTAGTCCTGGTTTAGACCTGATTTAGTCCTGGTTTAGTCCTGTTAAATTCTGGTTTAGTCCTGTTTTTAGTCCTGGTTTCGTCCTGGTTTAGACCTGGTTTAGACCTGGTTTAGTCCTGCTTTAGTCCTGGTTTAGACCTGGTTTATTCCTGGTTTAGTCCTGTTTTTAGTCCTGGTTTAGTCCTGGTTTAGTCCTGGTTCAGTCCTGGTTTAGACCTGGTTTAGACCTGGTTTAGTCCTGTTTTAGTCCTGGTTTAGACCTGGTTTAGTTCTGGTTTAGTCCTGGTTTAGACCTAGTTTAGTCCTGTTTTAGTCCTGGTTTAGTCCTGGTTTAGTCCTGTTAAATTCTGGTTTAGTCCTGTTTTTAGTCCTGGTTTAGTCCTGGTTCAGACCTGGTTTAGTTTTGGTTTAGTCCTGGTTTAGACCTGGTTTAGTCCTGGTTTAGACCTGGTTTAGTCCTGGTTTAGTCCTGTTAAATTCTGGTTTAGTCCTGTTTTTAGTCCTGGTTTAGTCCTGGTTTAGACCTGGTTTAGACCTGGTTTAGTTTCTGGCAATGAGTGGAATTACTGAGATAAAAAAAGAAAGTGATTTAGCCCAAAATGTGAAAACAGGAAAATACCAACATGTAATCCATTTATTTGAACAAAGTAACTGTAATCCAATTACCACTCACAGAAACAGTAACTGTAACTGAATACACTTACTCATAATTTGTACTCTGATTACTGATAACTCCGGTACATGTAATCTGTTACTCCCCAACACTGTGAGTTACACATGTGTGAATGAGACAAAGCACAACTCTGGGCGTGTTTGTGATGAGGAAACATTACAACAGAGATCAGAAAACCTCGTGTAGCATAGGCCCTTTAACCGTGACAAAATCAGATGAAAAAACAATGAAACATGACACTTTGCTAAACATTTGTTCGATTCCTGGTTCTGTTTGTAGACTCGGTTGTTTACAGACGCTTCTTGTTTGCGAGCAGCTTGTTATGCTACAGAGCTGACATGAGTTTGTTGACGCCATGGCGACCCTTATAATAGAGGCATGCCAGAGCGGAGGTGAACGCGCAGCTAACGAAGGAGGGGTCGATGGGAGTCAAGTGCTCCGAAAACTCCCACAGGAACAGCTCACAGCGCGCACTAACACAAAACCAAGAAAGGCTGCTACTGTGTGTACAAGAACACAAGCGGAGAGTGCAGTTCTTTTCACTTTATATCGACGGGTTTTAAAGTGTTGCCAAAAGAGCAGATTGATTCAGGTCATATATTACACAAAATTTCTTCTTGTGAGCTTTAAGACATGTTAGAACATTTTTACTTCCTCAAAAACAGACCTGGAGTCGAGTTTTGTTTCATTTGCACATGTTTGAGTAATGCTTTAATATCAGTCTGTCTACATCTCCAACTTGTGATGTCATTAAGTGGTAGTTTTCAAGTGAACAGCTGCCTTTAACCTTTTGTTCAGGAGAGATTGGAAATTCCAGTGTTGAAATTATCCAAATAATTCACAAGGTGGATCAGAGTGTTTTCCATTTAAGAGAAGAACTCAGCCTAAATATGCAGGATTTGTGTGTTAAACTTGTGTGAATAAAACAGTTTTTGATGAAGAGACAACATTTTAAGACTAGTTTTATGTAACAATATTGTGAATAGTCTTTGAGTTACTGTGAAAAGTGTGATATAAAACTGATTTTTACTATTATTGTTATAACATACATCAGAAAATAGCATAATATGGGCCCTTTAAGGAGTTTAGTCTAACAAATAATGCATTAGTCATTGTTAGAGCCATTGTTGACAGTGAATATTTGATCTACTGTGTACATATTTACATAATATATAGCTGTTGTGAATAGAATAAATAAATAAGTACATTACATTACCTGCTGTTATTGGAGGCATTCATCAACCACCAGAGGACGGTTTTGCATATTAATATGACATCTTTTTTATGCCAGATGTCCTTCCTAGTACAAGTGTGTGTATATAAATATATTTCCTATCAAGAAATCCTACCAATGTCTGGAGAGGGCTGGTCTGAAGGACACACAGAGGCTCGTCCTGGCTGCACAGGAGCAGGCCCTGAACACCCGTCAAAAGAGGCCCAGATCTACCACACAAGACAAAGACCCACGGTGGAGGCTGCGTAAAGAGGTGGGAATCAGCTAGAAAGTCCCCCTGGCTGGAAGGTCCCCAAGCTGGAAAGTCCCTCTGAATTGAACTCTTTATGAAAGTTATTATATACATATGAATAAAAAAATAATAATAATAAAATGTAAAAAAAACTAAACATGTTTTCATTACACAGTGTATTAATTACACATGCAAGTTATAATATCTCTCAACGGATTTGTTCATACATACAAACAAAACATGCAAAAACTAGAAAAGCACTCAGAGAGCGCAGACCTCCGCCAAGGACTACCCCCATTTTTTATATAAATTGCGATAAAATCAGTCTTCTGGATCAGATCCGGATCAGCCTTTGGAATATGAAAGAGGATCCCATTGTCCATCCCTGAGTCAAATTTCATGGGGTTTGGTCAATAATTAAGTGAGATATTGAGAAACAAAATTTTTGGCCCCATTTACCACAATGTTAACTAAAATTTCAAAGTGATCCAGAATCCAGGATTTCTTCCGGATCACCTCCAAAATGAAATCAGTTCTTCCAACAAATCCTGAAAATTTCATCAGAATCGGTCCATAACTTTTTGAGTTATGTTGTCCCCCCTCTCTCGGGCACAGCAGTTACCCGTGTGCCGCCCAAGAGAAGGGGGCACCCGGAGGGAGGAGGGAGACATTCCAACCGAGAAAATGGGATGCTCAAGCTGGGACTTTCAAGCCAGGAGGACGCTCGATCTGGTGTTCAAAGACGCACTGCAAAGATGGCAATATCGGGAAAAATGGGTGAAAAAATGCATAGCAGCACTGCTCTGGTCCAAGACAAGAGAAATATCTGATGAAGGCTTTTTTTGCCGAAACGTTATTTTGTTAATAAAAAAGCTTTTGGACATTGGCCAACCGAGTGTGCTATACATTTTTTCACCCTGGTCTGACTGCTCCTTGCATTTGCACCTCTACAAGAATTTTAGTGTGCGTTTTCAGTTTCTTTTGAGTATCAGGAAAAATGAACACGAGAAGCTAGAGAAATATCAGGGGCTCAAGGAAGAGCTGAAGAAGGTCTGGAAGGTGAAGGCATCAGTGGTGCCCGTGGTGATCGGAGCACTCAGGGCTGTAACCCCAAAACTGGAAGAGGCTACAGCAGATACCAGGAAAAACAACATAAATTTCAGTCCAGAAAAGTGCAGGAACAGCAAAGATACTACGCAGACCTCGCAGGCTCCCAGGCCTCTGGTAGCGCGACCCGAGCTGGATGAGGGGGAGAGACCAACCACCGTGGGAGGTGAGGAGCACTTTTTTCTTTTTTTTAAAAATAAGTATATTCTGGGATAAGATAGTAGCTACTCCAGTTGTATTTGAATGCATCATGGAAAGGCCATCATATTAGTCATCTTTGGCCTCAGGTTGCATGAGGTACTTGTGTCAAAGGTTTTTTTTTCTATTATTTGACCCGCAATTGTACAGCTACTCCTTAACCATCCTTAGCCTCGAGGCACGATGAGCTTCCATTTGTATTTAATCAAGATATACTCTGTACTCTTTGAAGACATTTCTCCTATGGTTGATGCAGAAATAATGATTTGCTGAGGTTAAATTGGTTTTTCAAAAATGGGTCACTTGAAATAATAAAAAAAAACGTCTGCATGATTTACGATGAATTATGAATGAGAATTTTACAGACAATGCTCCAGGACAAGGTTGGAAAAAAATCATTACTTTTGGAATTTTTATAACTAAATTACAGCATTTTCTGTTTCCGCTGCAGGGATATAAAGACAGAGTGAGCGTGAAATGTTGTGAGGCCACCTTTTGGTTCATGGGTGAATATAAACAAAGCCAAAACTTCACTCAAAAAGTTGAACAACAAGAGAATCAATATATAAAAATAATCCACACTGCTAATATTTTAGTATTGGAAGATTACGCTATTTTCTGATCTATGTTATAATGTTTCCTCATCACAGACATACCTGGAGTCGTGTTTTGTGTCATTTACACATTTTTAACACAGAAAAAACAAGACAAAAAACACTTTCACCACCTTGTGATGTCATGTGGCAATAAAGGAAGTGCTCCACTGTGTTTTTAAACTCCATACACCTTTGCTAGAGTCATTTGGATAATTTCAACTCTGGAATTGACAATCTCAGATAAATTAAAGCGCTCAAAAAAGTAGCTGTAACATGAAAACTCCCAGTACATGACATTACAAGGTGGAACAGACCATTTTGAGTTTTGGAGATGTAGCCAGACTAATAATAAAGGATTACTCAAACATGTGTCAATGAAACAAAACACAACTCATGGTATGTTTTTGATGAGGTAACAACATTATAACAACCCATATGGAAAAAAAAAAAGGAAAACTGTAGTAGTAAATCTTTATATAAGGTTAATATGTGCCATGTGTGGTTTACTCCTGAAAGTGGCCCCTTTTGCATTTTTCTCATACAACTATATTATGAAAAACTTGTAAAGATAAAGTGAACATTTTGCATGACATTTACAGGCAATGTGCATGATAAGCTACAGTGAGTGAGTATACATGCACATCTATAACAAGGTTTTTGGAGTATCCCGGTTTCTTGATGGTGCATGTATACGCAGTAACCCGGTTTCAGTATCCCGGTTATGGCAGTATCCCGGTTATTAGAAACTGTTTTACTGTAGCTGGTTTATTCTGATAGTAGCCGGGATACCTGTGGCATGTACACGCAGTATCCCGGTTACTGCAACATAAAGTTGAGTGTGCATGCGTCCTAAAGACAAACACTTTCCAGTCTTTTCACCACAACAGTAGCGACATAAATAAAGTGACCAACATAAATAAAGTGACCAACATAAATAAAGTGACCACACGAGTGAAATGACTGTAAAATTAAGAGCTGCGCTAAAACTGCACACGTACAGTCTGCACTCGTACGACCTGCACTCGTGTGATCGCTGAAAAGCTAAAACATGAACTATCTCTTATACTGTAAACGCACAGAACAGACTTACCATCATTAGCACCTCTTCTGTCATAAAAAGAACACACATAATCCACTGAGTCGTGTTTTTATCGCCGTTAACAGTTTAGGGTAATTAGCCAAGCGGTCTTAAGTTTCATTTCAGTAAAACGTAAACAAAGCTGAATTATATTATCAAACGGGCTGATGTGGATCTACAGTGGTTATGGTTTATAAGTTGTAAAGTTGAGTTTATTTATCCAGAAGATTTAATGTGGGATTTAATTGTGGGATATTTCAGAGCTCCTTACCGCTGGTTAAACCTCCTGAGCTTCCTATGCTGAAGGAGCTCACTGTTTGTTTTTTTCTTGGTTTATTAAATTGAATTAAGTTAATTTGCGCAAGATTATGTCAAGAAACCAGGATACTCCATTTGATCAATATATACGCAAATATGAGTATCCCTGGTTCTCAGTGCACATGTATACGCAGTAGCCCGGATACTGACATAACCAGGATATGGCTAATAACTGGGTTACTGATGTGCGTGTGTGATGTGTGTTTGTATTTTTTTATTATATGTTGCAGTCAGAAAAAACACAGTCAGAAGGGAGATTTGAGCCCAGGTCACCCATGTGAAAGTCTAGTAACTTACCAGTTGAGCTAACCAACTGCTTGTAGGAGATAATAGCAACAGGCATGTGAAAAAAAACAAGTATAGAGCTGCTTTTTTGAATATTACAAGTCAATATAGACCTTTGTAATAATTAGGATTTTGCAGAGTAAAAATCTTTTCACATCATGTATGTTCACTGTGATATCAGTGGAAGAGCGATATGTTTTATGTTTTTTTAGGGTTGTAATGCAATATTTGTATTACTGTGTTTTTAGCCTGTTACGACCCAGGTGGATCAAACATATTAATGAGAACACAGGAGGCGAAAAGGTTACAAAAGTAAAAGATGTTTTTATTTTTAAGTTAATTTTAATTTACTTTAAAAACGCTAAAACCCCTCCCGTGCCCAAAAAACAAAGTAACAAATGAAAGGTGGACCTGGTGAGCCGACCAAACAGAACAAAATGATGCGGCACCGGGCCAACCCCGTACAGGGCCGTAGAAGCCGGTACCAACATCGATAAACTAAAGGGAAAAAGACGTCCCCAAACTAACCTTAACAAACAAAAGACG
Source organism: Boleophthalmus pectinirostris (assembly GCF_026225935.1). Classification (NCBI taxonomy): domain Eukaryota; kingdom Metazoa; phylum Chordata; class Actinopteri; order Gobiiformes; family Gobiidae; genus Boleophthalmus; species Boleophthalmus pectinirostris. The sequence goes on from NW_026571299.1 coordinate 15,258,879, forward strand.
AAAACAGGACAGCCGGTCCCACCAGGTCAAACACAAAAGGCTAACAGCTAATAGGCACGATGCAGCCTGTGCCGAGCAGCCAAGACAAAGGAGCGCACATAGTGACGAGCGAGTGCCCAGGTGTGCGGAGGGCGAGGCGGTGCGTAGTGAGCGCGCAGGAGCAGGAGCAAGAGAGTGCGCCACTGATAGGCGACCTATTTATACACAAACCAACCACACCCCAAAACAGACACAATTAATACACGCAATGGGATGGGCAAAGGGGCGCCAGCACGTAACATAGCCCCATGCTGCCCAACACATGCATGCACACTCACCCCGACCCACACTGTGATCATTTTCTTTTTCACTCTCATACACACACAACAAAGCAATCGAGTTTAAGGAAACAATCATTTCACTTTTTCTGTGATTCTGTGGTAAAAATGACCTTTCTCCAACACTTGTAAGGATATTGTATGTGGGATTAGTGTCATAATCAGGCCTTGCAGGTTAGAAAGTTTTATATGTTTCATGCTGCACAAACTTACCAAAGATCTTGCAACTGTTTTCACTGTCATATACAGATCTTAGTGCTGTCATGCGATTAAAAAAATTTAGAGATTAATTAATTATGATCTGTAATTAATTAATCTAATTAATCTCATTTTAATCTCACCTAAAAATTGCTGAGAAAAGCCTTCAATTTGAAGTATTTTCATTTAAATTCATTATTACATTATTGTGGCAGATCAAAAGACTGATATAGAACAAAAAAAGTGACTTTATAAAGTCATTTATTGTTTAACAAATCTCTCCAAATTGGCTGTTGAGCCCAAGTCTCCATGAATAAGAAACTGTTTGCTGTAAAGTAGCAAAGACGAGGAAATCTGAACATAATAACTTTTGTCTACTTAAAGACAATAAAAAGTCCAGTCTTTCCTTAACCATATTAAAAATATTATTGATAGAGAAATATATATAAGATCACTGGTTTTAGTCCTTGTTTTAGTCCTGGTTTAGACCTGCTTTAGTCCTAGTTTAGTCCTGGAATGGATTAATCCTGGTTTTAGTCCTGGTGTTAGTTCTGGTTTTAGTCCTGGTTTAGTCCTGGTTTAGTCCTGGTTTTAGTTCTGGTTTTAGTTCTGGTTTAGTCCTGGTTTAGTCCTGGTTTAGACCTGGTTTAGTCCTGGTTTAGTCCTGGACTGAATTAGTCCTGGTTTTAGTCTTGGTGTTAGTTCTGGTTTAGAGGCGCACAGGAGGAAGCGCGGTTTACGCCGCGTACGCGAGAAAACACGGTCCACACGCGGCTCACGGGAGCACGTCGGTGTTCGCGCAGTGTCTACGAAAGAAACGTGGTCCGCGCGTTCTCAGGTTAATGACGATGATGAAGGTGTGTGTTTGTTTTGTTTGTGTGTGTTTGTGTGTGTTTGTTTGTGTTTGTTTGTGTTTGTGTGTGTTTGTGTGCGTGTCCCCTCATGTGGCAGGTCACTATAGGACAGTAGTGCAGACATCATGAGCCTGTGCAGGTTGTTTTCACCAGTGACATTTAAGTTGTAGGTGATATTATATTTGTTATTTTCTTTTATATTTCACGTCGGGAGAATAATTTCCAAGACACCAATGCGTTTTTACCTGTGCACTGCTGCCTCTGTTCTACTGGCTCTTCGACCTCGTCCATTGTGCGACTGACGCCGTAAACGTCGCTCTTACTGCGCGTGTTTTGTGTGGGTTTCCGACAATGAGTGGAATTGCCGAAATTAAAAAATGTATAAATGTGTTTTTTGTTTGTGCGTGTGTTGTCCCAACAACACATAAAAACAGGTTTTATAATAAAGCAACTCACATACAGAAACACTAAAGTTAGAGATTAAAAATGAGATTAACGCGATTAAAAAACATAACGCGCTAAATATTACTGTAATTAATTAATCACAATTAACGCGATAATTTGACACCCCTAACAAATCTTTTAGGATTCAAATAAAACATGTTAAAATGGTGTATGATTTGTCTATACCTTTTCCATATGGGAAGTCTTAAAGCTCACAAGAGTCAATTTTGTGTAATATGAGACCTTTAAAAACAAAGTGAGAATCCTGTGAACTCTCTCTGTTCTTAAATGTGGTCCTTTTTGAATCTCTTATACGGTTTCTATTTTAGAGCAAATTGTAAATGTTTTTTTCATGATGTGTGTTTCTGCTGAAGTTTCACTCTGGCCCAGGTCAAGCTTGAAAAATAGATTTTTTTTTTTTATGATTTCATTTTCTTCAGAAAGTGAATTAGTTTGCAAAAAGAAGACCATGACGAGAAGCGCGGTGTGGTATTTGATTTCTATTGATCTTTGAGGATGGGTTTCTTTACAACTTCAAAATACTTAAGGGGTTGTCTGTGGTAAAATCTTAAAGGTCCTACATTACGCGAAGTTGACTTTTGTGAGCTCTAGACCATGTTATAGTCCTGTTACTGTACCTCCTCAAAAACATACCTGGAGTTGTGTTTTGTTTCATTCACACATGTTTGAGAAATCTTTTATTAGTCTTTCTGTAGTTTTCAAACTAACAACTCTTTTTACCTTTTGTTCAGAAGAGGTTGACAATTCCAAGGTTGAAATTATCCAAAATCTAGCAAAGATTTATGAAGTTTAAAAACAGAGTGGATCCTGTATTACCACATGACTTTACAAGGTGGAACAAAGTGTTTTCTGTTTGAGAAGAAATCAGCTTAAACATGCAGGATTTGTGTCTTAAACATGTGTGAATGAAACAAAACACAACTCCAGGTATGTTTTTTGACAAGGAAACAACATCAGAACACAGAAAATCGCGTAATAAGGACCCTTCAAACTTGAGGAAACCAGACGGGAACAAAAACCCAAGGTACTCTTGTCCTCTGAAAAGATAAAAAGCCTTCAATCTATCTTGACTACTGAAGATAAAAACACACTCACCACTCACGGCCTTCATTGGTGCACAAGGACAATATATTATGCCTGATTTCTGATTTTGTTTTTGTTTGTTTTATTTTGACCATACAGACCACCACTAAACTATTTTCAAGGGTAATTTATTCAGCTGTTTATTATTTATTTATTTGTAAAGGGACAGCTCATACAGTATTAATGAACATTTAACATGTAAATATGTAAATATTATAGCCAACATGACTTATTTCCATCTTCAGTCCCTCGGTAGGTTGATGTGAAATCATCTACAGGACAGGGAAAAGTCCTAGCCTGATTCATCGGCCGGTGTCACTTTGTTTCACTTTGCAGAAACCGTCCGAACTCGCAGTGTTAGAATTTGTTCGCTCGATGGTAGGTGGGTACTTTTTATCATTTAACCAATCGCTGCTATTTGGTCGTGACGTATGTAATGCGCCGCTAACAGGGCTAACTGGTATATTAAGCTTTTCCCAAATCCTGTAGAAAGAAGAGTCTTGATAAAATTCACCAAACATTATCTTTCTTCTGGCTTTAAATCCTCATTCTCAGGAATCGTTGCCAACACAGAATGTATGGAGCTTCTCTGATTGGCTGGTGCCCAAACTTACACTTCTGGGGTTTTTGCGAACTATCTATTGTATTTTGATTCCTAATCTAGTTGCTGGAGAGAAATGCAATTGAGCATAGGCACTAGGTGGTGCCAGTCTGGCTAGAAAAGTCCAGCAACAAGCACACAAAAGTACAAACACCAGCACACTCACTATACGCACAATTAATTTCAGACTTTCAGTTCAGGCTTGTCTGACCTCCTGTGCTTTTATGGAACTATATGGGTTTCAGAATGATGAAACAATCAGTTCCCTCGAAATGAACCATTTAAATGTGAGCAAAATCATACATGTTTCAGTCATTAAGCGATCTCTCCCAGGCCCAGACCCCGATGTTCAGCCCGCAAACCTACATCACCCATGATTTTTCACAATGATTCTCCATAAATATACAAAAACTTGATACAAAACTGTGCACAACAACTTCACAAACATGATGAGATTTGCAGTTGTTTCATTAGAGGGATGCACGTTGACTATGTTGCGATAACACTCTGAAGGGGGAGTGTACGGAAACCGAGAGGGGTCACAACAACGCAAACGCCGCAACAAATACAAATGCAACAACACAACAAAAAGCCACAACAAACCAAAAAAAGCCACAATGGAAATGACCACAGGACTATTTTAATGCAAACGCCGCAACAAATACAAATGCCACAACACAATATAAATAAAATAGAGTCCCGCGGTCATTTCCGTTGTGGCTTTTTTTGGTGTGTTTTGGCTAGGAGTGACTTGGGTGCAAAGGGAAGAAGACTCAAAGCAGAAATGTGTAAAGCATGTTAAGTTGTTTCGGCAAATACAGCATTTTCAAAACAATAAAAGCCATCATGGTAACCTAAATATGATGTGTGAAAAAAAGAGCATTCTGACTGAGATCTGACCTGTAACTTGATCTGGTTTAATCTCCATGAAGATAGAAAGGTTTAATACCACACTGTGAGAGATTCCAGACAAAGAAAAGCATTGAGAAAAGCATTTGATGGACCCCTCTCCAGAAATGTTACACAATGCACCTTTAATACCCAATAGAAGTAAATCACCCTCGCTTTAAAACAATAAATTCCACCTTTTGAATGGAAAAGCTCCTCAAAATGTATATTAATATAACAGGAAAACTATAAAGATGTCCCCACTTACTACATACAGTACATACCTCAGAAGAAAAAAAAACAGCTGCCTCATTTCATTGTGGCTAATGGAAAATACCACATAATCCCGAAAGGAACCATATAGGAATTTCAAATACGCCAAGAAGCATATAAGAATTTCCAATATGCCATTTTCCAGATTGGTTTGCCCCTCGTCCCAGATATAACCAGGTTAGCCCGGCCCAGATGGCGTGTGGTCACCTTACCGCAGTTGCACAGCCGGTGACTTCAAATTGCATCACTCCATCTGCAATGTCGGCCATTTTGTGTCATCCATCTAAATGCCACAGCGAAACATCTGTTCCACACGTGTCCAGACGTTAGCCAAGAACAAAACAGTTGTGCAGCGTGTTCAGCTGATCAGGAATTTGGATAAATTGTGAATATTTTTTATTTATTTATCCTTAAAGGGCATATATTGCTGTATTTTCTAGTGTTGCAAGCGCATTTGGACTTGGTCTTGTCTCTGTCTTGAAGGTGCTTGAACTCGCCTTGTTTCAGACTGGAGGTCTGATGCTCGTCGAGTGTGATCATATTTCATTACAGCCGCTGTTGTTGGCAATAAACTTGTACCTGTGTGCGGGACAATGCAGTTATTTTTAAACTGTGAGTGAGGGTCCAAAAAGGGGCACAGAGTGTTTCAGTGCAGTACAGTTTGTTTGGCTTATTTAATGCCAAAATTGACATTTATCAGACAAAATGGAGATAGATTTATAAAAACATTGATTATATATATATATAAATAATGTGTAAATACAAATAAATGTAGAAAGATGGTCTTCAGTTAGTCTCGATAGGCTATGGTCTCGGTCTTGTCTTGGTCACGACCTTTAAAAGTCTTGGTCTTGTCTCAGTCTCGGAACCCTGTGGTCTCAGACTAGCCTGATTCATCAGCTGGTTTCACTTCGTGGAAACCGTCTGACCTCGCAACGTTAGAATTAGTTTGCTCGACGGTAGGCGGGTACTTTTTTATTTAACCAATTGCTGCTATTTGGTTATGATGTTTGTAATGCGCCAAATCCTCTGGAAGAAGGGCAATAACATCTTTCCCCTTGATAAAATTCACCAAACATTCTCTTTGTTCCAGGCTTTAAATCCTCGATCTCGGGAATCCTTGCCAACACAGAATGTACGGCTTTGTATGGCTGTAGTCTACAACTTCTAGTGTTCTTGCAAATCATCTAGTGTATTCTGATTCCAGACCTCATCGATGGAGAGAAATGAAATTGAGAGGAGGCACTCGGTGGTTCCAGCCTGGTCTTGGTCTTGATTAGTGCGGTCTTGACTACAACACTAGTATTTTCTGATCTATGTTATAATGTTGCTTCATCATCACAAATGAAGGCTGTTTAGGCTCTGTTCCACCTTGTGATGTCATGTGGTAATACAGGAAGTGATCCACTGTGTTTTTAAACTCCATACACCTTGACTAGAATAATTTTGATGATTTCAAACCTGAAACTGACAATCTCTACTGAACTAAAGGCCAAACGTAGTAGCTATTAAGTTGTAATCTACCGCTTCATGACATCACAAGGTGGAACAGAGCATTTTGAGCTTTGGAGATGTAGACAGACAAATAATAAAGGATTACTCAAACACATGTGTGAATGAAACAAAAAGTCAATTTTGAGTAATTATACAGCTTTTAAAGTAGAAATGATTTACACAGTTAAAATAAAAAATCTCAAAAAGCGAAAGTATGGAGTTCCTCCACTCAGGAAGCCTTCACTGTAATATTGTTAATACTAATTGCTGTCACTTTTGTTGCCAGTAGAAAGTTTAAGTAGTCCTTTAAATGTAGAATAGTGCTATCTCTCATTAAAGACAGGAAGAAAGAGAGAGAGAGGAAGTAAGAAGTGTGGCCAAACCTCCAGGTCCTGGTCAGACTTCCCTGTCAAAGTCTGATATCGTCAGATCTCAGAAGCTGAGCAGGTCCAGGCCTGGTTAGGACTTGGACGGGAGGCCGCTGGGAAATCAGGTGCCACAGTGGAGCGCGAGCTGCATTTTCGTGTCCTTAGGCAAGACACTTCACCCACACTGCCCAGTGTGAATGTCATGTGTGTCCTGGAGATCAGGCTTCTCAGGCTTCTCATTTTGGTCATAAAGGAAGGTCTTATATTACACAATTTTCTGATCTGTTTTAATGTTGTTTCCGCATCAAAAACATATCTGGAGTTGATTTTTGTTTCATTCACACAAATCCAGATTTAGGCTTAGAGTTCTTCTCTCAAACTCAAAACACTACACTGTAAACAAAATCTTGTCAAATTTACGGTGAAAAACTGGCAGCTGTGGTTGCCATTTTTTCACCGTAAAAAATACAGTGACATTGTATATGGCTTCACGGTAAGGTATAGTTATAACTGTAAAAATAACAGTTAAAAAAATTTCCTTGAAAGATGAATTACTGTTAAAATAACTGTAACATCGTATATGACTTGATGGTATAACTGTTGAATTCACAGTTTAAAACTGTTGCTTTTACAGTGAATTACTATCTATCTCACATAATGTCTTACCCTATTTTATTGTTATTTCCTGTTAAAACATCATCAGTAATGTAAAACCATTTACTGTATTCTACTGTGAAAAACAGTACTTTCTGTAAAATTCATTACAGTAGAACTGTATCATCGTTTACAGTATTTTACTGCATACACTGATACAGTAAATTACCAGCAGTCGCACAATGGACGAGGTCAAGAGCCAGTAGAACAGAGGCAGCAGTGCACAGGTAAAAACACATTTGTGTCTTGGAAATTCTTCTCCCGACGTGAAATATAAAAGAAAATAACAAATATAAAATCGCCTACAACTTAAATGTCACTGGTGAAAACAACCTGCATAGACTCATGATGTCTGCACTACTGTCCTATAGTGACCTGCCACATGAGGGGACACGCACATAAACACACCACAAATACACACAAACATCATCGTCATTAACCTGAGAACGCGCGGACCACGTTTCCTTCCGTAGTTACTGCGTGGACATCACTGTCCTCCCGTGCGCCGCGTACGTTTTCTCGCGTACGCTGCGTAAACCGCGCTTCCTCCTGTGCGCCTCTAAATCAGAACTAACACCAAGACTAAAACCGGGACTAACCCAGTCCAAGACTAAACCAGGACTAAACCAGAACTAACACCAGGACTAAAACCAGGACTAACCCATTTCAGGACTAAACTAGGACTAAAGTAGGACTAAAGCAGGTCTAAACCAGGACTAAAACCAGTGATCTCATATATAAAGCATTATATTATTTATTATATATTATTATTTTTAATATGGTTAAGGAAAGACTGGACTTTTTATTGTCTTTAAGTAGACAAAAGTTATCATGTTCAGATTTCCTCGTCTTTGCTACTTTACAGCAAACAGTTTCTTATTCATGGAGACTTGGGCTCAACAGCCAATTTGAAGAGAACAAACAAGAACAAAATTTGCAGGATGCGGTTGCTACATTCATGTAGTTTTAAAAAGCATGACAATATCAAGTAATCCAAAGTATTCAAATTACGTTACTCACTTTAAGTAATTAAATGGATTAAGTTACAAACTACATTTTGGGATATGTAATCTGTAGGGGAATACATTTTAAAAGTCACCTTCAAAACACTGCAGATTAGTAATAGTAATAATAATGATGTTACTGTGGAATGTAAGTGACTGCATCTTTTAAAGTTTGTTAAACAATAAATTACTTTATAGTCACTTTTTTTTTGTTCTATATCAGTCTTTTGATCTGCCACTATAATGTAATAATGAATTTAAATTAAAATAACTCAAAGTTGAAGGCTTTTCTCAGAACTTTTTAGGTGAGATTAATAAGAGATTAATTAGATTAATTAATTACAGATCATAATTAATCTCTCAATTTTTTTAATCGCATGACAGCACTACTTTAAATGCTCCATATCTGAAAAATGTCTTACTACAACCAGAGCCATAACACTTAAACAAACAATGTGGTTCATTCCTATGAAGTTTGCAATGAAGAACATAAACCTCTCAGTGTTTTCACTGACTTTCCACAGAAGTTACACCTCAACATTTCAAGCTAAATTTACTGTTACTAAGGCTAAAACAGAAAACTGATTGATTGAATGCACTGTGATGCGGTAACTGTGCCAGTTGTATTCAATTTTAACTTAATTTACACAAATTAATTAACACTTAAATTTTGGAGAAAAGGAGGCACAGACACTTTCTCAGATTGCCTCTGAAAGTGCATGTGGGAAGACCTAAGTTTGAAAAATAACTTGAGCTATCAGCCACCTGATAGGTTCAAAACCGTGGGAACATGACTACAGTGTATGCCGCACCCTGTCTTCCTGGGAGGGCGGGAAAGTAAAAAAATCATATACTGGCCGTATTATTACCATATTACACAGGGGTTACAACTCATGTGACTCGATTATATAAATCATGCATGAGCAATAAAACAATTAAAATTTCCATTGATTGCAGTGGAGTAATTATTTGGAGAGACAAGTGCACATTTTACAACTTTTACATAAATAAAATAGAGTAAATAAATACTATTAATATGTCTTCACACATATCAGGCACTGGCTTCTTGTAACAAAACCGCACCTTGAGAACCGCACCGTGAGAACCGCACCGTGAGAACCGCACCGTGAGAACCGCACCGTGAGAACCGCACCGTGAGAACCGCACCGTGAGAACCGCACCGTGAGAACCGCACCGTGAGATAGCTGCTCATTTTGGCGGCATTCAGTACAATGTTTTAAGCTAACTTCAAAATTTTACAGTACAAATAAAATGTACAAATCTCAAAATTAGCACACCACAATACATCCACTGCATGTGAAAACGCTGTGATATCAACATATGCTTTTGTATTTTCTTTTCAACCCAGACAGAACTCACCCTCTGCCGTCTCCAACGGTCTGCTGATTTATTATCAAATTCACATATAAATTATAATGAAACCTAAAATACAACCAGGAAATAATAAAAAATAAATGCATTTTTAACTAGAATAAGAGTCACGGTGGACAGGTGGGCCTTTCTTGTGTCTAATATAATTCCACACGATAAGCAGCCTAATATTAACCTGGAAAAATTGAAACAACAGATAAAGGAATAGTGAAGAGGAATACTATATATACTGATAAAATGCAATCAGATGTTACCTTCCAAACAAAGAGCTGTCTGTTCTCTTCTCTTCACATATTCGAAGTGCAAGTGTCTTTGAGATCATCTCTCAAAGCATGTTTCCGTTCACCACATTGATTCTATCTTTTCCTTTTCCAAGTCGAAACAGAACATCCTTGGTCGAAATTCTTCCAAACGATTGTCTTGTTTAATATGTCTCCTTGATGATGACGAACCACAGTGGCCTGTGGTCTGTTTTGCGCCATACACCGTCTCTGGAAGCCTTTATGGTTATTTAATAGTCATTTTGTGATGCACTGATGTTATATAATGGTAAAGAGTAAGTTTCTAGTCCATTTCATGAGTTAGCACAGAGGGTAAAAGGCTATTACTATGGCAATTTCTCACAATTATCTACTACAAATTCCACATTTTACAACAGTAAAAAAAAAAAAAAAAAAAAAAGCTATAGGCAGTTTCTTGATTTAAGGTAATTTAATGTTTATTCAACAGTAATATACTATTTTGCCTTTTATCAGTCTATTACTGTTGGCATTTCATAGTTTTCCACCACAATTCCCACATGTTACAAATGTAAAAAATAAAGTTTTGGTCTGTTTATTGTTTTAAGGTAATTTAATGCATATACTGTGTATAATACAGTAATATACTATTTTTAATTTTACAGTCTGATACTGTTGCAATTTCACAGTTTTTAACCCAATATTTCACATGTTAAAACAGTTAAAAACAAAGTTTTCTGCAGTTTCTTGATTTAAGGTAATTTAATGTTTAAACTACAGTATTAAACTATTTTACATTTTATGGTTTATTACTGTTGCCATTTCACAGTTATTGTCTGTAATTTTCACAGACATTTTTTGCAATGTACAATCATTTGTATAATTTCAGCCCTGGAACTGCCAATCTCTACTAAACTACAGGTAAACTGTAACTTGAAAACAAACTCTATGTGACAACATAGGGTGGAACAGAGCATTTTGAGCTTTTGAGAAGTGGACAACCTAATAATGTAAGATTACTCAAACATGTGGTTGATTTTTGAGGAGGTAACAACATTATAACATGGTTTAAAGCTCACAATATAAGACCTTTAAAATATTCATAGTACGCTACTCCAGTGGTTCCCAAAGTTTTTTTTCTGAGGACCTATATTTTAAAAATCACAAACCTTTGCGATCCAAGTCAATAGACATTATTCATAAATCACAAAATAAAGGTGGATGTGACCTTTATTGAATATTAATGAGGATATTTTATTGTTGACTGAGTGATCGTGTCTCTGAACAATTAGTATTAGTCATTAAACCAGCAATAAAATGATCCATAAGTCGCCTATTTGGACATTGAATGTAGCCCATTTCTTTTTCTTTTCAACATTTAATTGAACCAGCAATATTGGAACAAAATAGTCAATAAAATAATTACCAAAAGATTAGAAATGATACAAAACATGTCTTAACATTTCAACATTTCTAGTGAGATAGGTGGGCCTGTCAGGGTGCAGAAGGAGAACGCAGAAGCAGAACTGTAAATTTCAGACCTATACACAGATCAAGTGACAAGGCGACCCAAAAACAATCTCTTGCGACCCACCTGAGAGTCGTGACCCAGTCTTTTTGAAACAATACTCTACGTGATCCTAGTGTTTTTATTTTTGCTATTTTCCTACTGGGTGACGTCACAGTCCCTTAGTCCACTTGTTTATACAGTCTGTGATGTGGAGTGACTGAATAATGCACTGATTTTCTCCATGCTCTAAGACTAATGCATTATCATGACTGTTAAAAGGGAAAGAGACAGAGAAAAAAAAGCAAGATTTAGAGTGAAATTGGAGCAATGAAAACAAAGAAAGCGAGAGAAGAAGAGAGAGAAAGCGAAGAAAGCAAGATGAAGAAAGAAAGAGGGAGTCAAAGAAAATGCAAGAAGGCCAAAGAGTGAGAAAGCAAATGAAAAAGAGAGAGCGTGTTGAGAAGAAACCAAGATAAAGAAGAAAGAGAGAGGCAGTTAAAGAAGAAAAATGAGAGAGAGAAAGATTGAGAATAAAGAAGAAAATCAGATAAATAAAGTAAGTGACCGAGTAAATAAAAGAGGCGGTGAGAGACGAACAGCAAGACAGTGAAAGAAAGTAAGAAAGACAGACAGAGATGGAAAGAGAAGAGAAGAGAGACAGAGTGTGAGAGGAAAAAAGTAAGAGAGAGAGGTATAGAGGTATAGACGAAAAGATAGATAGATAGCAAGAGGAATAGAGAGAAAGTAAGATAATAAAAAAAAGGAGAGTTAATGAGAGACAGAGAAAGACAAAGTGAGTGAGAGAATGAGAGAGAGGAGAAGAAAGAGGATGAAATGAAAAGATAGAGTGAGGGTGAGAGAGAGGGAGAGAGAGAGAGAAAGTGAGAGAACAGCAAGACAGAGAGAAAGAGAGAGATAGAGGGAGAGAGAAAGATCGAGTGTAAGAGGAAGAAAGCAAGTAAAAAATAAAGAATGTAAGGGAGGGATGTATAGAAGAAAAGAGACAGATAGACAGAAATAAAACAAGAGGAAGAGAGAGAAAGCGAGTGTGTGTGTGTGTGTGTGTGAGAGAGAGAGAGAGTGAAAGAGAGTAGGAGGGAGAGAGGAGAAGAGAGAGGATGGAAGAAAAAGGTAGTGAGAGAGAATGAGAGAGGGCGAGAGAGAGAAAGGGAGTGAGAGAGTAAGAGGGAGGAAGAAAGAGTGAGAGATAGTCAGTGAGAGATAGAGTCAGAGAGAGAGAGCGAGTGTGTGAGAGAGAGAGAGAAAGCGAGTGTGGGTGAGAGAGAGGGAGAGAGAGAGAGAGTGTGTGTGTGTGTGAGAGAGAGGGAGAGAGAGAGAGAGAGTGTGTGTGTGTGAGAGAGAGAGAGAGAGAGAGAGTGTGTGTGAGAGAGAGAGAGAGAGAGAGAGTGTGTGTGAGAGAGAGAGCGAGTGTGTGTGAGAGAGAGAGAGAGAGAGAGAG